>NW_025106664.1:1200000-1800000 GCF_013123115.1 Colletes gigas
GGACGACGCCTCCGACATCTGGGACACTTAAGAACCTTGCTGAACCTTGGAAATTAAACTTTATCAGCTTCAAGTTTCGTACAAAAAAAATAATATTCAGGGTGTTCGGCCAACCCTGGGGAAAATTTTAATGAGGAATTCTGGAGGCCAAAATAAGACGAAAATCAAGAATACCAATTTGTTAATGGAGGCTTCGTTAAAAAGTTATTAACATTTAAAGTTCCAACGGTACTGAATTTTTTTCTCGAAAATGCGCAGGATTACGGGGGTATGTGTAATGACCAAAAATGATTGTAATTAACCCCAGTAACTAAAAATAATTTTTTTAAAACGATTTGAAATTGTTCTTTTTCGTTGATAAATTTAGGCACCTTCTCGAATTTTTTTCTTGAAATTGCGCAGGATTACGGGGGTATGTGTAATGACCGAAAATGATTGTAATTGAGCCCCGCTGCCGAAAATAATTTTTCCAGAACGATTTGAAATTTTTCTTTTCGTTGAAAAATTTAGGCACATTCTCGAATTTTTTTCTTGAAAATGCGCAAGATTACGGAGATATGTGTAATGACCAAAAATTATTGTAATTGACCCCCGCAACCGAAAATAATTTTTTTAGAACGATTTGAAATTTTTTAATTTCGTCGAAAATTTCTATACTTTCTGAATTTTTTTCTCGAATGTGCGTAGGATTTCGAGGATATGCCTATTCACCAAGAATTACTGTAATTGACCCCCGCAACCGAAAATCATTTTTTTAGAACGATTTGAAATTTGTTAATTTAATTTTTTAATAACTTATTAACTTACTAACGAAGCCTCAGTCAAGAAATTGATATTCTTGATTTTCGTCTTATTTTGGTCTCTAGAATCTCCCATTACAATTTTTCCCCATGAAAGAATGCTGCAATTGAATTGGATCAATTGATCGATCTCGATTACATAAAAGTAAATAATTAAGGAAAGTTTGGAAGTCCTTTCGTTAAGCAAACTGTCGAAAATCTTGGAGGTCTGTTTCTCTTGCATTTTCGAAGAAATAGTAAGTAAATTTCTTCGAGTCAAATATATATTTTTAATTTTTAAAAATTAAATTTTCGTGTCGAAATAAGATTTACGAGTTTCGACAAATTTTTACGACCGAGTTGCGTCGATACCGGAGGCGAGATCAGAGACAATCCGACGGGAAATGACAAGCGATATGTTAATCGCGACTATAATCTATGAGGCAGGAATAAAACAAGAGAAAAGGGGGAACAGGAACGGAGGGGAGGTCCGTGTTCGACGACGAATTGATTTCCAGCCGATTGAATCGAGTAAATGGTTTTCTATGTGGCATCTTATCGTTGCTTAGATTTCACAGCCGTTAAGACTTTACGGCCGCACCCGTAAAACCGACGCCAGACGACATCAAACGTGTCGTAATTGAAATAACGTTCACCGTACGATAACTAGAATCCCACCATATCGATATACGGTTTGGTCAAAAAGGCATTCGTGCCCGTTAAATTGAATTTTCCCATTCGAATGACGAGGGAACAATGGAAAGAACAACGCCCGGATTTTAACAATACTTAGCAGACGATTATAAAACCAGGAAACAATTTTAATAACATTCAAATTTAAATTTATGAACATTTTTAAATACTCCCAAATTAAATGTAGCTACTCTTCGCTAAAGTTTGTCGCTTGATAACGTAATAACAAATAATGTGCAACCAGGTACAGTCACAAAGCAGAAAGAAACAAAAGATGAAACATTTCTCGTTTGTTTTCATTTTGCGCCGTCGCGTCGTTGTAAAAATTGTCGAATCGTCAACAATTGTTCGTCATCGATTAAATCTCGCGCGAGAATGCGTAGAATTGTTCGATCGCGAGATTATGGACAGTAGCTATGGCGCGGGAGGGGCGATGAATTTTTCCAGGATTTCGCACGGCCCGATGGGCTGCAATAACGTCATTGTATATTCTGAGAACGGTGAAAAGCGCCGCTCAATTCGGACGGTCGTCGATTTCCGTCATTAAAAAAAAAAAAAAAAAACGAGAGAAGAGAGACAAATAATGTTCGTTCGGTTCGCGTTGTTAAATCAAAAATCGGCCAAGCGTGCAAATAGAGCGGCACTCATTGTCGGGCGAAGAGCCTCGCACGCGTTTTTCATCGGCTCTCGAAAACTGAATGCACCATGCGCTCGAATTAATTCGAGTTCACATGCGTCCACACTTTTCACCCCCTCCGCCATTCCCCGTCCACCCCCCCCCGTGAAATTCAGCTCGGTCCTCGTGCCGCTTGTATTTCATATCGACGCAACCGCGACGAGCAGAAGCATCTTCGTTCCCATCGTCTCTCTTTTCACCGGTTGCACCCTCCCCTGTATTTATCATTTTTTTGTTGTTTCTTTCCGTATTTTTTTTTTCTCCCCCTTTACGCCGTTTTTCGTTTTCTTCGTTGCAGCCTCGCTTTGACTGATTTCAATTTATCGCGCTCGTTACCGTCCCATCCGAGCTACCTATGGCCACGGTGTAATTTTTCGACCCCTTCGGTCGGTTCAATTCACGCACCCGTGTATCTCGTACCAATGTTGCACAAAGCTATTAACCCGAGTGAGGTTCGTGCACCTTTCACGCTGAACAGAATTCACCGGAGAAAAGGCTTTGTTGTCTTTAATTGCCGCGTTCCATGGAAAGACGCGCGCCATTCACATTCGGAAGGTAGAGACTATTGAAGAAAGCTACTATTAGCTCGCGGATGGATGGAACTCCTCCAAAGAAACGAGACAGATTCAATCATGGGAGTCACGTTTTTTTAAATATGCAACCCTGTTCATCCACGGAAAATACAGAAATAATTGATAAATAAAATTCTGTTTTGCTTCTTCTATCTTTTAGCATTCTCATTCATATACAGGGTGTTCGGCCACCCCTGGGAAAAAATTTTAATAGGGGATTTTAGAGGCCAAAATAAGACGAAAATCAAGAATATCAATTTCTTGATTGAGACTTCGTTAAAAAGTTATTAAAAAATTTCAAATCATTCTGAAAAAAATTATATTTAGTTGCAGGGGTCAATCAAAATCATTTTTGGTCATTACACATACCCCTGAAATCCTACCCACTTTCGAGAAAAAAATTCCTTACGGAATATACAAATGTCTGACCATGAATGATGATTCCCCTGAAATTCGGCGAAATTGGAAAGTTTCAAATCGTTCTAAAAGAATTATTTTCGGTTGCAGGGCTCAATTGCAATCATTTTTGGTGAATACACATATCCCTGAAATCCTACCCACTTTCAAGAAAAAAATTCGAGTAGGTACTGAAATTGTTAGACGAAATGAAAAAATTTTAAATCATACTAACAAAATTATATTTAGTTGCAGGAGTCAATTACAAGCAATATTGGTGAATAGATATAACCCTGAAATCCTACCCACTTTCGAGAAAAAAATTCGAGTAGATACTGAAATTGTTAGACGAAATTAAAAAATTTTAAATCATACTAACAAAATTATATTTAGTTGCAGGGGTCAATTACAATAATTTTTGGTGAATAGATATACCCCGAAATTCTACGCGCTTTCGAGAAAAAAAATTCTTTACCGAATATCTAATGTGAGGCCAGAAATGCTACCCTGAAATTTCATGCGAATCTTTAAAATGTCATAACTCCTGAACGGATTGGAGGTTTTTAATTTTTAAAAATGCAAACAACGCGTATTTTAGTGGAGAATATGTAGAAATTCCAAAAATATTCGAAAACTTGTTCCTTAACACCGTAAATTGAGAAAAATCCCATGAAACTGGTCCAATTTTCAAACGGCCATAACTCCTACAAAAGTAAAGGTACCTCATTGAAATTTGTTTCTAAAGCAGAGCCCATGGGTACCTATAAAAAAGTATTAGACATCTTTTCTGTAGAGCGCCAAACAAATTTGTGAAAAATGAAAAACAAATTTTTAAGAAAAATGGACAAGGGTAGTGCCTAAAGTTTTCGGCGAAAAATAAAAATTTCAAATCGATCTGGAAAAATTATTTTCGGTTGCGGGGGTCAATTGCAATAATTTTTGGTGGATACACATACCCTCGAAATCCTACCCACTTTCGAGAAAAAAATTCAAGAATGTGTGAAATTTTCTGACAAAATTAAAAAATTTCAAATCGTTCTAAAAAAATTATTTTCGGTTGCAGGGGTCAATTACAAGCAATTTTTGTGAATAGACCTACCCCCAAAATCCTACTCACTTTCTAAAAAAAAATTCATTTCGGGCGGAACTTTAAACGTTAATAATTTTTTAACAAAGCCTCCATCAAAAAATTACTATTCTTGATTTTCGTCCTATTTTGGCATCCACAATTTCCCATTAAAATTTTTCTCAGGGTTGACCAAACATCCTATATTCAGTGTCTAAATTTTAAGTTCGAAGGATTCTGATTTTAACGTTTTACAAAACAGTAAACTATTAACTGTATACTTTGTATATTACTATCTTCGTTGTTTGGATTGTCAAAGAGTGCATTAAAACTTGATAATTGCGATATGGAATCCCACCGCGATGAACGGGATCCATCTTTACTGAACGAAGATCAAGAATACACCAGCGCTTAATCTAAAATGATTTATCAGTTCCTTCTCAGAAATGCTCGAGACCTATTCACAACGATGTCGAGAGTTTATTTGCGCCCGATCGGTCTGCTTCTGGTCAAGTAGTCAAAGTTTTATAGGATTCCAACGATATTGGAATTCTCATGCAAGCTCTTGAATATTGTCCCCGGTGGGAGATTCTCCGCCACGGCTAGATCACTTGTTTGCTTTCGTTTACGTTTAGAGGCGTGCAATTTATTAGGACACTTTGGCGGAAGAATAAGAAACACGGAGTGCTACGAAAATGAAGTCTGAGCAGACTTTAAAGCGCGCCAGACACGAGCGTTCGGTTCTGCGAACGCTCACCAACATTTCTGAACGATCTTTGACCTCTACGTTTACACACAGATTGATTTCACTAACAAACCGAAGTGTAATCGACCGATTTTATAGAATCTTTTGTATAAAGAAGCTTTTGCAAATAAAAGAAGTTCAGAAACAGACTTTGCAAACTAATCTTACAGAATGACACTAACAGTCTTTGATCGAGTATAACTATTGGGACATCCTTATGTTAGAATTAATATCTGAATATCTCCACTTCCTCTATAAAATATTCTTTAAACTCTCTGTTGTGGTTTATGATCGTTTTCGAATAGTTCGATTCATTTCGCGAAATTGTGGGATGGATCCGTAAAAGTTTTGGACAGTGATGAAAGGGGAATCGTTGCCTATAAACTTAATGTTGTTGTTTTTTGTTGCAGGCCGCAACGAGCTGATTGCCCGCTACATCAAACTGAGAACAGGCAAGACGAGAACGCGAAAGCAGGTCTCTTCGCACATACAAGTCCTTGCTAGGAGAAGACTACGTGAAGTCCAGGCGAAACTCAAAGTGGTGAATATCCAAAGATCTTTCGCTCGCTTTCCGTAGTTGAACATTCGCATTTTCCTTTGTTTGCGTATGAATTTTTAAGTCTGAGTATAATTTTGTAACAACGTCTGAACGGCTGACACCTTGCTTTAGAGGTTTAAGCAATTATAGTTTAAACAGAGGAACATTTGATTGGCATTGACAACGATTTCTGGGTCGATCGGAGCGCTTGAGTCGTTTGACGAATTATATTTTACGTTTTTAATCGTTTATTTTGATACGAGAAAGGCCAAGAAGGAGCATACATATACAAAACCAAATGTCGGGGAAAAAAGATAAAGAAACAGGGGGGGGGGGGTAATGTGGGCAAAGTAAAGATTACTTTTCAAAATAAACAAAAGTAACGGAAGTGCAATATTTTTGTTTGCATATTCTAAATAAGTTTTAGTGCGTTGAAAGATTATATGCAGCTATTCGGACACTTCTATCTACAAACACAGTTTTTATCAGAAGAAATATAGTAGAATCTAAGGGGTAATATGGGCATTTGTGCGAGGAATATGGGATGTATGGATTTAAGTGTATTGTATCGAAAACATGAAATAAATCGAACTGTCGTTATTCATATACTATTTATCTATTAATATATATATCTGCTTTTTGTAGATTACTATCACGTTTAAGGCATATATGTATGGTTCATCATATTAAACACATTCATCATGGTACCTTATTCTGTATTCCACGCATTTAACCCAGTTTACACGCATACCTGCTGCAAAAGTATTGCAGTACATTCGCCATAGAAGAGTACGACCACACTATGTGTAAGAAACAAAGCAAAATATGCTTGCATTACTATTCTCTCGAAAGACATTGTTTTGAAGAAACAGTTATAACAAACACATAAATATTATCCATCTCAATATTTAATGCATTTAAACAACTATATTCCCTGCAGTGCCCATATTAAACTAAATTACCATATGTTAATATCAAAGACGAATAAAACTATCAGCTATCAATTATAAAAAGAAAATCCACCATAAAATTGCATAACTCATAAGGCCTCAAACTTCATGCCAGTCAACGTTACCAAAATTACAAAAAGTTACATGAAATGTATTTTTACCAAAGAAGAAAAAGACACGATAAAGATGTTGATAGATCAAATACCTTAAAATTGAGTTTACCAAGAGACACGATTTATTTGTTCATTTTTACGTGTTCATTGTATTTTTTATGCATTGTTCTTCTTTTTATTTAATTCCGTTCCCCGTGAATTCGGATTGCGCAGAAATTAATCGTCAATAGAGAATTCGTTCGATCAGGAGCGACGCAGGGTAGTTTGTAACGGAATAAATCACGCGTAAAAATGAACCCGGCCCGTTTAATCAACAGCTGAATTATTAAAGCGATTTGGGAACAATTGCGCGACTGTTAATAAATCACAGCACTGTGCGTTCGCTGCTTCCATTCGCCGATACGAGCCCGAAATGGAGGAAGATAGGAAACGAGGGTGCATTTTATTTGCGCCAGGCACCGGACTAGCCTGACTCGGAAAATAAAAACAAACAATGCGAGCGTGTGCATTAAATGATTTAAGTATATTTTCCGTAGACTGTGTTGACGCGTTACGCAAGTTTATTCACGATTTTTACCAGAAGCTTCGAAACTACAAAGTAAATCATCGATCTCATGCGCGAAGAAAAGAATAACTTACTGTTAGTGTTAAAATAGAAAGCAAAAACAGGCGAGTTTAAAGACACCTTAATCGATATATTCTCCACCCAGAAAATGGAAAATTG
Source organism: Colletes gigas (assembly GCF_013123115.1). Lineage (NCBI taxonomy): Eukaryota > Metazoa > Arthropoda > Insecta > Hymenoptera > Colletidae > Colletes > Colletes gigas. The sequence goes on from NW_025106664.1 coordinate 1,207,253, forward strand.
GACAATATTCCTATCAATTTTGTTGAGTTTCAGTCGCTTTAAAGTTAGTCGATTAAATGCATTTCCGGCCTCCTCAATTTTTAAGGGTAGTTTCACCTCTCAAACACGAATGTGTTTCACTAAGAATTTTCAAACTCGATTCTTTCGACAACGAACAAAGAAACAAAGTAACTTTGCTCCACATTTTCGATTCGATTTTCGCTTACTTGCAAAACACGAGTCCCTGGTGAACGCTACGCACCCTCGTTGCGACTCCAATCGAGTTTCATCGATAAGCAACCGGTTAGATCGCGATGGACGCCGAAGGAAACATAATAACACGCACCCCTCGTTATTTCACGGAAAGAACCGCGCCTTTAGGTGAATCGGCGACTGCAGTTTCAGCGACTGCATCTGGTACTGCAGTGGCCGCATACCGTGAGCATTATTCAGAGAACCAGCCGGCCTACGGACAGTCCGGTGTGACGTAATTTTCTGGCCTCCGGGTTTCCACGTGGAGAGAGGACCGCACGGGGGCCTGCTTACCCCGGCAAATCCGCGATTTATTCCGCGGTAAAAGAATTTTTAGGCACGCTGTTTACGTTTCCTGTGGTCGCGCCTTATTTAATTTCTGCACGGCTCCTACCCATTAAAGACCATTCGCGGCGAACCGTACCGTGGCCGTAATTTTTCACAGGCGCCGTATCAAAACTTTAGCGCGGCGCCCTGCGATAAAAAACAACCCCCGCGACTCGCTTGGAACGCCCCTGACTCCTAATTCTGCTGGAAATCGATTCGAAAAATGCATTCGACTTGGTATTAAAAACATGCTTATTGTTTTACAAGATGGCTCCTTTCTTCGACTCTTAAATAATATTTTAATTCAAATGGACAACAAATATATTAGATTCGCGGCACTTTGCGAAAAAACAACCCCTACGACTCGCTTAGAACGTCCTTGACTCTTAATTCTGCTGACAATCGATTCGAGAAATGTATTCGACTTGGTATTAACACTAGATTTACGGGCATTGATCGCATATATATTTATTGATACTTTTCATGTTGACAATTACCTTAAAATACGATTTTTCTTTTAATTAGAATATGTATTCATGCCATTGCATCAATCAAATTCAACTTAAGTTGTTAAAAAATAATATTTATGCGTTCTGGAATTTTAAACGTCGAATCTGACATCCGTCAAATTGATGGCTTCCGCAAATCTAGTGTTAAACACATGCTTATTGTTTTACGTACAAGATGGATCCTTTCTTCGACTCTTGAATAATTGTTTAATTCAAATGAACAGCAAATAAATTATATTCGCGGCGTCCTCCGAAAAACAACCCCTACGACTAGCTTGGAACGTCCTCCATTCCTAATTCTGATGGAAATCGATTCGAAAAATGCATTCGACTTGGTATTAAAAACATGCTTATTGTTTTACATACAAGATGAATCCTTTCTTCGACTCTTAAATAACTTTTAAATTCAAATTGGACAACAAATATATCATATTCGCGGCGCCCTCCGAAAAACAACCCCTACGACTCGCTTGGAACGTCCTCCACTCCTAATTCTGATGGAAATCGATTCGAAAAATGCATTCGACTTGGTATTAACACCAGAACTACCGACAATTATAGTGTGTTTATTTATATCAAGTAAATTGAAACGATAGGTGCGTGAAGAAATGTATAATGCAATGAAAATTACGATAAATTTCCAAAAATTTAGTCGAATAAATTTTTTACAGGTTTTATTAGAAATTACGAATGGGTCATTTTGATTGCTTTGGTAGTTCTAGTCTTAAAAACATGCTTATTGTTTTATATACAAAATGGATCCTTTCTTCGACTCTTAAATAATTTTTTAATTCAAATGGACAACAAATATATCATACTCGCGATTCAGAGTTTAGATTTCTTTTTTTCTCATTAAAAGATCGAGCGAAGTTTGACTCTAATGAAAAATCAAATGAGCTCAGCAACGAGACGTATACCAATTTGTATAAAATTCGTGTATTTGAAAATGAACTATCTTTAGGGAAGCAACCGTTTAGCCGGATCGTCCAACTCTGCTTTGACAAAAACGTACCAGCGACCAGGTTTCTTTCGATCGCTGGCGCAAGAACGAAGACACGGGATAGTATCTTTCGAGTAATTACGAGCGACGTTTGCGCGTGTTTTTCGTCCCGCGTAACGAGGGGGTTAATCGAAACGCCGTAACATTTTTCTCGAGGTCGCATTCTTCGGAGATCGGCCCTCGCGCAATCTATTTCGAAAATAATTCCGGCGAGCGTTACGGTGTAATTGATTGTTGCGGTGTAAACGTATACCCCGATAACTGACGATACCCAAAAACGGCCGAGCGGCGTTTCAGAATGTCGATAAACATGTCCAGCCCGTTACCCGCCCAATCCTGCATTCCTCGCGTGTATTTGCGCGATGAGGGGCCGTGGACAGGGACAGCGATACCAAGCAAGATAGAGAAAACGAGAGACGCAGAAATTAAAAAAAAAAAAAGAAAAAATACGCGGGGTGGAAAAAAAAGGGAAAGCATGCGGTGCTACCTCCCTCTCAATTAACCGAATTGATTTTCTACTGCAGATTTACCGCGCCCGCTGCTGCACGGCGAACAACGGGGGGTCCCGCGGAATTGAATAGATTTTTTCGCGTGCACCGTCGATTTCGCGGATAATCGTGTTTTTTTTTTTTTTTGTTTTGTTTTGCTTTTTTAAATTCTAGAATTCCCCTTGTCCGCGTTCCTTTTAACAAATCACACCGCGTAAAAATGAAATCCGACGCTTCCCGTTCGCTCGTATTCGCAACGCTTCGCGCGAGGGTACCAATTTGACTTCGAAATACAATTTTGTTCGTACTATTTTTACATTATTGAAATCATAATGTGCCAAACGAGGAAAAATGTTTTGATAAAAGTACTTCTGTTAATAAAATTATTCTAAAAACTAAGTAAATTATCCAGTCATGGTGATTTTTCTTTTGCAATCGTGATTTGACCGCGTCTACATTTGGCTTCCATTTCGACGAAAGATTTCGCATTACACGGCACACTTGTGTGCAAACACTTCTCGGAACTTGCCCGTTAGTCGCAATAAAGTGATTAGTGGTCTAGCATGCGGCAATACAGATTCGAAATACGACACCCACGGTATCGTCTTTATTCGATAACGTATCACTTACGAGCATAAGACTATAACGAAGACACGTTAGTCATTCGCTAATTATACTACGAGAACGATTCAATAATTATCCTCAACGTTGCTATCAATTTTATTTGAACACCGATCGATAGGATTGCCGTCAACGTTATTTCTCAACAAAAGTTCCACTAGCTTTTAGAGCTAGAACAAACTATCACGCAAACTAATTTTATCCGCGAAGATCAGCGAAGGAAAATGCAAACACAAGGACGTAATTGTTGTTCCACGATCAAAAGTGATATTTTCTTTTACGGGATGGAAGGCGGGAAGAACGGTCGATAGGAAAAAAGTTGAAAAGTTTTTCGATGCACAGAACCACCAGAACCCTTTACAGCTGGCATTGTTACGCAGCACGCTTCATTCCGAACGGTGGAGCTTGTAATGGCTCTTCTATTACGGATTTATGAACGAAATTGAAAAGCCCTGTACCGCGGACGGGGGCGCGAGGGGGCGGGGAACACGCCAATTTCCCGGATATCACGTGAACGAACCTCTCGTCCGCCTCGTCAGCGATTTTTGGCCTGGAGCCGCTGATTAAAACGACGGCTTTCCGATAAAAGCGCAAAATTCCCACGAATTTCGCGACCGAAAACCAGGCTTGTTTCTGCAATCAACTGCATTGCCGTTTCTCGATAGCGATCGATGACATCAAACCACGGTCATGCTAAAACAGCGATAGGGTGGGGAGGGTAGGGGGAGGATTCTGTATCGGCAAATGAAGAAATTATACAACCACGAGAAATCGCTTATCGATTTAATTTTATCTACACGGTGCAATCCGAATGGCAATGGAAAATTAAATAGTTGATCGTTTTAGACATTTTCATCTCGTCTCTATCTCAATATTTTAGTCCCTCGACAGTTTATTATTATCTACCTTCGTCTTTTCGTAGCCATTTCCATACGTTGTTTCTTACATTAAAGTAATAGTATTCGTTGAATAATTTGTACGAACGCTACTTCGAGGATCGAAGAGAATTTTTGTTTGACACGAAATGCCTAATCAAATAATTTCTGACATGTACAGTGCGTTACAAATTGTAGTCTGCAGTAACCAAAAAATTTTGTTATGATTTATATTTGAGTATAATATTATTATTTAATATCGTTCGTATCGAACTGTTCAACGCTATACTCTTCGAGGTGGCTCGTTCAGTGATAGACCAGTTCAAACAATTCCAAACTAGTTTGCAAAGGTATCCCGTAGATAACGAAGCCGGTATACACTGATTCCGCGTCTAATATTCACATTGATACGCCAACATAGATAAATAGAATTAAACACGTGTCTGTGATAATAGCGACACCGTTTCGATATTTATAATACATTGGAGTTTAAAAGTTTCAAACCGACGGGCAGTTTAGAGATTTTCATTGCGTTTGAAACTAGCGATCGTCGCCAGCGATAGGCGTCAAATGTTTGAAATGAGTTTTGCGTAGTACGGTGTACACTGATTACGAACCATACGGATTGTCGCCAGCTTAGAAACAAATGATCAACTTCGAGCTACTCTGCATGCTACTCGCGTTCGATTTCGTGCGTGAAGGCGTTAGACGACTGCATCATTATGTCGCCGTTTGTATGACGGACCATCTCTAATCGTTCGAAACATCTAATCTACATATAAGCGACCAGTCGCGTGAATCGCTACCAAAGAATAACGCTTTGTCAATTTAATATATTTTACATATATTCTACTGAACACTCCATTGTATTTTGTATACATATGTTACGTGTTACTATTATTTTATAAATAATAGTGTAGTCTCTTGGATGTTTCTACAATCTATTTCAGATTTTACGTAGCATGAACTATTGACAGAGCAGATTTATTTTATACCGATTCGTGCAATTATAATGTCTCGGAATATTAGATTTTTGGTCCATAAGACTATGATGTGCTATGTCGACCAAAATTAGGGGTAAACTTGGCCATTTGTCCCTCGACTGACAAGAACTCTTGCAACCCTTCTTGAATGAAAGAAGCCACCAGTCTACGTTAGTATGAATTGTTTGTACCGAGTGTACATCGAATGGCAGGAAGCTTATTCATGCTTGCACAGTTACGCGAAAACCGCCAACGAAAAAACAACCCCCGCCGCGTGGGGTGCAGATGCATAGAAAATTATTCGCCATCTACATTTGCAGGGACGAGTGTGTTGCCAATAATCGGTAACCGATACACCAAAATTTTACATTATACTTTTAATCCGAGAAATGTACCGTAACATGCGATATTGCACAGATCGGAATACGAGAATCGATACACAAAATAATAGAGAAACTTAAATGATCGTAACCTTTTAATGACACGATATCGGAGTACTAGTTTCCAACCTTTCCGCCCTGGTAGATTAAAAACACGAAAAATATAAGCTCCGACGATGGATCGTGTCCATCGTTTTGGAAAACACTGACTGCGGCGATTAAAGTGGTTTCTCGCGTTTGAAACGGATAAATGCAACGTAGGATAACACATCTTCGTGTATCGGTTACCCAGTTGACAACTCATGCGTGTTTACTGCCGTGGTTTGTACCGCGTAGCACTCAATGGCGAACGATCTTGCGACCCTTGGATAACGGTTTCTTCTCTGGTGGTTTCCGTCTATCTGTACTAGCGCGAACAAGTTTCATGAAGTTTGACGCCCACTGGAGATCGTTCTTAAAAGTCTTTATCAAGGGCAAAACTCTCTAAAGTGATCACAGTATAGAGAGTAAGGGTTCTTTCGTGGAAATCAACTTTCTGTGTAAAGGTTCTTCGAATTGCTTGCATATGAGAGCTCCTACTCTCAATACCGATGCTTAAAAGTAAAATTTTCAAAGGAACATTAGACATAAAACAAACAAACGCTTTTGCTAAACGAGTCGATCAGCATAGGAATTTTATAAATACTTTAATTTAATAAATACTTTACTTTTCATTAATAAATTGTATTACTGCATTACCCACAGTTGGATTTATTGAAAATCAAAACTGAATTTTTAAGTAAAATCGACAGGAAAAATTATTTTCGGTTCCGGGGGCCAATTACAAGCATTTTTGGCGAATAGACATACCCTCGAAATCATACCCACTTTCGAGAAAAAAATTCAATAGGTGCAAAAAATTTCAAATCATTCTAAAAAAATTATTTTTAGTTGTAGGGGCCAATTACAATCATTTTTGGTGAATAGACATATCCTCGAAATCCAATACACTTTCGAGAAAAAAATTCGAGAAGGTGTGAAATTTTTCGACCGAAAGAAAAATTTCAAATCGTTCTAAAAAAATTATTTCCGGCTCCGAGGGTCGATTACAAGCATTTTTGGTGAATAGACATACCCTCGAAATCATACTCACTTTCGAGAAAAAAATTCGAATAGGTGTGAAATTTTTCGACAAAATAACAAAATTTCAAATTGTTGTAGAAAAATTATTTTTGGTTGCAGAGGTCAATTATAATCATTTTTGGCCAATAGACATACCCTCGAAATCCTACACACTTTCGAGAAAAAAATTCATTATCGAAAATATAATATCTGACAATGTCTGTCTGATACCCCTTTCATGCGTATGTTTGAAACATCATAACTCTTGAACGGATTGGGGGATTTTAATGTTTAAAAATGCAAACAATGCGTATTTTAGTGATGAATATGTAGAAATTCTAACAATGTTGGAAAAGTTGTTCCTTAATCGCATAAAGTGACAAAATCCCCATGAAAATGATCCAATTCCTCGTATATTTGATTTTCCAGCATTTCCCCAGCTCCAAGTATGCCGGATAATCGGGGGTTTACTGCACTAAGACTTTTAGATGCAACGTAATAAAATCTTAGTATATCCTGATCGACTCGTTTGACAAACTCGTCGCCTCAAACCTGAAATTTGCATCGCGTGGGTAGCGAATAATCCTTCGCCCATATATCTTTGCGAACATACGGGTCTCAAGTGACACAAGTTAGCATCCCTAATGATCGCATACATACATGTACGAACTTAAGTTTATGGAACGTGGCCGATGCAACTCACGGGGTAGCGTCGTAACAGAATTAGATAGTAAACGTTGTATTATGGATGTACAGAGTTGAAGAGTGTTTGCGATGGTTCCTCGTCACGCGGCAATGCGTTGTAATCGGTTTGACAATTTGTTAGGATCAAGCCGCCAAGGAGAAGGCGCTCCAGACAATGTCGAGCATGTCAAGCGCCCAGATAGTATCAGCTGGGAGTGCGATACACAACAAGATGCCCCCCGCCCTCGTGGGACCCCTTGCCCTTCACGCTTCCACCCCTGTCTCCTATCCCGGAGCGGTAAGTCCCGAATCACGGGAAACCCCTTGGAAACTTTATTTTTATCGGCCTGCGATTTCTTTTCGAACGAGCCACGAGCTTTCGGGGTACGAGACGACGAGACACGGTGACTACGAACGCGAAAAGAGAGAAAGATCGTGCGCGTTGCTCCCGCGAACGGCGAAGCGAAACTGCTAATCGCGATGCACGCGAAACGAGATTACTCGATCGAGGCGCGGGTTAATTAAAGGGAGCTCGCCGTAATTCGAGCGATTAATTAAAGCGTTCTCCCGGTGATCGACGACGTTCGATGCGTCACGGACACGCGCCGTTTGATCGAGACGCTGAAGGGTCGAACGGAATGGACAAACGGTGTCTCGTCGTCTTAAGGATGTTAATCATTAATCGCTACACTGTTCGGGGTTTGGCTTCTTCTTTGAAGATTTTTTTTTTTTTTTTTTCTAACTGCTTCGCCCTATAACCATTTTATCCGCTTGCAAGATGGCGGTCACGATCGTGTGGTTTGTCGACTGACCTAACCATTTCACTCATACTCCAAACGTAAACGATCGATGGTCTTTCGCTTTTGTGATGTATCGTCTCGCGTAATTAACAAAACTGCCACCTAATCTCCGTTTCATTTCGAAAGTTTCATTTTTTGACGTTGTTCGAACGTAGGATTTGCACATATTTCTCCCCGTGTTTCGTTCCACAATAACGGCCGTCTATTCGACAAAGCGTCTCCTTCGAGAATAAACGACAGCGGCGCAATAAGTTACAGAAGGTGCTCGGGTAGCTTTTTCCCCCTTTTATTCGTTTCTGTCATTTATTCTCTTTCTCTCTCTCTCTCTGTCTTCGACACGGGCGCGTGCACTCGCTTTTTCTCGATCTTACATCGCTGCTCTCTTCCATTTATCGATTCTTTCTTCGTCGTTCGCGTCGCATTTCACGATACTGTCCATCCGTGGAAAGAAAAAAACCAGCTTTTGGGGGCAACTACGACTACGACTACGGTTCGCAATTTTTCTTTTCTTAATCGTGGAAGCTTGGCGCGAGCAAACACTAACCATCCTCGCAAAACGTTACCCCCTACGCTCTCTGCTGCTACGCCCCTGGGGGTCCTTGTTGTGTATTGTTCAATTTGTCCGTCGTTCTATTTTTTACATATGTAATCATCTGGGCATACATACACACGTATACGCGTGTATACGTTGCGAGGCGTCATTGTGGCTTACCAAACTGTCTTTCTCTCTTCATATAATACGACTACTATTATTTTCCTTCACTTATATGTACATATGTTTTTTTTTTTTTTTCTTTTGTGTTTTATTTTCTATCGCCTTACTCTGAAGCGTTTACGATCGTTCCTCGCCCGAGGGCTCGCTGGCTCACGGAGAAAAAGTAAGGTCTCTTCCTCACGCAATCTCGATGTTCCCGATTTAAAAAATTTTACGCGAATGGACAAATTGTTTCACGAATAGGAAGACGCCTAATTTTTTCTTCGAAAACGGCAACTGAACGCGTTCAAAACGATTTATTTCTACGAAACCGACAGTACACAATGTTTTTATCGTTGCTATTATGAGCTTAACTGCACGTGACTAATGTCTCCAGGCAACTGTCGGCCGTCTTGTTCTAGAAATAAATCTGAAAATGTTGAATCGCGACGCACCAGAGGTTTCGAGGTAGCAAAAAGAACCCGGACATTCTACTTTTCAGCAATTTTGGCAGCCGGGTCTGCAGCCAGGAACGTCCCAGGATGTCAAGCCGTTCTCGCAGCCGGCGTACACCGGGAAACCAGCGACGGCGGTCTCGAGCGGTGACATGGTCCAGGCTCAACCACCCCCGCCCTGGGAAGGACGTGCCATTGCAACCCACAAGCTCAGACTCGTCGAGTTTTCGGCTTACATGGATCAACAGAGAGATCAGGATATTGTAAGCACTGTTTTTGATTCGAAATTTTATCAAAAAAACTCAAGATGATTGAGGCAATTCGAATGAACCCCTTTTATTTACTCTTAACACTTTAAGTTGCCCGTCACCACTGATATTGTACACCAAAGTGAAATACACGAAGATGCTAGGAATATTATTATAAGGAATTATAAATGTAACCTCAACAAACGTAATAAGTTGAAATTGTCAAAGTCAAAGTGTTAAAATATGACCCCTTTTTAGATATAACAAAATTGGTTGTGTATTCACCAGAGCTCGAGGAGAATATTATTTTGCCCTTTGTATTTAATGTTTAATGTTAAATGTCTCTATCGTCACGTTATACGTTTTAATTCGACCGTAATTAACGTTCGAATGTTTTTTTCTTGCGTTTTACAGTACCACAAACACCTGTTCGTCCACATAGGAGGATCTGCGACTTACGCAGATCCGTTACTGGAGGCTGTTGACGTTAGGCAGATATACGACAAATTCCCAGAGAAAAAGGGTGGCTTGAAGGAACTGTACGATAAAGGACCTCAGGCAGCCTTTTTTCTCGTTAAATTCTGGGCTGATCTCAATACGAACATCCAGGATGAAGCTGGAGCCTTCTACGGTGTGACTAGCCAGTAAGTAAATTTTTCATTTTGCGTTCAGATAGTTTTAGCTACGGGAATCCAAAGTGAATTCATCAGAATTTATTCATCGATAAATAGCACAATCTATTATGGTCCATGGTTTTTAAATTGAGATGTATTTGATATCTATATCTGAAAAACCACTGATATTTCATGAAACTTCAGGTGAAATTTGCGCTGTTTCGAAAGGGGTGACTTTTTCTTATAGATCCGTACTTTTCTCCCTGTATAGAATCGTTTATTTATTTATTTTTTTTTACCCAGATATGCAGCTTACACAAATGCGAATTCAATGGTGTATAATATGCAAAGTTACTGAAAGTAAATATCGAGAATGTTTTCGAAACTTTCTCCCACGTTAAAATTCGAAGACACAGTTTCGACAAGCACTCGTAGGATAATTGGATCATGGTTATACCGTTCCTTCTCTTTATACTTTTAGTTTTCCTTGTGTTTTGTTCCTTAGAACTGGAGTTAACCCAAGTTCGCCGATTAGTAATCGCCAATATTTAATAAGGACCAATCAGCGAGGGTTAGAAAAATGTAAGAAAGGGTTGTGATCGATCAATGGCGACGAGACCATCGATCGAACAGACAGGAGACAGAACAGATCGTCGAACATACGCATAAAATCTTCTTAGAAAAAATATTATAAATGTTTCGTTGGATAATTACTTTTAATAGCCACGCGTATTATTTCTGCATTTATAAGTAGATTTTCTCCGAGATACGTTCCTAATACATTTGACGTAATTTTTCTCGCCACAAGAAATGGCGAAAGAAACATAATGATAAAGAAGAAGTACCATTACATTTCCACAAAAATCACCGGACTTAACCCTGGGAACACCAACATGGGTGTATCGCTTCCAACGATCGTATTTGAGCTTTTACCATTTCCTTCATGACGCCATTCGTTAATGTTCGTTTTAATTTATTTAAACGTTTTAATTTACTCGAATCATCTTTCTACGCATACGTTCGTAATCCGTAGACTCAAGAGAAAAAAAAACTAGCCACACTAAGCGTAAATCCGTGAAGTTTAAAAAAAGTTACAGCGATTTGAAAAGACGTTGTATTTTGATGTTGGTGTTCTAGGGTTAACTCCTCTGGATTTCTTTTTATGGGGTTATTTGGAGAATGAAGTTTACAGAGAAGAGTCCAACATACTGGAAAATATGAAAATCCAGGTAAGGGCAGCGTGTCGACGAGTATATCCAACAAAGTTCGAACCACATAGTTGAACGATCATTCAAGGATCGATGTAAATCGTTGCGTCGAAGATCGAGGTCGCAATTCTCGGATTTTTACGTCGAGCAAAGTTTCGAAAATATTCTTGACGTTTGCTAGAACTTGATCTTGAATGATCTTGCGTATCATAGATTAGTGGATTCGTCTGCGTGCAAGCCGTATGCCCGTCTAAACGATAGTAATTGTTTTCGTCAAAACGCACAAAGGTGATATTGAGATCTCAGATTCGCCACCCGCCAGAAACGAAGTTACGACCATCGTAACGTGCCCCCCTCTGAATAGAGTAACTTTCATCCGAAACATAACTTTTTTTTATTTTTTTTCTTTGAAAAAACTGAAACTTTGTTACTAACGCGACTGATTTTTGAACAGGTACGAGAGCAACGAAAACATGACGATAACGTGTTCGACCAAAGTTTGCTCTTTCGGAAAACAGGTGGTGGAGAAAGTGGAGACGGAATACGCTAGGTTCGAAAATGGCAGGTTCGTCTATCGTATTAGCCGTTCACCAATGTGCGAGTACATGATCAATTTCATACACAAATTGAAGCACCTGCCGGAGAAGTACATGATGAACAGCGTACTCGAGAATTTCACCATTCTCCAGGTATGATATAATTTATTTTCTGCGTGTAAATTATTACCAACCATGGAGGTAATGAATAGCTCGGGCGTACATCTCGACTAGCGAATATGTACTTAAGTGCACAAACAAGCAATCGCGTACTCGTTTGCGGGATTGAAATTCTTGTAATATTTCCAAATCTCCTAGTCACTTACAGACGTTAGACATTATAGTCTCATCCCCTGGCAATCATTAAAGCGCAAATGAACTACTACAAGTAACTTGCGGTTAATACATTTGCCCTAGCAATCATTACGGTGTGATCTATTTAATTATTGATACATCAATTATCGAGGAAATATAAATACAGTGTCAAGTATCGAGATTCTTATAGTTGTCATTTGGTTATGTCATTAGTAAGCTGTATTTACTTGACATAGTAATTAAAGAGTGGTTTAATAATTATAACCACCTTGAACACGTCTGTAATTTTTCGAGATACGAAAAGACTTTATTTAAAAATTTTGTAAATGAAAATATTCATGATGGTCATAGTTATTGGGCCACCCCGTATAGAAATACGCACACCTCGGCGTTTTCAATGGCCTTAAAACATGTTATCAAGATCAACATTCCGAACAACTTTTCTCTGTACATAGAGCAGCCGCGCTCGGCCTTTAGTTTCCGAGTAACGCGCAAAAGTATTTGCAACGTAACATATTCGACTATGTGTTCTCATATGTGACTTGGATTTAGATTAAATTTGGGTTAGGATTGGATTTGGTGGCAGAGGTGGGAGAACAATAGTGTGGCGTAGGAACACATTAGAGTTTAACATCCGGTGGGCTCGCTGACCCGATGCAGAACCATAGTACAGAGTAAAGACTCTTTGAAAGATCGTCAGACTCGATTCTTTGGAAGATCATTTCTATCACCGACTTGGAGATCTCCCTTGAAAATAGTGAAACATTAAAGGCGACATGGTTGGAACAAAGCAACTAATGCAATGTGCCTGATTCTTTATAAACAATCGACGACTGGCATTTAAAAATCGTAGCTTACTTATGGAGTTTCTTTTAAAACGTGACGCGATTTGGATGATTTTTAAATTATTTAGTTTGTTTCTTTTCACCGTCGTTCTTGCGCAATATGGTTAATTCGTATAGATGTACGAATTTGAAAATAATGGTGGTTCTGTGTTTTGTTTCCAGGTTGTTACGAACAGGGATACGCAGGAAACGTTATTATGCACGGCATACGTGTTCGAAGTGTCGACATCCGAGCACGGTGCGCAACATCACATATACAGATTGATCAAGGACTAGCCTGCTTGAACCTGCTCGCCATGCAGCCATCCACCCCCATCAGTGCCTACCATCACATAAAAAAATCATCCATACGCGCATACATACAATTACACACCAGGTATATTAACCCTTTGAAGTACGGTGGTCAATTGCGTACGACCACGAGTTTAACGTAAGTTACTATCATTTCTTTACTTCGCTCAATGCTAGTTTCGCCCGTGACACGATTAACGGGGGCAACGTATACTTTTTTACGGTATAAATAGAATATTTACGAACGTTAAATATAATATTTATATTATATATTGTAATTTACAGAATTTGTAGTTTTAGTCGACCTGTACGTTACAGAAGTGTATTTTTTACAATCTGAATTTTTTATCAGTTACTTATCACGCGGATTGCTCTTAAATGTACGCTTCAAAGGGTTAAGCGTGAATACATGATTGTAAACACGCTCGAACTATATATATACATATGTTTATATGTATACACATCTCACATATTCGTTTAACCGAGTTTCCATCGAAAATGTTCCGTTGTTTAAATAAAAAAAAAAGAAGTGACAGCGTTAACAGATCGTGTGTCGGATAAAATTTATGTCAAACGTAGATTTTTAAACACACGCTTAAGAATTGCTGTTTAAATCCAAGATGCGTTTAATTATTTTAATCGATCCGCATTATGACTAGATTGTATATTTAATATGATATTCGGAAACATTTTCTGCGAAACTCGTTAAAGAGAACTTGAAATTGACACACACACACACACACACACATACACACAGAGACACGCGCACGTACACACATTTCACATACACGTTAGGAGTACTGCCCAGCCCGAGCTTGAGTTTGATTCAAAACTGATAAAAATTGTATTAAATAATTGGCACGCGTGTTTTAGTATATTACGGAAAGAGTTTCTCGCGTGTATTGCCAGAAAGCACGTTCCAAATTTCGGAATTGTAAATTTTATATTAAAACAGATATAATCGTATATATTTTATGAATATTTCCGTCATTCGCAAACAGACGAACCGAAAATCGTCGTGGTTTTAATAAAGAGATATAATAAAAGTTAAGTTAAAAAATTGACAATAAATTTGGTATGAGAATGCGTCGATAATAGTGTATGTACCAAGATAGAAAAAAAAGTACCGTAAAAAAAAAAAAAAAGGAAACAGACTCTGATCTCGGAAAGGCGTGGTACCAACATAATTTAGTATTATAGTTTTATTATTAAACTAGGGAATAGATCAGACAAGACATCCACACGCAGATATACATATATTACATATAAGAATATATATGTTAAATATTAATGCAATGATTACAATTTACATTGTTATAAATGATCATGTATAAAGTTATCTAAGTGATTTCTAAGTTTTAAACGAAAAGGAAGTTTAATAGAGATGTATGCCATTATGATTTCTTAAGTCTCCTTGGTTACATTATCATTATTATAATTTTTTTTTTTTTATTATCAAAAGCGAGCACAGTCAAGAATAATATGGTGAAACGTTACACACCTTTCCTTAAGCTTTTTGTTGTAGAACTGTTTTCTCTTTCTTAGCTATTATTACAACTAACGTAAGAGTTTTCGCTGCAGAGCTTTTTAATTCTCAATGATCAGATAAAAGAAAGGAAGATGAGACATTTTGGTCGTCGTTTTTTTTACGTATTTGTAAAAGTTAATCTTTTAAACGCACTTACAGTTGTGCAAACCCACCCACTCTTAGGCAGCGACACTTAGATTAGAGGGATGTGTTTGTATTTATTGTAATCACTTTCTTTCTCGTACTTCTAAGATCTTTTCTTTTTTTTTCTTTTTTTTTCTATAGTTCTTACGTGAATGACTTTCTTACTAAGCATATTTCGTTTGTTTTTATCTTTCTACTACAGTTGTAAAGCAATGCGTTTGATTACATCGATTGCACACGTTAGATACGGACAGTGTCCATCAGAAAGTCGAAACAGGTGACAGAGATGTTTCCTCTTTAACTTGACGATCCGATACCACGACTTTCCGTCTGAAGGATACCGAAGTTCAAGCATATGTAGTACATCTGTTACTTGAACTTGGTTCTCCATTGTTACGAAAACCAACAACGGTATAGCGTGATTTCATTGCAGCTCTCTAAATTTGAGCATACTATCACGGAAATCTTGCTTGATAATTTGTTTCGTACTTAAATATCATTTTGACATTCAACACATGGACCACAAAAGTTCAATGCAGAGATTCTGTTTCATGATCATAGTAACAATTATTTAAGGAGTAGAGGATCATTATTTTACGATCAGTTTTATTTAGTCGCATCTCTCGCAGAAACTATGCGTGTAAATTTGCAGAAAACATTTTACGTATTCTTTAATCTGATCAATTGTATGTTCCAAAACAGAACTCGCCTGTAAGGCAGTGAATATTAAGATATACAGGAAAGAATCATCTATGCTTTAAGAAAATATTAATAATACTTATTGTATTTTTACTTTAATTAACTTTTATGCAACAAGTGGCAATGTATTTTGATCTCTCTTTTAGTCAGAAATAATGTCGCTTTTTATTTGGGGTGAGAATTGAATTTGCTAAGTGATTGACTGAATAACGAAGGAACTTATATTTAAATAATAACGTATGTGGCTTTCGTTCGATAAGTGGCAGCTTTCACAATTTTTACTTATTGTTACATTTCTTTTTTTTTTTGTAATAATTGATCATAAGCGTTGTTTTTACATATTATTATCTATACATTGTAATTTTGAAAAATTCTGTGTACATTAAAGTGGAATTGGAACCGTCGAGATGTTCTTACGTGACGTTGTTTTTAAATTAATTTATTGTACTTTTTGTTTAATAATTTTGTTCTTGTATCATTTGGAAGAAAGAGTAAAATTGATCGACTTGGAATTTAGAGGGTGAATGGATGTTAAATATAAAGGTCTCGGGAATTTAATAGTTTTCGAGATACTAAGTTAGCTTTGGCTATCTTTTGTTCCGTACTATAAATGTTTAGGTTCGATTAGAATGGTATATTGCAATGTAACTTTTTCCAGGCGACAAAGTTAAAATTTGACATAAAGCCCATTTTCTGTGGGACAAATACGTATATTTAAGCGGCGATATACATATATAATTTTCAATATTTCTTTATTAATATCTTGAAAACTGTTTAATTTCTGAAGTTAAAATTTTATATTTGGCATCCATTTCCCCCTAAAATTTCATGTTGATTCGAAAGAATGTCCAAAAAATTGTTTAATAATGCAGACAGAGATTGTCTCAATACAGGTCGTTTTGTTTAATCGTTCAGTAGACGAACATGCATCTCGAGGTTTTAAATCGACTTATAATGAGGCGTTATTATTGAGGAAAAAAAAACATATTTCGCAATGTCTTTGAAACATACTCAAATCTCATTTCGGTTATGCGAATTTTTATTTCGAGGAAAAAGAAAAAAATAACGGGAGGAGTATGAAATCGAAAAAAGGAGCACCGACACTAATATTATTAACATTAACGAATAATGATTTTAAAGTAAGCGAATTACATTTATAAGAAAAGATTATGAAAATATATATTTATCTATGTCTTCTGTGAAGATAGAAAATAGCACTCTCTCACTCTATATTGATGATATCAGAAAAAATCGAAATCCAATAAAGATACAAAACGCAGAAGTAGATTAGGAGGATAAAAAAAGAATTCCCACTGTACACAATACATAATACGATCAATGACAAACCGAAATTTGTTAAATATCTTTGTACATATTTACATAAAGATCATCAAAAGAAAAGTTCCAGTGGCTACGTTTATGTACTGTTAGAAGTACGGCGAGAACAAAAATCGTTTTATTTGTATATCGTGAAATCGGTTCAACACTATGAAAATGAAACATTAAAATATTTTGTCCGTATTTTCATAGAGACTCATCCGTCAGGCAAATAATTATAAAATGTAAAAAAAATTTGATTTGTTTCAATGTTACGATACATCTGCAATCTAGTTTTATAACGACAATTGGAAATTCTAAAATTTTTTGGCGAATATGTTTGAACTACCACAAATCGTTATCTCTATGAAAACATCGACTGCAATCCTAATAGCGTATTATGTGCAGAAATCGTTGAATTATGTGCAAAAATTAAAAACTCACACAGATTTGAAATTTATATTTCTTCATATACTGCCATATCAAAGAATTGAGCTTGATTATAAAAATGATTAAATGAAATATTGATCAGAAAGAATGGGATCTACCTGTATATTATCATAAATAAAATGAAACGAGGATCAAAGTAGTTGATTTAACAAGTAAATAAAGAACGAAATGATATATCATTAAATTAGAGGTTTAAAAATATAATAGAATTCAGTATATGTACAGTATTTGAAAAACATGTTTATAATTTGTATGGAAAATAAATAATTGATATAAAAAGAAATTGCATTTATTTAATTACCAGCAAAAGCTGGCTATTATTATTCGAATTATGCAAGGTGTTACTAAAACTGTGGAACCTTTTTAAAGATTGATTCATCGTACCATTTTATCAGACTCTAAATTTAAAAATAAATGTTCGAAGTTCAGAGCCATTTTTCATTCAATGTAGGCTGCTATTCTGAGATTCATTTTAGGGGGTCTAGCTTCTTAAGAGCTCATAGCAATACGAAATACATAGTTTTAGAGATTTGGTACTTTCAGTCATTTCTCCAAATATTTTCAATTCAATAAACAAAATTCAACAATAATTACTTACTTTTTTCCGCCATACCATTAAGAGATACTGAACCATCAGAGTTTTTCCGGTTTAACATGTTACCATTTGCAGATGAAGTTTGAAAGGTTACAAAATTTTCCTCTTTTAACAAGAATCGATCTGCGTCCATTATGGCGTCGTTTCTGTTGCCGCGTTAGCTATCAAAGGTTAAAATTAAGAAATAAAAGTATAAGAGGTGTATACTTAAAACATATTGCGATAAAAAGCCAAAGAAAAATTATTTTCACGAGCGTGTTGTCACACTAAGTCGTCAAGATTATCAATTTGAACTAATTGACGAACGTTAAATTCAATTATAATTTCTACCTTTTCACTTGCGCTGTGATCTTATTCTTTTCTCGATTGGTAACGCTGTATGCGACGCCACAGACCAGTGCTACCACACTCATTAATAAATTCGCGTTCCTTTGCTTAGTTAAAGTTGCAAATAATTTGTAGCAATTGTATAATTACATTTAGTGTTACGAATGATGAGAATTTTTCGCGTTTGCTTTTCCAGATTCTAAATATGAGGATCAGGCCTCGATCTATCATATGGATTATAACTAATTTGAACAATGGAAAAGCACAGACGAGGTATACGAGTCGACCACCTTATGGATTTTCGTGGCCCAATCTGACTGCCATACCGACCTGAAAATTCGGAGCTGATTTTAGCGACCTCTTCTCATGGATGGCGGTCAATTGAGAAACTATTCATTGAATTAGCATTAATGGATAGACAGCTGTAGTGTACGCGTAAGTCATGTGAGTTGACTATGGAAGGGATTAAAATTGATTTTTGTATCTATTGATAACGTTGCGAATGACACGAAAATGTTAATGGGGTTTCGAGACCCCATAAAAATGGGTTAAAAAAATTCATTTCGTGAAAGATCTACCTGTATTGTCCTGTATGCCTCGTCTGTGACAATACTTTTGAATCTTTGATGAATCAATGAGAATCAAAACTAACCTAGTGAAGAAGTTCTATATTTATGATGATCTATGCAAAGCAGATCGCAGCCAATTTGCTAATATTATTCAGTTTTTAATTAATAATTGCATTACCCAGCTAAGAGTGATACGATTATTAATTAAACGCTAAATAGTATTATCCAGGTCTCACCACGTGGAGGTTGCTGCGAATGGAGACCCGCCCTAACCGATTCCCAACCACCCTCCATTACTAAAGATCTGTGACCAACAATCGTTGGTCGAAGAAGAAACAAACGAAAGTGCAACCAACGAAGGAAACAACCAACGAAAGAGTTTCTTGAGAAAGAATTTGCCTGTAAATTCTCATCAACAAAACGAAGAAATGGACCAAAATATTGCCTGCCTGATATAATGATTAATATAGAGAACGAAATTCCTGCCTAACTATAAATCTAAATTTGTTTATATCCTACCTAACTAATCATCTAAGAAAATACATAGAAAATGTATTCTTCCTTGTTGATCCTTCGACGAAGATTTCCTGAAACATACTGTTACATTCTACCTAACTATAAATCTAAATTATTAAAACATAAACTAAGAAATCTGAAACAAAATACATGAAATACATTATTTTTTCTTCTATCTTCTATTTATCTCACGATGATTTCCTGAAACACAAACTAAGCAATATCAAACAAAATTGTAACAATTCTTAATTGTTACTTTTATAAACCTGAAACTTCCGTAGGAATATGCTCTGTAACAGAAACTTGTTTGATAGATTAGTAAGAGAACAAACAAAAATTTGACACCTGCAAGAAGCATATGCCCAACACTGAATCTGTAAAACTACAAATACTACAACTACAGGCAAGTGCAGTGACAAAGTAAAAATAGTACATAATGTACGAGGTTACTTTGACTCTAAAATGTATTCGTAGCAAAATATCTTCTTGCACGTCAATCTAATGATATATTTTAATAAGTAAAGAAAGACTTTGGGTATCTTCGATATCGAGGATACCCAAAGTCGTCAACTCAATTATGAAAGTGAATTTAATTATTGAGGAATGTAAAGAACCATCGGAAGCTACTAATTTGATACTCATTCTAAAATGAATATAATTATAAGTATTGTAAAAGATATTAAAATCATGACTTTACTTTCGATCGATATTACGATATTTGTCATATTACAAATTGCGGCGAGTAAAAACATCGCACGCTTAAATAAAACGCGACGCGACACGTGCTCATAGCGTGCAGTGAGTGTGGGTATCAAATTGATCCCCCCCGGCCTTGATTATCAGAAAAGCAAGTCACGTCCCTGACCCATGTCTATCGGGCCTCTCTACGTACAACCGCCGGGTCCTGGAGGACACACGACCACAACAGGACCCGCTTAGTACTCGAGAACGGATATGAGTCAAGAACTCTCGCCGGAGGTCATTCTCTTTTCCGTATAAAGAGGAGAATATATGCGCTCGGTGAGGCCCCACTTAAGCTGAACCAAGCTGCACCAGGGTTGAAGCGGTTAGAGCTATCACACCTAATACACAGGTGTCACATGTTTCATTCTATCAAACAGAGGTGATCGAGCAAAACTCTCCGGTCCTTTCGGTCGAGACATAATCTCGGAGAGCGAGAACCAGAGAACAAGCGGACGAAAGAAAGTGAGCTACTCATATATGTATATGTACTCATTATATATTCATTTTAAAATTAGTGTCAAATTAAAAATGAATCTACTATGACATTTGTCATCTTAAAAATCGCGGTGTGCAAGAAGATTATAACTTTAAGCAAAAAATACTAACTACACTTGTCTAACTAGTTTAAATGTACCAAGCAATTATTTTGTTTAAAAAGGGGGGAAGGTAAATCCAGGGAGATGCGACGTGATACGACACGATGTCGATCAGCAGTGATCGACGCAAGGAAAGAGATACGCGACACGAACCGAGTAACTGGTCAAAAGGGTCAGCTCCGTTGCCTCTTGGCAAGTCCAATCGAAGGGGAAGCGAATCGACGCACCCGACACAGAGGTTCCCCATTTCTCCCACGCATCCTGTTGGGAACCAGTTGGACACAACGTGAGATGACTAACAGAGAGAGGGAGCGTGTGTCGGGGCTACCGTAGACAGTAACAGTCCCTGATCCCCTCTGCGGCCGAAATACTCTTTCCCTTGGATCGTCTCGCCAGAGGACGGTAACTGACCCGTCGGACTAGTTAAACGGCCGATCACTTGCTTTCTACATTAAAACAGTGGTGACCGGAACAAGAAACAGGAGAATGGGTGAACGAAAAGCTGGTTGGTAAAGAATTACTTGGCATATGCGCAGACGCATACAAGGGAGTTGTCGATGCTTATATCTAATTTAAATGTACCAAGCAATTATTTTGTTAAAAAGGGGGGGAAGGTATATCCAGGGAGATGCGACGCGATACGACACGATGTCGATCAGCAGTGATCGACGCAAGGAAAGAGATACGCGACACGAACCGAGAAACTGGTCAAAAGGGTCAGCTCCGTTGCCTCTTGGCAAGTCCAATCGAAGGGGAAGCGAATCGACGCACCCGACACAGAGGTTCCCCATTTCTCCCACGCATCCTGTTGGGAACCAGTTGGACACAACGTGGGATGACTAACAGAGAGAGGGAGCGTGTGTCGGGGCTACCGTAGACAGTAACAGTCCCTGATCCCCTCTGCGGCCGAAATACTCTTTCCCTTGGATCGTCTCGCCAGAGGACGGTAACTGACCCGTCGGACTAGTTAAACGGCCGATCACTTGCTTTCTACATTAAAACAGTGGTGACCGGAACAAGAAACGGGAGAATGGGTGAACGAAAAGCTGGTTGGTAACGAATTACTTGGCATATATGCAGATGCATATAAGGGAGTTGTCGATGCTTATATCTAATTTAAATGTACCAAGCAATTATTTTGTTAAAAAAGGGGGGGAAGGTATATCAAGGGAGACGCGACGCGATACGACACGATGTCGATCAGCAGTGATCGACGCAAGGAAAGAGATACGCGACACGAACCGAGAAACTGGTCAAAAGGGTCAGCTCCGTTGCCTCTTGGCAAGTCCAATCGAAGGGGAAGCGAATCGACGCACCCGAAACAGAGGTTCCCCATTTCTCCCACGCATCCTGTTGGGATCCAGTTGGACACAACGTGGGATGACTAACAGAGAGAGGGAGCGTGTGTCGGGGCTACCGTAGACAGTAACAGTCCCTGATCCCCTCTGCGGCCGAAATACTCTTTCCCTTGGATCGTCTCGCCAGAGGACGGTAACTGACCCGTCGGACTAGTTAAACGGCCGATCACTTGCTTTCTACATTAAAACAGTGGTGACCGGAACAAGAAACAGGAGAATGGGTGAACGAAAAGCTGGTTGGTAAAGAATTACTTGGCATATGCGCAGACGCATACAAGGGAGTTGTCGATGCTTATATCTAATTTAAATGTACCAAGCAATTATTTTGTTAAAAAGGGGGGGGGGAAGGTAAATCCAGGGAGATGCGACGCGATACGACACGATGTCGATCAGCAGTGATCGACGCAAGGAAAGAGATACGCGACACGAACCGAGAAACTGGTCAAAAGGGTCAGCTCCGTTGCCTCTTGGCAAGTCCAATCGAAGGGGAAGCGAATCGACGCACCCGACACAGAGGTTCCCCATTTCTCCCACGCATCCTGTTGGGAACCAGTTGGACACAACGTGGGATGACTAACAGAGAGAGGGAGCGTGTGTCGGGGCTACCGTAGACAGTAACAGTCCCTGATCCCCTCTGCGGCCGAAATACTCTTTCCCTTGGATCGTCTCGCCAGAGGACGGTAACTGACCCGTCGGACTAGTTAAACGGCCGATCACTTGCTTTCTACATTAAAACAGTGGTGACCGGAACAAGAAACGGGAGAATGGGTGAACGAAAAGCTGGTTGGTAACGAATTACTTGGCATATATGCAGATGCATATAAGGGAGTTGTCGATGCTTATATCTAATTTAAATGTACCAAGCAATTATTTTGTTAAAAAAGGGGGGGAAGGTATATCAAGGGAGACGCGACGCGATACGACACGATGTCGATCAGCAGTGATCGACGCAAGGAAAGAGATACGCGACACGAACCGAGAAACTGGTCAAAAGGGTCAGCTCCGTTGCCTCTTGGCAAGTCCAATCGAAGGGGAAGCGAATCGACGCACCCGACACAGAGGTTCCCCATTTCTCCCACGCATCCTGTTGGGATCCAGTTGGACACAACGTGGGATGACTAACAGAGAGAGGGAGCGTGTGTCGGGGCTACCGTAGACAGTAACAGTCCCTGATCCCCTCTGCGGCCGAAATACTCTTTCCCTTGGATCGTCTCGCCAGAGGACGGTAACTGACCCGTCGGACTAGTTAAACGGCCGATCACTTGCTTTCTACATTAAAACAGTGGTGACCGGAACAAGAAACGGGAGAATGGGTGAACGAAAAGCTGGTTGGTAACGAATTACTTGGCATATATGCAGATGCATATAAGGGAGTTGTCGATGCTTATATCTAATTTAAATGTACCAAGCAATTATTTTGTTAAAAAAGGGGGGGAAGGTATATCAAGGGAGACGCGACGCGATACGACACGATGTCGATCAGCAGTGATCGACGCAAGGAAAGAGATACGCGACACGAACCGAGAAACTGGTCAAAAGGGTCAGCTCCGTTGCCTCTTGGCAAGTCCAATCGAAGGGGAAGCGAATCGACGCACCCGACACAGAGGTTCCCCATTTCTCCCACGCATCCTGTTGGGAACCAGTTGGACACAACGTGGGATGACTAACAGAGAGAGGGAGCGTGTGTCGGGGCTACCGTAGACAGTAACAGTCCCTGATCCCCTCTGCGACCGAAATACTCTTTCCCTTGGATCGTCTCGCCAGAGGTCGGTAACTGCCCCGTCGGACTAGTTAAAAGGCCGATCACTTGCTTTCTACATTAAAAGCAGTGGTGACCGGAACAAGGAACGGCAGAACGAGTGAACGGGAAGCTAAGTTAATAATTGCTTGGTATCGCGGTCTTAAAAATAAATTTAACCTGGAAATAAAAGTACCTCGATGTACTTGCGTTGTCGTCCCACAATGTCCCACGATAATAGAGGCCTGTAAGTAATCTGAAACAAACTAAAAGAGGCTGCATTTGCGATTAGTTGAAGAGTTAAATATAATAAATTGGGAAACACGAAGCTGTGAAATAAAATAAATAAGTTAGCCCAGAGAAACCAGTGACGTAAAATAGACATGGACAAGAGCACAACATATACAATAAGCAACATTTAGGACAAGAATGAAATATGGGAACAAACACATTTACAAACAAGGAACCAGAAGTGAAATATGTAAGCAACCCCACGACGCGACGTTCCGATATGCCCGTCAGCCCAGAGGTGAATGAGTGAGCTCGTCACCGGCAATGTAACTCAGCCTCAAGCAGCAAAATTATAGGGGTAGGAAAGACCGACCTTGGCGAGTTCACCAATCCAGTAACAGTTAACCGTGTCTCTGATTGAAAATTAAATATACTACGCAAATATTCTATCCAACATTATTTTAACTATTGCCTGATGTTAATTAATAATTGTTGCAAACAATAGGAATGAAAATATGGATAAATTCCAGGAGACTGAAGGATTCTTTGAATTTCTAACGAGAACCAAGGTCAGACATGTAAATCACATATTCGTTTCTTCGACCAAAAAATGAATATTCCACGCGAAAGGGTATCAAAAACGATTATTTGTACAACCCACGCTATCGAGCATTATTTTAACTATTGCTTGATGTTAATTAATAATTATTGCAAACAATAGGGATGAAAATATGGACAAATTCGAGGAGACTGAAAATTTCTTTGAATTTCTGTCGAGAACCAAGATCATACATCACGTATTCATTTTTTATCTTCATTATCTTCGATCTTCTGCCCTTTATACGATACTTTCTTTTGTATAAGTTTTCACCTTGAAATGAATGACCCAATCTGACTGCCATACCGATTATTTTTTAAATAAATAAGGATTTTCGGTGTAGTTGTCAATGAGGTACATCCTCACGTATTTTAATAATCTTGAAATCTTTAAATAATCTTAATCTATTACTCCAATGAAATTAATCGATTGATGCCCAATTCTGAACCGTACAGCTTTCATTCCGTTAAAAAATAATAAAATTTCTGTAATTTCATTTTCTGTCTCACTTCCTCTTGTGTTAATTTCTAAATCTGTCGGTAACGTTGCGAGTGACGCGAAAATGGTAATGGGATCCCGGGACCCCAGAGAAACGGGCCGAAAGATACTGAAAGGTCTTTTTTCTTGTGGTATAACGATTACTATTGGCTACTGTTTGTCTCTGCTGGCCTCTGCTAGCATGTGTGGGCCTCTACTGACCACTCCTGATACTTCTGACAACGTATAACGATTACTACTGGCTACTGCTAGCATTTGCTTGCCTCCCGCTGTCCTCTGCTCGCCTGATGGTCTTTGCGTACATCTGCTGACCACTGCTGATATTTCTGACATGATATATATGTGATAACGACAATAAATGAGAGGCTTTTCTCTCTCGACTCCCACGAGACGATCCGAAATTACTTCGGGCAGCTTCGCAGAATAGAGAAAGAGGGCATGCGTCAGTTTGTCTTTGTCGACTCTCCGAAACTCTACGAGCTCACGTACGCGTGATCTGGCATATACATACATATATAGTTCGTTTGTGATGATGCACAGTGTTTCATTATTTGTTATTTTATTTTATTATATAGGGTAACGATAGAGGGTATAAAATTATAGAGACTAATGATAGGATTGTTACCATATAGGTAAGTAATAAACTTATTTATTTTCAATAATTTAAGAATAATAAAATTCCTTACCTTCAATTTACGAACTACTGCCTGTGGAAATAGATACATTTGAACTGCGGATGAAATTCAAATATCATTTGTTCTGTAAGACACGAATACTTAGGTCGAGTAACCTCAACACAGTTCATACTAGAAACAAGCAATTTTATTTCACTATTTTTCCGAAGAAACAATTCTTTCTTTCTTTATTTTGTCGTGTTTAATAACTTACTGTACCCTACTCCTGCAGCTACTATACGTTCTGCCACGTGCGACTTGCAACACATGGCTACCGCCATTTTTCTTTCTTCTGGTTTCTAGCCACTGTTACCAAATTGTCACATTTATCTTGAGCCAGGTAGTACAAGAAATAAAGCAAAAAAAGCATACTAGGTATTTATAGAAATATGAAGCATAGTGTATGGACTATAATGTCACGGTTCGATAACAATTTGAATATCTTTTTTATTTGAAATAAAAGAATTTGTTCTCGAAGATGCAAAGGTTGTTTCAGATTTTCCTTATAGAATAATTGGTTGAACACTTTTGTATAATTGACATTAGGGAAAGTTGCCCTAAGCGGCTAATTTATTTTATTTCGACTTTAGAAATAGTTCACGCGTATAGTGTTCAATTCCTTTTCGCGATTATTATGTCAAATAAGAAATAAAAGGTGAAGATAATTCTTTATGGTTGCTGGGTGAGTTCATTGAAAGATAAGTACTGGAAAAATTTGTTACTTAAATGCACACACTATTTATTTCGAATGCATAATCGTACGGTTAACATACCTGGTGTCGCGCCTTTCTGTTGATCAATCTTGCACCGGATATAAACGATGAATCGACTTTGTTTTATCGGATACTTGGAATTAGATTCAACTATATATAAATGTCGATATCTTTACGATGTACACACAATAAACATCCATTACTCTTGCTTCGCTTCCGTCCCTTACACGAATATAAATAATACCGACTTAAAAACTATTTTACGTTCTTTTATTGGCCTAGAGGTTACATCTACGAAACTGCTGTTAAAAACTCTGCGAGACGTCATTGCTAACTCCTCTCGCCAATACATTTCATTCATTTTCGTCGCTGACGTTCGAAGTTATGCTTCGCTAATGTTGTACAATTTCTGCATCCTAAATCCTTTTCGTCTCGAGTCGTTGATTGCTCGTCTTATCGAACACCTTTACCACCGTTGGATCTTTATTTCGGATATGAATTTCGTTTTAACCTATGTTACAATAAATAAAAACGTCGCTTCTCCTCGGTGTTATTACACAGATGAATTAATTTCTGGTGAAAAAGTGACGGTTTCCACTAAAGAACGCGTACATTCGAAATAAACGTTTCGACTAATCTCGTTTCTTACAATTGTTATACAAGAACGTTCCTTCGCGAGAGAAAATGCACGCAGCAGTAACAAGTCGGTGAAAAACAAGATGGTCGAACGTGATACGTATCTATTATCTTAATATTCTCTAACGTCGACATTTCTTTGCGAATCGCGTGGCAATTCGCGTTTTCAAGTGACAAAATCGGTAGCGTTTTTTTTTGTCTGGAGTTGAGGCCGGGCACCGCGTGTACCGTTTTACGAAGAAAGCGAACCGGATACACCGAGAGTGAGCGAGACAGAGTAACAGTCAACCACCAATGTAAAATAACAATTTTTTAGAGTACTACCAATAGACTGGCGATGTTCTCGCGATAAAAATGAAACCCGGAATTTGAAATCCATCTGTTGGTAATACTGGCGTAAAGTTGTGTCGAAAAAATATACAAATTTTAATTATCATTGGTGGATGAGGTTCGATGCGGTGCGCGATGGACATAACTCGAGTCGGGTGTAAAAAATTGTCACTCGAAGGTAGAGAAAATTGCTGTACGTCGCGTTTCAACGGAGCATCTTTGATATCTATGGTGAACAAATGCCACGAAGACTCCTATGGTTTGCAATCCCCGCTGTCTATATTACTTAATTGTCATCGAAAAGAAAATACTTCCGCTAACAACACATAAAAATATCTCCCGGTACCTCGTAGCTCTGTTACAAAGAGGTTTCGCATGATGTCGTCATGGATCACGCATGCAAAACAACGGTGGCGAATTGGCCGCTATCCTTACTCATTGCTAAAACGATCTTTTCAAGCTACGTCCGCGCGCGATGATACAAGAAACGCCATTAACAAAATCGGATGTCACCTGAGAACTATTACGCTTTCGATATCTATTCGAGGGATTTACGATCGTGATCGGAAACGCAAACGAGATCTTCCAAGCGGCAATTAGCGATAATTTATATTACTAAGGTAGTTGTGGGTTACGCGGATTTTCTGACCGTGAGTTAATCTCTTTCTCTCCCTTCTCAACGCCGACGACGACTCACCTACGACAGAGTCTTTCAGAGATAATTGTGTTATTCTTTCTGTGGACCTGCTCATGGCTGATGTGTTTCTTATGCATATTCTCTTAGGCGTGTACGAATATTTTAAAAGTACGGTTAGCGATTCTCGACCTCGTCTTCGGTCGACAGACTTAAAGCTCGATTCGATTTTCGAGTTCGGTGAGTTTCTCGGTTGTTCTCGGAAGATTGCATTAAAAATAATTGGAAAATGCCGATAAATTCGCCGTCGACAAGACGACTCTAATAATTTCGAACGATGCTTCCGTTATGCGTGATAACGTTGCCTGTACACGCCCGTCGATTTACAAAAATTCTCATCGCGATACGAAAGAAACGATATCTTCCGTCGAACGTAACACCTATTTTTGCACGTGTCTTTTTAACATTGCCAATCATCGTCCTTATTTTTCGTTCCACGAACGATTCTACGGAGTCATCCTTGGATTCAAAGGCAATCGACGATCATCGACGACAGTGGAATTGTCTTGAAACCTACGCGAGAACCGCCATTCATCGATTTCGACCGTCTTCTCCTTGCGTCCTCCTGTATCTAACGTTTGTAAACTAACGTAAGTTAAAGAAGCTCGAGCCTATGGAGAGGATGTCGACACCGATGACCACCACGGTCACTGTAGCCTCGGGGACCAATATTGCGCCGCCATGTCTGGTGCTGGTTGGCCGGGTACAGCGATTGGCACGCTGACTCCTGGTGATATCAGACCTGGAAGATCATTTGAAAATCATTCGATCAGCTGTTTCGACCAGTCATTTTGTTAAAATTATTTCGTCACGCGATACGTTAAGTGTTAGCGAGTTTTGTAAATACGGTTAATAGATTAGTTATGGCAATCTTAAAATGTGTTTCTCAAATATCTTTCTGGTAACCATGCAGAAAAGTAGTCTTTTCGATCGACTAGGATATAGAGAACGTGGAAAAAATTGAAAGATTGAACTGTAATTTGAAGTATAAAGATGGAAGCGAACTTTTTAACGAACGGCTATGATGCACACCACCGGCCATACGTTTCGTGAAACAGTTTACGAGTAATTTAAAATGGTCGAGTTAGGTGACTCATCCTGTATACCCATGTCTTTTACCACATCGATTGAACTGTTATGCGATGTTACCCTTTGGTAACTGTTGCAAATGGCTGACAGTGTAGGCAAATAAAAAGAAAAACACTCGACACGTCGAACGAAATTATTCTTTCCTACGAATATTCCATGTCTTGGAGTGCATAAATGTATTCTAATACTTTAATGATAACTATAAGAAGACAAATCGGTTATTGTAGCTGTGTGCGTGGCCAGCAGTGTACACAAATGAGACTACGGGGGGGTAGGTTTCCTCTCAAAACAGTTCAATCTTAGCCAGTTTGCGAAAGGTCTTTGTACGTCGCAAACAGAGAATGCCCGGAGCGATTTTCATGAGCGCACGTTGAATCTCTGATTTGCGTCAGAACATCGTTAAACGAGAAGAGAGAAAGGGCTCTGTAATCGCAGAAAGACCTTCGTAACGCGGAAGCGAGTATAATCCATTACCGGCAGCCTCGATAGAGCGTTATCCGTGGTAGTCCGTCCGCTAAAGTGCAAGCAGCGAGTGCAGTGAGTGCGGTAGACACTCACCGGTCGAGCTGGTGTTCTGATTGTACTGGTTCAGGCCCGCCGTGTGGTAAGGCTGAGTGGGACTGCATGTGGGCCGCGCTCCGTATCCAAGATGGAGGGGCTCGTAACTAGGTGGACGAGCAACCCCGCACGAGTAGCCATTGTCCCGTTGCTGGAGACAGGCGCCAGGACTAGGGCCAACCGTCATACCCACGGTCATGCCCATCGGACCCATCCCACCCCCAGTCGACAACGACGACATGCTGCTAGTCGTGTGCTGGTTCTGTTGGTTGCCACCCGACATCGTGAAGCTCGGCATTGACGTCATGGGACTGGAAAAGCAACGTTTCGGGTTCAGCATGAAGCGTGGCCTCAAGATTCATTCGTAGCAAAGCGAATCATTTATGTGTTATTATGTAATTTGCTGCGTGGAGCAAGCGAGTAAGTGTCATCAATAAGGCAATTCTAGCAGGTATAGGAATGGAGTATTAGCGAGAGAGGGAACTATCTCACAGCTAGAGTACCTACTTCTGTCATAAGTTCTTTCACGAGTATTGGAGTATTGTACAAAAATACCATTAAAAATTATGACGATTATAAACTGTGGTCGAAGTTGGTATATTAGCCATTAATTGGGTTTATATCAATAGTGGGAACTCGGTACAACATTGGAATCAGTGACACCTCCAGTGATCACATTTTCTGAATACTTACTGCTTCACTGTTCGCGCTTAATTAAACTATGTACTCATGTGTCGAAGTATCGAATGTATTTATACCGGACTAGATTATAATTTACGTGAGGATATCGATGATTTCTGTTATTAGTGATTGTTGTACCCGTGTATTTCCTTATTTGGAAGTGAATTCTCACCTGTACGAATCAGGCATGCTGGGTATTCCGGGATAAACGGCGGTGGGCGCGAAACCATGATGTATCCTAGGCGGCGAGGGCGGTGCTTGCGGGGGCGGTTGACCACCCAATATACCCGAGGCCGGCGGTGGCGTTGGATGACCGGTACCAACGAGGCTCACTCCGCCAGCGTGTTGCTGCTGCTGTTGCGACTGTTGCTGTTGCTGCTGCGGCTGCGGTTGTTGCTGGTGTTGCGGGTTGTCCCTCCGTTGCGTGCGCAATTTCTCTTCGCGCCGCCACTTCGCCCGCCGATTCGAAAACCAGACCTGAGTTAGTGAACGAGAAGACAGACGAAAATACAGGTCAATCGCTAGGCTACAAGTTCCGCCTATTTCGGTCACCAATCTGAACGACATATTTATTCAACGCGCGACGCTAAGTGAAAACGAAATGTCACATACCCTAGAAATTCATTAAAACAATCGGTTTTTATCGCTTACAAGAATTAGTCAAAATGAACACAACTAATATCTTTCATTAACAATGATAGAACCGTTGAAATTCACTGCTTAACAATTATTAAAGAGATTCGTAATAATTTACTTTTGCGTTCTAGCTTGAGAAATAAATAACATTAAGGAGCAAACAGTATTGACGGTCGAATAACCTTATAACATTCATTCGTTTTAGCAATAAAATGCTTGGAAACATAGATCAAGCACGGAATTAATAAAATTATATAATGTTATCCTGTAAAACTCGTAGTGCCAAGGGTCGATGCAAAAAGACTACGTGACTAATAATAAGTGGACGTAGAATAATGAACGATGATATACGTAAAACTAATAATCTAACAAATTGCGATTCACCCTTGTATTCTTGGAACATCGAACGAAGACTCTACATCCGAATTAATCGTACTAGCGTGTAACATTGGACGTAGAAAGTATATTCACCTGTATTCGTGCTTCCGGTAGGCCGATTTTACCGGCCAATCTTTCCCTGGCGAAAACATCCGGATAATGTGTCCTCTCAAATTCCTTCTCGAGAGCATCGATCTGCTCGTTACTGAAGCTCGTGCGATTTCTCTGGAGCTTCCTTTTCAAGCGAAGACGCGCCTGATCGTCGTCCGTGCCGCCAGACACACTTCCGGCGTTGCTGTTGTCGCCGCCGCTGTTCGTTTCATCCGAGTGTGCGCCACCCTCGAGCTCCGCCACTGTAAAAGTGAACGAACATTCGTACATATATTAAAAAATTCAAGTTAATTCTAGTTCCCAAGAAAAGGGATACTCCTCAAAGAAAAATAAAGAGTTCTAGTTCATCTTATTCCTAGTAATTACATTGTAGACGTTCCTCATTGTTACAACTCAATTTGTCTCTCAGTGTTACATCCATACGCAAATGAAAATATTCTTTTCATCGAGGGTGTGAAACAAATACTAGATTTCGATTGCATAATTTTATGGTCGTATTGTTTAGTGTCCAAATGGCACTAACTACGTTCAGGATCAAAAATAATCACAAGATCCCCGCGAGACTGTATTCCCGATCGATCGAAGCGGCTCGAGTTTTTACTGACTCTATCTTTCATATTTTTTTCCCCCCCCTCCCCCCACTGTGGGTCGTCGACAAAGACCTTCGTCAGTTTTCTTATATAAATATCTAGGTGCGTATACGGTAGCACGGATGCGTGTATGAGAGACCGAACAGAGAGTGGCAGGCAGGCGTTGCTGGGTGAACCTTATCGTTGGTTTCTGGATGAGCGCGTCCAGGCATCACTGGGTTTTGGCTCAACGACGAGAACTGCGGGGGTGGGTTGGGAACGGGAGGCGGTAGAAGGTGGCGGAATAGCTGTAGGAAGGAGCGAAGGGGGTTGCACGATAAGACGTCGAGCGTCCCAACGCCAGTCGTTGGTCTCCCTAGCGTGATACGCCTCTGTCTTCCAACGAAAGTGCCATCCTTCTGTTTTCCTTCCTCTCTTCCGTTTCCCATCTATTCTTCTTCTCAGTTTTTTTCTTATCCGTACCCTGTATCGTTCTGCTTCTCGGTTTAATTCAACCCTTCGCCATCTTCGCGATCCTTGCCCTGCGGTAGTCGCTACTTATCCGCTATTGGATTAAAACTTTTTGAGAGTAGAAATCTTCAATTCGTTTCTTTAACAGTTAAAACGCAATCGAAACATTTTAAAATGCGTTTTTCCACCAAAAATCGCAACTTTCCATAGGCAACTGATTAGAATCCCGATTCATCATCGGTTCAGCGAGATAATATTGTACTTCGCCGTTAGCGATTAAAGTTTGCTACCAGGGAACGAAGAGAATCGCTAGTTTTCATAATGATACCGCCGAGGAAGTGAGAGAACTCCAGAGATAATCCCTAACTCCCTTTCATGGACGCGGTTAAGGTTCATCGTGGAAGCTGGCAGGGAGCCACGTTTGTAGCGCTAAATTTCTAACGGAATCGGAGGGCTGCTACACCAAGTTTCCAGTACAGGATGTACAATACAGAACAATGTGGAACTTCCTCTTCCTCCGACTTCTTTCACAGTTCTTCCTCTTCTGGTTGCTTGGAGTTTCTGTCTCCGTTCGGTACCTTCTTGTCCTTGTTTTTCCCCAATTTCCCACGTTTCTACAGGCTTTACTTATGCACTTTTTTGTTACGAACTCCTCGCTTAATGTCCTCTTTCTAATTAATTCCCAATATTTTCCCCGTTAAAACTTTTACGATGGAAAGCTTACGTTGTTACAACGTAAAACGAAGCGAAGCCATTATTTCATTAATTGCTTTTGAAAGAAATTTCTATCGAGCACTTCAGCGAGTACGTGTATTATATGTACGATTGGACGCTTACGGAGCTGTCGAACCGTCGCTGGAAATCCACGAATGTCCGTAATTTCGAAGCAACGAATGCAAAAGAAGGTACAAGAATAATGAGGATCGTAAAACGCGAGCTTGCTGCGGCGCTCGTTCGCGAAACCGTTAAAATACGACGACAACCGGGAGGAAAACGGTGTTTAAAGGATCACGCAGCCGGGCCAGCGAGAAAATAAAGGTGGCGGAGTCGTTGCCGAGTAATGGTCCTGGTTGCACGAGTTGTAAACAGCATTATTACCGTCGATAATGGCCGTTGGTGCATTTAGTTAAGCGTCAAAGCTCGCGATTCCGGAATTTTTCGTGCCACGCTTGCTACAACTTTGGCCATCGACGCCATTGTGGTACCTTAAGTTTCTGATTAGGTCTTCGATATCTATAAGATAAATTTCTTGACAGTTGTGTTGTCCTAAAGTAGACGAGCATACGTATCATTCGAATCTTGACTTCGGTCTTGACTTAAAATTGTGCTTTTCCTGGTTTCCAGTTAAGGTTCTGTATTGGAATACATCATCATATATTTTTTAAGGAAGTTTACTGTGACATGGTTGTATAGCAAAATGGACAAAATATTAACCATTTGCACTCGTTCCCTCTGAAGGCGCATCCAGCAAAGAATTTGGATGTACCCTCTAAGGAAGCACAACGATATTATTGTTTTAAAGTGATTATATAGGGCAAAATACATGAGCAAAGAATATCAAAAAAATATATATTTGTTTGGAGTATTTATTAATAACTAAAGGAACATTATATGCCAGCCTCCCCCGAATAAGTTAAGAAACATCATGCGCGTTCGTTGCATCGCCAAACCGTAGAGGTCCTCGAGGAAATGAAAATGGCCAGCCCCGTCGACGATCACGGAAAAAGAGTAATAAAGGGAAACAACGAGAGGTCAAAGAGAAACACGACAAAAGAAACTCTTAAACTTTCTATACGTGTACGCGTGCCTTTCTAGTTTCTCGAGAGACACTCGAGCAAGGAGAGGAGGTTCTCGGTATGGTCGGCCATTCCTGGCGTTCTGTACCGGCTACTTAACTTCCGACGCGAAACAATGCTACACTTTAACCTCGTGCGTGCAACAATAACGTTGCACCAGTGGTGAATTTAAACGGTCGCGCGTGCTCACCGCTGGCTGACCGATTGTTACCGACCAAAAGTGCGATCGCGTTTCGCTCCCGCGGCCCTCTCGTTTCCTATAGCGTTTGTTCTCCTTCTTTGTTGATAAGTGCACGGGGCAAAGTGGCGAACGTTTCTTCTATCGAAACGTTTTTAATACGCTCGACTTCCCTCTCATTTTCATTCCCTTTGTTCGATAATCGTCATCGGTCGCATGGTAAGCGATACGAAACCAGTCTTTGTTGGCTCAATTGGTACGCCTGCCTTGGCGTGTGCTGTCGATAGAGATTCCCTAGGTTTAGGTTTACTACGCGTCGAGCTGATGATACTATCAAAAATTGATTATAGCATTAACGTTTTTGATTTTGGATAAAAGGTCTTAATTTTCCCCCAAATGCACTGATAAATGAAAGAAAATTATCGTGAAGAGTACCCAAAAGTTATAGGGAGAAACGAATAAATATACTTATACAGAATGCTCTGTAAACGCTGACAAATCTTCATAACAACTAGGTTCTTATGAAAGTAATAGAATTTTTAATTTTTAAGATGAAGATTGATAATGGCGAACACTCAAACTGTACAGTAGTGCCTCCATTATCCCAATGATTAAAGATTGAACTTCTAGGCGAAACTCCATTGTCCAGACTGTGGACCAGCGTAGTTTCAGTTATCCGAACGCGTATTTTGTGTTCCTTATTTTGCTTTTTGAACACAAAGAATATTATTTGAGATTTAGTAAATGTAATTGAATTTAAAAATTACAATACGTAAGTAGGTATATGAATTTTTATAATTCCGACAATTTTGCAATAGGATACGAGCTTCTATCATCTATTTAAATTACGGATGTTTTAATCACAAATTATTAATAATGGTGAATACTCTATACAGTAGTATCTCTATTATCCGAACAACCAAAGGTCGAACTTCCAGATGAGACTCCATTACCCAAACTGAGGACCAGCGTAGTTTCAGTTATCCGAACGCGTACTTTGTGTTCTGTATTTCAGTATTAAATACAATAACCAATAAGAAAATTACTAAACGATACAATTAACGCGTGTTTAACATTACAAATCAGTTTTGTTCGAGTCTGGCCGTGTTTGGACCCCCGTTTACCGAGCATCGAAATCTCTGGTATCCGAACTAATAAGGAAAGGTGGTCGCTGGTGGACCGTTCGAACAGCGCTTCGGGGTAAAAAAAAAACAGGGAAAACAGCGGGAAAAATTGCATCGTCGAGGGGACCAAAACTCCCGTTCTCGGAGAGGGGCGGGCGCAGGGGTGTCGCACGAGCGGGGCCAGATGCACCGAGCGCCGCGTCGAATGCCAGAATAGCCCGGCGATGATACAGATGTTAGCAGGATTACTCACGGTGTTCATCGGAGCGAATAGGAAGTCATCGGCGGGGACCAAGAGCAGTCGGTCCTCTTTGCAAAAACGAGCATATTATTAAGGGTCGGCTAATATCGCGTAATGTCGACCACACCGCCGCGGCCTGTCCCCCCCCCATCTCTACCCCCCTTCGTCGCCCCCCTTTCTCGCGCATTTTTATTATCCTTTCTGGCGCGTTGAGACGCGCGCGCGTTTCCCCCTCCTCGCGTGGCTCGTTCCTTGCTGCGTAAACGGTGCGACGCCATAGGTGAATATCGGAGAAGGGAGGTTCTGCACACCGGTATGGGGCAACGAAAAAGATCGCGTACATTGGGCCACTAGCACCCCACCACTCCCCGACACGGGGCGATTATCATTTTGAAATCGACTAGAAAAGCCAGTCGGTGACAATGGCCGGCCATGATGCGTTAGTAACGGCCATTTACAGAACGAACCCCGGGGGAAAGAATGGACGACGTGTCGGAGAACGGGGGGCGGAGGGAACCGGGGGGCTCACATCGTGGAACAGGAGGGGGAGGGGGGGGGGCTTAGACGACAGAGGGTGAGAGGATTAGAGGAACGACACGGTTAAGCGATGGATTCGCGTGCACGTATTGCGCCCGGAAGGCTTGAGAATGTGTATCTCCGTCATTGGACGGAGATGCGTGTTTATTAATCAATGGTGTAGGGTCAATGGGTTAGCTTAACCGGGACTAAATTTATGAGACTCGAGACGTCCATAAGAAGGAGGAAGGGACGAAGCACGGTTGTATATAGACCACAGGTTTTAATTCTCAAAAAAGTACGGAAATTATTATATTGGGTGTCCCCGTAGCATGTGGGATTACACTCTACACACGAAAACAATAAAAAAAGCTCATAGAAGCATCCTATTCGGTCCCATTCGAACTATGACGAGTTGCATGTTGGTATACAAACTGTTTATTAACAACGTTCGAATGCTACTGATGCATAAAATTACTCAAGAAACTACCTCACCCTAATATAACTAGACTCTAACACACATTTATTTACTGCAGTCACTTGAGAAAAATTCAACCTTGAGAAAGAGGAACGACCACGCATCATACAACGTTAGAACATCACACGAGTCCACCGTTCAGACACTCGTATATCGCCGAATGTGAGAGAAGAATTTTTACAGCCGCGCAACACTGTGTAAAGCTGAACGGTGGCGTTTCGATATCGAGTGGTTCGTAACGACCGATACAAGTTGCGAAGGATCATCCTTCCTGCAATATGTTATAGCGGCGCAAGGCGAGAGGGGTTGGCTGCTGCGCAATCACTATCGTCCCGTGAGGATCGGATAGGAATCCAACGTATAATCTGCTTCGGTCTAATGCCTAATCCCACGGACAAATTTATTGGATTCCCTATCCTTAATGCTAAATGTGTGTATGGAACTTTCGAGCAGAGAACTCTCGATGAAAACGTATCTTTGGATTGCAACGCGACGTTCAGTGCATCAAAAGTCATAGAAATCTTTGGTCGAACAGTGTCTCAGGATTATAAATCCGACACCTTTTGGAGACGTGCTTTTAGGTGACCCTAAGATCTCAATAAAAAGGTAAGGTAATAAAAAATAGATTAGAGCACTGTATGCACCCCTAGATACCATGCAACTTTTGTTTGAAACATTTTTTCGTACAACGAATGTCTTACGAGTTATTTGAGGTCGTCATCTTAGGAGACTCGCCCTGTATATAATTTTACTTGGCAATCTTCTTGTGTTCCTCAAATCAATTTATAGTACCTATCTTCGTTCGATAATTAAAATCAATCAAGTAAATAATATAAATGAGTATTTTAAATGAACGACTATCGACGAGCCAAGTTTAAATTGACGAAGCTAATCCCAGTGCTAACGAAACGTTCAAACACCTTTCTAATGCAGTTTACATCCAAAAGTTTAAGCCAAGGTATATCTACACAAGTTGGACTTACAAGTCATACTATCAGAGATTAATAATTTTCTCTCAGACTATTAATTTGATAGTAATGATGGGTTTAGAAACAAATCAAGGCTGCTTTAATTAATTCTGGCGAAGGAATGAAAGTAGAGGAGCATAATATGGAGCTCGATCAACAAGAAGCTTTCGATAACAATTGTTTATTTCGAGAACAGAATTGTCGAGAAATACGTGATTAGGGGAGGCAGCTCGTACGCAGTGTAAAATATCCACATACACTACATGTTTTCATGATAAATGCTTTTCGGACGATGAAATATGATGGACCATGAGCGAGCGTCAGAACAGCTAATGTTAAATGGTTGGAAAGAAACGTGGTGCCAACCATTCTGGATATTGAGTGCTTACGGAACGAACGCGGTATCAATGTTTGTAATAGTTGATATGAATACAAATAGTGCTTGGATCACATATGGAGTATGTACACGCGTATAATCGAGTCATGTTCAAATCGTGGTACACGTGTATTACAAAAGTTTTTAATTTTTAGGCGAACAAAATCATATCGTAGATATGTTATATAGATTTTCACGATTTACAACCATTAGAAGATTAATTTTTTTTAAATACTTCACTATATTTAACGAACAATATGAACATAATAAATCATTTTTCAAATTCCTTCTGATTTTTAGTGGAACCACTTTTTTCAAAGCTTGTAAATATTTGTACGTTTGTATAACACTATTTTACTATCTATTAACACGATATCATAATTCAATTCGTCTATTTGAATTTCACTTGTATCGTTGATATGGCTAAAAGGACCGATTTGTATATCGTCGGGACCACGCGTGAATAAGATTGGTGAGCCCTCGAGAGATTCGATCGGGTCACGGGTCGTCGCGCAAAATTAAATCGGCTGGCGACGCGTAGATCGTATCGACGAAAGTAACAACGGGGCTGGGAAGCCAAGGAGCGAGCGAGAAACGCCGAAAAACCCGTCGACGGTTCAACGATTCGCCAGAAGGGTTGAAGATCGAGTAAGCAGGAAGAGCAATTACAAGGGCGGAAGTGTCGCGAGCAAACCTAACGAGCTAACGGCAATTAACACACCGCGCTGGCGTCAGGAGAGGGCACAGAAAGAGGAGTACGGACAAGTGGAAGGAGTTCGGCAATCGATCAACAGTGAGAACCGACGAGGAGGCGGAAACTAGCTGAAGAGCGCGAAAAGGAACGAGGAACAGAGGCGAGTTGACGGTTAGGAAAATATTGGAAACTCCATTACGAGTGGTGCAACCAGCCGTGTACCAGAATACGTAAGCAGCTCTTTCATAAGGAGCAAACGGAGGGAGAAATAAAGTCGCCGGGAGGAAAAGAAACCAAGAGGCCACGGTAGGTTATTACGCGATTCATGCGAAACCTTTCATTTTTCGTTGACCTCGCTCGAACATTCGACTCGCGTTTCTTCCGTCCGCTGGTCTTCGATCGCCATTATTCTCTCGTTACGCGATTTAATATCGATCTTCGTCGTCAGCGCTTTCCTGGCCGCCCAAAAATGTTTCAACCCTTTGTGCGAGGGCTCTCCTGGACTTATTCTTTATCATTCTCTACGATTCACTGTTTTCACCATCGGTAGCAATTTTCATTCTTTCATCGAATTATTCTTCGCAATTTTATACAGAAGATACAAGATGTCTCTCTCCTATATTTATGCCACCGATTTATACTTCTATTCATTTTTTTCAAATTCACTCTGTTAAACAAACAACGAAACAAACCTGTTAGCCATATTATTTGCAATTCTTATTGTTTTCTTTTTCTATACTGTATTATACGTAGGGTCAGCTGCCCTAATTTGGGACAGTTCAATATTAAAGCAACACTATACTCAAATGGGGTTACGAGTTCCAATAATCAGGTAAATTCACTGATACTCAGTAAAACGATATAAATGGTAAACAAGATTACACAGGGCTCGTTTCACAGCGAACCCTAAACCAATGCTTTTACTCGTTTCTCGTGTTCAAAATGTCTTCCAAGGTTCGCAAATCGTCCAGGATACAGTTAAAAAGTAACGATCCGGTGTTCCTTGTTAATTCGAGAGTTAGTATTCCAGGGTAAACCTTCGGCAGGTACTAAATGCCGTGAAATCAGCCGATGATAACGTAGATCTGAACGGTGCAGAACTCGCACGATTACTTCCGGCCTCTTGAGTCGCGATGTACTTTTACAAGTTTCGCCTTGAGGCACCCATCCGCTCCTTCGTACCGCCCTTTCCAGCAACCCCTTTTCTCCACCCTTCACGACGACGACCTCTGCTTCCTTCTCCCGTTATCGTCGCCGCCGTTTCCTCTTCCACCCACCTATCAGCCTTCTCCTACGGGCTCCTTCGTACCTCCTCCTCCTCTTATTTCACAAGTTACGCCACGTCGAGGTGCGGTTAAGCTTCGTTTACGCAGGCGGAGTTTCTCCTATCCTCGATTTCCTCGGAGCTTTTGTCGCAATCTCGGGCTACCTCCCGCGCTTCTGGTTTTCGCTAGTTCGCAGACTGGTTTGATTATAGTTTGCGCCGCTGGTGCAACAGTCGGAACAATCGCTGGTTAAAGAGAAATTAACTCCCGGAATCGTTCGCCGGGAAATACGACGCCGCGGTTAAGAATTGCGGTCGGTGGTATTAGCGGGAAACCCGGTATCACGATGCTTTTACTGCAAAACTGTCCGAGTATTCGGAAAGAAACTTGTACACGTGATAACTCGATATCCGTCGATCCGGTTTAACGCGAAATTATCGCTCGTGGTAAATCGACTACCCATTTTTCTTACAAAAAGTTATATTGTTCATACACGACTTGCAAAAGCTCAAGATCGATCGATTGATACTCTTCCTCAATTTTCAAAATAATGTTCATTAAGGCTCTATAGAAAATGTCAACCTTTTGATGTCTCCGCAAAACTTGGACTACATTGTTAATACACGACTTGATTAACGTCTGTGTTATAATAATGAGTAATAACGAAAGACCTGGAAGATCAAGATCAATCGATTCTAATACCTTTCTTCAATTTTTAAAATAACTTTCATTAAGGTTCTATAGAGAATGTCACCCTTTTGATGCCTCTGAAAAATTTGGGCTACTTCAACGACAGTATATGGGATTTGGTGGCTAGGTACATTGTTAATACACGACTTGATTAATCTCTGTGTGTTATAATAATGAGTAATAACGAAACACCTGGAAGATCAAGATCAATCGATTCTAATACCTTTCTTCAATTTTTAAAATAACTTTCATTAAGGTTCTATAGAGAATGTCACCCTTTTGATGCTTCTGAAAAATTTGGGCTACTTCAACGACAGTATATGGGATTTGGTGGCTAGGTACATTGTTAATACACGACTTGATTAATCTCTGTGTGTTATAATAATGAGTAATAACGAAACACCTGGAAGATCAAGATCGATCGATTCTAATACTTTTCTTCAATTTTCCAAATAATTTTCATTAAGGTACTATAAAAAATGTCACACTTTTGATGCCTCTACAAAACTTAGGCTACTTCAGCGACTGTATATGGGATTTGGTGGCTAGGTACATTGTTAATACACGACTTGATTAACCTCTGTGTTATAATAATGAATAATAACGAAACACCTGAAAGATCAAGATCGATCGATTCTAATACCATTCTTCAATATTCAAAATAATGTTCATTAAGGCTTTATAGAAAATGTCACCCTTCTAGTGCCTCTGCAAAACTTCGGCTACTTCGACGACTGTATATGGGATTTGGTGGCTAGGTAGATTGTTAATACACTATTTGATTAACATCTGTGTTATAATAACGAGTAATAACCAAACACCTGAAAGACCAAGATCGATCGACTCTAATACCTTTCTTCAATGTTCAAAGTAACTTTGATTAAGATTCTATAGAAAATGTCACTCTTTTGATGCCTCTGCAAAACTTGGGCTACTTCGACGACTGTATATGGGATTTGGTGGCTAGGTAGATCGTTAATACACGACTTGATTAACTTCTGTGTTATAATAATGAGTAATAACGAAACACCTGAAAGATTCAGATCAATCGATCGATACCTTTCTTCAATTTTCAAAGTAACTTTCATTAAGATTCGTATAGAATGTTAACCTTCTGGTGCCTCTGCAAAATTATTTTCTTTACAAAGATTAATTATACAAAATCTGACATCAAATTGAAAGGAATTAAATGATTAATTATCAGAATACGGTACTTTCGATCTAATTGACTGAAGTCTTGTATGAAGTAACGATGCAATTCGTTTTGGTTGCAATGACCAGGTATATGTTGGTCACTTGTAATGGACTAATGATCGGACACTACGAAATTGATAGTTGTAATTGACAAACCCGGCGAAAGTGATTGACTGTAAACGCATCCAATTTGTATTAACAGCTTTATCGAGGCCGCCCCGTGAAACCGCGATGTAAATCAATGATCAAGGGTTATTTGCAGTCTCCATGCCCGGCGAGCGGATACCCGTTGAAAAGCCCTAATTCGTTTACGACTTACAAAACGAGCCTTTTGGGAGCGCGCAACTGGTAGCCAAACAATTTCTCTAACGCATCCCCCATGATTCGTCCCAGGGGTAACATCGACGAAATAAAATCGCGCGGCTCGACGGCTTGAAAACGCGAGCCACGAAAACGTCGAGCGAGAGGAACGTTTTTGGAATCGATAATTATCGAATGGTCATCGGGCGCGGGGATACGTTTACGAAATAGCCGATTTTGTGCCGAATTTAGTTTGCACGGTGTGCTCGGGAGGGAGAGAAAGAGGCAAGAGCGATGCTATTTACTTGACCGAATCATGTCATGGATCTAAAAGTAAAATTATCGTTAGAAGTTGCGTCAGGTAGCGGCCAAGCAGCGAACAACGTGTTTTAATTCTTTGATTGGACGGACAACTTTTGTCGCTGTTTGTTTCGCTGGTTTTTCGTGTTAAAAAGATTGAAAAAATCTCCAGAGAATTATAAAATCAACCGAACCTCTACGAAAGTATGTGTGTGGAAAGTGATTCGAGTTTCTGCAATGCAGTGTTGAAAGAAGTAATTTTTGTGTGCACGAAGTTGACTATCCTTACGATTTTGATAGCTCGAGTTTAATTGCTGAGTTAAACGCTGTTTGAAACAAAATTTCTGCTTAAGGTATCGAGTTATTCAGCCTTCGATCGTGTGCTTACGCAAACGAACGGAGGTCTAATTAAGAACACATGTCAGGCGCATCGACACTTACCGTATCAACTATCGCTTCGAACGTCACATTTTTCTCATTATAACGATTTATCCAATGGGATCTTTGTATCATGGCTCGAAAATATCATTTTCGAATACAAATATTTTTTTATTTTTTTTTTATTCAAAGTCTTGTAATTTATGACTTATATTTCTAAAGAGGTATCAGATAAGTATTAATCATCTTTTCAAAGTTAATGAAATTAATGATTTTAAAAAAATTCGTTGTCAACAAAACTTTCAATATCAATATTCCAGCTGAGGGTTAAATAAGTTTAAATAAAAATGAGAAGTTTCTCAGAAATATAGAAAACTCTTCTGCTATGTTTCCAGAAAATAAATGAATTAAAATATCGACGCTCTTGGGTGTCTCGAGTGTCGAAGGTTCATTTTGGGGATCAATTTGTTCCTCTTGGTGTTATGCAGAGGGTTCTCATTCGATTAAATCGTATTGGATTATTATAAGAACCGTAGTATCTTTATCCTTTCTCTCCGCGAGAAATGATCGGTGTAACGTAACAACGAAAATAAGGCCCGCTCAACATAAACTCGTTGTTTCGAATTCCCCATAGGGATCTGATTGCAAACGAATGCGGCAGGGTTACAGTCTCCCTTCATAGACGATTAATCCAGTTTACTCGCAGACGTTGCCTCGGTATGGGGTTCCTGTAAGCCGAGAATCCGCACAAACGTCCCTCCCGCGCTTAAATATATTCAATTACGAAGCTCGAGGCTCGTCGGACTCTTCTCCGACTTTCCCCCCTTTCTTTCCTTTCTTTTTTACGCACTCTGGTTTGTCGCTTTTGGCCACACGGCTGTACTTTTCGCGTTCGTAAGATCCGCCTTCTTCTAGACAAGCATATATACAAGTTACTCCCACTTAAAGATTCACTCGTAAAAGGAAAGAAACTTGTTTTCCATTTGTTTTTATCAAATGTTGTTTTCGTTACACTGTGTTACTTCTTTTTGTATTTACTCAAATACAAATCCTTAAATATCTCAATGGACTCATACCAGAAACAATCTTTTTCCCCCATTTACAACGAATCGCCAATATAGTGTTTGATTACGAGTGGTCATAATTATACATATTTACGTAGTTTCGACAAAATTTCACTCAACGAGTTTCATACAAAATCACCTTCGTGCATACAGATAATCCATAAATACACGCCCATACTCCAAAAGA
The DNA here is from genome assembly GCF_013123115.1 of Colletes gigas. NCBI lineage: Eukaryota > Metazoa > Arthropoda > Insecta > Hymenoptera > Colletidae > Colletes > Colletes gigas. The sequence goes on from NW_025106664.1 coordinate 1,251,655, forward strand.
TGAATCTACACACTGAAAGAAAGTCCTCGTGCAAGACTTACTCGCGTATCAAGAAGTTTGGTCACACACACACCTGCGAGTAGAACAGATAAAGAACCATCGTCGAGGTCGATTCGTCGTCCACGTAACGAAACTCGAACAGTTTTCGGAGTCACTGTGGTTACGTTCTCGATGTTCGCTCGATGCAGGAGGGGTTGGGAGTTAAAGTAGTGCCGGAATAACGGAGAAATATGAGCGCGAAGAAGAGGCAGCGGTAAAGGTTGGGATCGGAGGGGGCGAGAAGACGGGAGGGAGGGTAAAAAAAGAGGAGAGTTAAGCCTACAGGCTACAGCCAAAGGTATCGGGCTGCCGGGTACTGGCAAAGCGAAAGCAGAAGGGAGACAGGCATCTCGCCCTTCTTTTGTCCCTGGGCCTCGGTCCGATATTGAAATGGAGTCGTTTGAGTGTGAATAATTTGCTTTACCCAGGCCACCCCTCCTAGCCCCCTACCAACGACTCCACGCTATCCTGCCTTCTCTTCTCTGCCAGTTAGTCTCTCTTACGATCGCCCTTCGACATTGCCACGTTTCGCGAGTCACGGCAACCGATTCGAACTTTTCGACGATTTTACGTTAAATCGGTATTCCCACGTTGTCACTGCGCACAACCAGCCCCGTGTCGCGAGAGCATGAACCAGATCGTCCGTTAACCCCTTTTGCAGTACGATTCTTTTTTTTTCTTCTATGTTCGCGTTAATCTACGAGGGGACTTCCCCTAAGCGTCAGACAGCATCCTAACGCTATTATAAACGTTATAATTCATTACCGAAAATTTAGAATCGATAGACCTCCGGACGAAAATGTCTAATTTTGTTATAGATACCTGTTTAATGGTTATGCTATATGTTTATTGTACCTTGTATTAATTAAAATCACTGAGAATTTTAAATAATTGTACTTTGTTTGTTCTAACGGTTTTAATAAATTTATTTCTAGTAAACTGAATATTTTTTTCATTCCTCCCCTTCTTTGCACATCTCTAAATCGTCTGGTAAAGGAAAATAGTATTATATCTCAGTATGGGTGTTGAAGCCTCTATCGAGAATGGATAGATCTGTATAAATGTATGGAATGTACTGTTTTAACAGGATTGAAACATGCCTGGACGTTTCGATTTTATTTTTAGTAACGTGAGACACGAAGCAGTGAAAATTTCGTTGCAGCATTGATAGCACTTAAAAGTTCGCGTGTACGCAGTCGCCATACGAAATAATGACTCGTCGTTGTATTATGGATGTCTGTAACAATATTTTGATCCGTGACAAGACGAGTCCGTGCATGCATTGAATCTAAAAGATATTTTGGGCGCGTATTTATGCGAATATTTTTCCTTATTTTTACGATCCATGGAACTAAGAGATACGAACATTTCAAAATAAAGCTGGTTCAAAAATAAGCTAACTTATAGTTCGTTTAGCAAAACGAGTAAAAAGTGTGTGGTCAATATAGACATTATCGAAGTAAACAGTAATTATTTATTCGCGAATTTCTTATTTTCTGTTTGTAGAGCGACTGTATTCAACGCACACGCATGAATTAACTCATCGAGCTGCCTCTATTATCGATGACGCGATAATTAGGAGGCGTTATTCAACGTACACATATATTTATGTACAAATGAAACGGGACAATCGTAATATAAAGTATGTAATTTGTCCTAGGATCTAAGATAAATCACATAATTTTCCCTACGAGCTGTACGATATTTCATTTATAGTAAAAATGAATATAACAAAAGTTATTGTAAATTATGAATATAATTTATCAAAATGTATCCCCAAATCTTCCACCTCTAATATCTTACGAGAGTCAATAATAGTAAAAGTCTGTGAACTTGTGCCTCCATAAAAATGAACAAAAAATACATATCAAGCAGTATTGAAACAATTCGTGCAATAATATTTTCCAATAAATACCACATTTGACGAATTAAACGTTAATCGGAACAATTTACGAGTTGCTACAGTTCTTTTTGTCTCCTATTATAAGTAGGAAAGCGAATATATCGCGAACAGAAGTGTATCTGTCATTATAAATTCAGAAGGACGATCGCACGCCCGACCCTGATGTCGTCGTGCACGTCGCCTCCATCCTCCTTTTCTCCTAGCTAGACCGAGTCCACCGCTGAATTTATTAGCACGAAAAAAGATCATAGTCACGCGTGATCCGTGCGCGGAATCGATTAGAACTGCGAGCGTTTGCAAATTCGACGGAGTTAAAATTAAATCGCTGCATAATCGACGGGATCCCCGACAGAGACTCGCCGGTCGCATTGATACGATCGACGTGATCGGTCGTCGTTCTTCAATGAGGGGGAATCGGCCATGGACAATGTATGACAAGTTCTCGGTGATTCAGTTGATGACCCGCGGAATGTTAATGTGTGTCTTAGAAATTTTTACCCGACCTCCAGAGATTCCTCGCGTGGACTTATTTTTGACGTTTCGTCACACGATGGTTATTCTCGAAATTCTCGAAATATTTATCAACCCTAAAGATGTACGAAACTAACAACGACCACGCTTCAGCTTTGATTCTCATTGCGTATTTAGTTTAGAAATTATTACTTCGATCAAACTTATCTGTTCTTGGTCAACGAAGGTTTATTGTATAATAATAAAATACAATATAGAATCGTTTCATCAGGCGAATGTAATACTAGTGCTTCCAGTCACAGACTGATTTAGACTGATTCATTCTTTTCTAGATAATTGGTAAACTCTCACGAGATATATGATTCTTGACTAGTATTGTAAAATAAAAAGATAAATTATTGCTCCAAAGCCTGAAGAAAATAAGCAATAGAACGGGTGAGCAGCTGAAGAGGTATGCGGAGAAGAGGATAATGAGATTCGAGGCGTTGAAAAATAAGTTCTTTTATAAAGAACGTGTCTCGAAACACCGAAAAAAAGCGAAGGTAAAACGCCACCGGATGATGAGCCAACAATGATCGAGGATTCATCAGTCTTTTAGGAGGTCAATGTCATCCGACGGCCGGCAAACCGACGAGGATCTCCTTAAACATGCAGACCACATACTGGACTCAGTGTATATAATCCACGGCTGGTGGGCATCAGAAATCAGTCAACTCTAAAAGTCAATCGAGTAACATACTACCACTACAATGAAGGTAGCTTCTCTCATGACATCTTTCAAACATCCGCGTTACAATTTAAATTAACTCTTATTCACATTTATTATCACTCGACCAAACATTACTGCTCAATCGGTTCAAAGTAACTATAATTTACTAGTCGTGTCGAAACGACAGTCTTTAAGTTCCACGAGAAAATATACTCACAAAGGCATAATTAATTTCATCCTGAACATATACAAATAGCTAACAAAAGATCATGGAATATAATTAAAAAGTATTAATTTAACGAACAGGTATTCCTGGCTGTCGCACTCCTGGTCGCTGCAGTTGCTGCAGAACCACCAAGGTACCGTCCACAACAGAGGCAGTATTATTTCGCTAAACAGCAAGAAGAAACCCCAGCTGAAGCACCTTACCCGGCATCCGGATCGAGGCCAGCTGGACCAGCCTTTAATCTTCCCCAGAGAGAGTCTCAGGCGCCTCAGCAGCAATACGGAGCGCCTGAACAGCAATACGGAGCACCTCAACAGCAATACGGAGCACCTCAACAACAATACGGAGAACCCAGCGTTCCTCAGCAACAGTACGGTGGACCTGGCGCGTTTCAGCCGCAATATGCAGGATTCAACGGACGTCAGCAACAATTTGGAAGACCCAGCACGCCGCAGCAGCAATACGGATCACCCAACGAGCCTCAGTCGCAGTATGGAGCGCCTCAGCAACAGTACGGAGCGCCTCAAGAAGCCACCACCACCGAAGTGCCCAGCACCACCGAACTGGACGACGCCAGTACCGTCACAAGCGTCACCGAGTCTGAGGTGAGAGGAGTTCCAAGCCAACGAAAGCCGAACGGAAGAATTTGGCGAGAGTTCCGGTTAAATTTACCGCGACTCTGCACGATTCCTTTCCGCGGACGGAAACCTCCAGACAAACGGTCGAATTAGATTTTCACCGAAACGTCGTATTACGTGTTATTGGATTTGTTGTAGTTCGCTGCAACAAGAACGAGGAACGCAGGAATGCAGACGGTTTGGCACGAGCCTACAGGACTCGACGTGGATACGCGCGGAATTTTAACACACGTCGATCCTCCGCATCCTCCCTCGTTCTCGTTCCTTTCCGTCTCTCGTTGCTACGCTCTTAACGACATTTGTATTCAAGTCATCGTTTACTTTCGATCGCTGTTCAGGCACGCGTGTGCCCCTACCAAATTCAAAACCGGTGTTACGCAACCTGTAATGCAGTCGACCGTGATTCGAGGCCTCGAGATCGGCCGAAAAACGATGACTTCAAATCTAAATAGAACCGCGCCAGAATCTTTCCGGTGTTCCGCGACCACTCATAGTTTCCAGACCAACTTGACGTTTCTTTTTTTCCAGTCCGAGCCCGTGAACTCCGTGAACGAGCTCGAGGACGAAGACGTGGACGAGCAGCAGCCACAGCAGTCCGGCGAGTACTACATCGCCCTCCCTGACGGACGTCTTCAGCGCGTGCGATACATCAGCCGTCAGAACATCGAGGCCATGAAGTACTTCGCGAAGATTCGCGCTGAGAACGTGGAACCTCTTCGCGGGCCCATCTACGCCTACAGTCCCCTACAGAAGCTGCAAATACTGCCAGCTGGTCTCCAAGTATCCGTCGCGCCGATCGCGCCGATCGCAGCTGCGTCTGCAGACTCGAAACCGCAGAAACTCGAAATCAACCCGGTTGCCAGCCAAGTGCAATACCAATACGACAATCCAGCCGGCGTCATTCCGCTGCCCACCGGCCCAGTGAGCTCCCCCTACACTACTTACACGACTAATTACCAAGTACCCGCCAGCGAGTCCAGATACCTTCTGACCTTGCAGTAAGATCGAAAGAGAACGAAATTTTCGTGTATTTATGTGTAAATTTATGTATTCTGACGAGGATCCCGACGCGTACTAATTCAATTTCTCCGAACTCGTACATGTGTAGATATAATGGGTCGAATCTATATCGTAATTGTAACTTAGGGTTGACGCAACAATAAAACTGATGATTACCACGCTATTAATTCGTCTATTCTATTGTGCAAGCCTCTTCTGTGTTTAATTATTAATCCCTTGACGTACGATTTAATTTCAAATAATTAAGAGAAAGAATAGATTTGTTTTACGAATACCTCGTAAATGTAAAAATGTGTTGATTTTTAATATATAAGTCTTGATGACCAGTGAGTGCCTCATGATTGTGAAACTTGACATCAAGAACTTATAATATTTATAATATTCGTGTTCTTCGCTATCGTGTGTAGTATTTACGTAATTTCAAAATTGATAAGTACCAGAGATTTATAAGTTTTCCGATCGTTTTAGAAATTTCAAATTTCTGATCTAATTTTATGATTTTATGCCTTGGTGTATCTTATCTGACGAAAACTAGAGATAAATAATATATAAGAAATTTTGTGTTCTTGTTGTATACTTTGAACAGTAATTGTAGATTTCGAAGTTAGCTAGCTGGCGAGTGTAAAACGGATCATTTTGTTTGATACCGTTATACTCGTGCACGTATGACGTTCGAAAGACTGTATCGAGAAGGTAATAGGAGAAATTCTGTGTAAGAATTACCTTAGTCGTGGCACGTGGACGCGAGCATAGACAGGAGAGTGTATTGGTGCGAGAACCGTCGGCATGTAGACGCGCCTAACCGCAAAATTCCAGAAATTTAATATCTCGCTCGACTCTACCGGGGTTGGCCGTTTCATAAGTTCACTCCGACACAACCAATCCCTCGTCAGGATCCTCCTGAAATTCTACAGCCACGTTCCAACCCATCAAAATGTTCTCCCTTTCTCCTCGATGGTTGCTTTTCATCGTATCCCACAACCGCCGCGGCCAATTTCTTCCTGCCCGACGCAATAAAATTACAAAATTCGCTTTTCGTTTAATTCCCAACGATGTCTAGTCGTACTGGACCAACGCACAGATACGCATAAAACGTAGAAAAAAAGATGATCGAATAAAATAAACCGAGAAAATCGATCGCGTCGATGATAAGATCCTCCATTTTGTCCAAATTTCTCAATTTTGCCACGATTGTAATATAGTAATGCTTCGCAGCAGTGAAAATAGCAAAGAGTGTGTTCTGTTTCATATTTTTCCACGTAACAAATGGTTTTCGAATAATTTAGGTGGCAGGTCTTGGCGAACCTGTACAATCAATTTAAACTGAGACGAACGTTCAGAATATTTAAAATTTTATCACTGGTCCGTCGATATTTTTTAAATTGTAACAAATCAAACAATTGCGACTATAGAATAAACGTAACTAACTAGAATTTTCGTTATCCAAAAAAGGCTTCATTAGCAGGCGACGCCATATTAGCTCATGGTAGCTATTCTTCACAAAATGGAGCACACTCTACACCTAGTGCAACAATATTTACATTCGTAAAGTACTACGCAAAATTGAATTTTCGAACAACGAGGTACAGTCGACGTTTCCATCCACCAATATTATTTCCAGTGATCGATACCGAAACAATTCGAGCGGATCGTGCGGGTGGTCTCGGCAAATCCTCGGTAAACTTTTCAAAACCTTAAGTAGGGCTGATCTCGGTCGAGAACAAAGGGATTTCGATGACGCTAAGTACCTTCAAGACGCAAGAGCGTCTAGGTTGGAACCAAATTTTAGATTGGCCAATTACTCCGGCCAAACGGTCAAGACCAATTAAACTCCGCCGATCTTAAGACCGGGACCAGTTGGTAAGAGAGCTGCGGTTGTTTGAAAGCCCCCCTCCCTTCGTTCTCGGTCTCTGAACAGGGAACGATTCTCGTGAATCCCGAGACGAGTTTCTTTGGACACTCCTAAACTCTCGCGAAGTATCTATTTTCCATTTTCTGGGTTGAACTTCGCTTCACGTTCGATAGTCGGGGAAAAGAGAAACAGAGAGGGACCGTACAGCTTCGAGAAACAAAGTTTCCTGTCCAGATCTCGATCGTTCCCTCTCATTGTTCTCGCTTCGTGACAGAGACGCCTGCACTTGAACCAAATCAATCGGCGCGTGATCCTTCCCACGGGATATTAACTTTTCCGGAAGTTACCTTCGTCGTTTTTTTTTTACTTCCTCCCCTCAGTCTGTCACCCTTGTTCTCCGACGAGTTCCTTGTTTTCATCCGGCGATGCTTTATTTTTAGAAAATGTGCGAGGAAAAGCGTCTGCCATTTAGGAATGGCGTCGTGGACTGCGCTGGTTTTTAATAAACACGTTTTAAATAACCCTTCGGTGTGTGATTATTTTTGTAGCTGAAGAGGAGGCAGGAGGGTCGCGAAGACGGTAGATTCTGGTATTATGTAATCGTATTGAAGATTAATCCAACAACGATGGAACAGCCCAGTTAGGCATAAGTTAGTATTGCTTTTCACGTTTTCGTTTATGTAATAAATTGAATTAAATTCTAAGATGAATAGATATAGTACAGTTTTGGATACTTTTTATTCTTTGATCTTTTTAACTTCTACTTGGTTGTCCTTTTTGTTAGCAAAGTGTAATGAGCCATCTTGACTTTTTTATTTAATCGTCAAAATAATTACACGAGGTTCGCCACTATATTTTGAGAAATTGGATTATCGAGTAAATTATAATTTCGTGAAATACATTTGTTGTCTTCGCACATTACACAAAGTTTGAAGACTGTTTCCACCAGCCTTTGCAAGGTATTTGTACAAAGTCTCACGCAGGTGTTTTTATCGAGCGTTGTAATTAATTAAAATGGAAATATATTCTTGCAATAGCTTCGCCCAGACCAGTTCATTTACATAATATTATTAAAACACGTGATGAAGTAATGATTGCGCGCGGTGTAACACTACACCCATCGAGTATTCTATTCTCAGCAGATTAATTATTACGTTATGTTGCCTCCGAAACAAAGGCAAAGACGGTATTGCAGTTGCATTGTTAACGACTTTATCCAATCAGATAAATCTACCCTTGCATCAGAATCGTCGACGATAATGTTCCACTGTGAAATTCAGCATGCATACATCCGGTGCTAACTCTTAAGAAAGAAATCACGACTGCGATTACCTTCGAGTAAAAATGAAACGTATCAAAGAAAAGCTCAAAATTTAGGACACGATACCAAAATAATACAATACTATCGACACCAGTCCGCAAATTATAATCTGGTATCAGACAGTATCGAACGCGTGGGTATCGATTTAAAAAATAAACAAATTTTGATGCGTTATTTGCGAATGAAGATTCCAATGAAGGTTCCAAAGTACAGAATCATGGCGAAACTGCGAAACAAAGCTGTCAGGTCTGACTCGACGTCCAGCAAAGTTCTAGATCAGCGTGGGACACACGGAGTCCACGGTTTCGAAGTGGCGCGGATCGTGAGACGAGCCATGAGAACCAGCCACGACCACCCGCAAACATGGAAAAGACTAAAGAGCGACAAACGCGATGGCGGCGGAGAATAGAAACGAAGGGTAAGAAAAGACGCTTGAGGTCAGGGAGCGACGTTCCGACGTGAAAGTACGCCGGGGCAATTCGACCAAACCATCGACGGGGGTTAACGCTCCTCGCGTAGGATTCTATAGGCACGCCTGGCCAAGAAAAAGGGTAGCTAGCATTCTCGCTTTCGCGCACCGCGGGCACCGTGGTGCTCTGTGTTTACGGTCGTTTGTCTCTCACGAGGGCCCAGATTAAGAAAATAGCGGGAGGTCCACTCCCCCCAGCGATTACTGTGAGAACGCGATCAAACCAATATCTTTTCTCGACTGCAGAGAAATAATCGCGACACTTGGAGACTATTCGATATGTGACCATCAGTAGACCCTAGGCAATTCTCTTAATTGATACAGTATTGTATCCGTACTAGGTACTGCTTATCTCAAAATTTATGAACTGAATTTTGTTTTTTAAAACAAAAATACGAAACGTTGGAATGTCGATCACTATATCGTTTTATACCCTAGGAATGGTTTATCGCGATATCAAGAAAATTGGTATAGTAGTGTTCGAATTATCTGACACCCGGTTATCCGAACAAGTATAATAGAACGTGGAAAAGTTATTCGGCGAAATTAAAAAATTTTAAATCATCCTAAAAAAATTATTTTTAGTTGCAGGAGTCAATTATAAGCATTTTTGATGAATATACATACCCCCGAAATCCTAACCATTTTTGAGAAAAAAATTCGAGTAGGTGTGAAATTTTTCGACAAAATTAAAAAATTTCAAGTCTTCTAAAAAAAATTATTTTTAATTGCAGGGATCAATTACAATCATTTTTGGTCAATAGACATACCCCCAAAATCCTAACCACTTTTGAGAAAATAATTCGAGTAAGTGTAGAAATTTTTCGGCGAAAATGAAAAGTTTCAAATAATTCTGGAAAAATTATTGTTGGTCGCGGGGGTCAATTACAAACATTTTTGGTGAATAGACATAGCCCCGAAATCCTACGCATTTTCGAGAAAAAAAATTCCTTACCGGAAATATAATGAGCGATCCCTTTTGGTGTTTGTGAAATATTAGGTGCAGATACTTGATACTTTCTGGAGTAGAAATAATTAATATGGAACAATTATTTATATCTCAAAAAGTGTCGAGTATCTGCACCTGATATTTCACATACACCAAAAGGGATCTGTTATCATCCTACAAAAAGCACTTTAAAATCGAAGTTGATCAGTTCGTGACCTGCCCTCGTCATAATATTCGGAGACTATAATCAAAATATGTTGTAATATTAATGCACCCACGGCGTGCGAGTTTCTTACCGTGATTCCAACAGCGATTGGATTCTCTAGGCTGAGAGTCATTCATTTAGGGTAGGCCTGTTCAGCGATCTCACGCGGTAGCAGACGATAGAATGTAAAACAATGAGAGAAAAGGAGACGGTAGAAGGCAGTAGCTCCCACGTAGGTACCTACGCCACGCAGACGTACCGTAGAAACGGTAGTGATTGGAGATCCCCCGTCGACAGGCACGTCGAACTCTTTTTGACTCTTTCGAGGTCGGCACCTGCTCTTGCTTGCCTGCTTGCTTGCTACCGACGAGAAAGCCTTTGTGATCCTTCCGTCTGCATATCCCTCGTAGTTTTCAGAATCCGCGCGCACAGGCATGTTTGTGCCAGTGTGATGTGCAACGAGTATACGCATTGCGTCACAGGGCACGTCGATATTGAACCGGAGGGTACCAAAACAATAAGGTTCCTACTGCGCTTACATCGGTACGCTTTTGTACGTGAGAACTCGCTGCTTGATTAATATCGCCGAATTAATACGAATGCAGGGGGGAAAGAGAGAGAGAGAGAGAGAGAGAGAGAGAGAGAGAGAGAGAGAGAGAGTCAAAGTACGAGGGATCCTCTCGTTTTCTTCTGTTAAAATTTTTCACATTTCTGTTTACGATTTCAACGCGGAGGCGGGTATAAATATTACTCGCTACGTATTTTCGAGCCCTATAATTATTATTTCATCTCCTGGCTCTTATCGAACAAGCAATAAATAGACTGCGGATCTTTATGCAAATGTTTATTAATAGAATTAATGAAACAAAAGCTCTGTAGGGGGTTGTTTCAAGTGTTTCTTATATTTTTGCATTTTCAGTGCATTCTGATGTTTTTTGAGAACCAAAATTTCTCATAAATACATAAACCACTCTTAAATTTTATAAATCATCTACATAAATTCTCTAATTGTGCAGAATAGTCGATTAATAATCGTCGTATGGTATCCTTTAATTTTGTAATTGGATCTGTTGTCTGCGTTAAAAAATTAATTGAATTGAATTTTATGGCCACGTACAGTTTTCCAAAAAATTTAATATTTTCTTCGTTGAATACACGATTAGATCTCAGAGCATTATAGAAATAATTAAATTGATTTTGCAATGATTTTTTACATTAATATATATGTCGAGTCAAGCAATAATTAAGTAATCGTTGCAATTACAGATAGGTCTAGATTTGAATAAATAAAAACGAAACGCGTCCTCGAGCGTCGTGTTTGCATATCCAAAAGCGAATCGAGAATATTAGGACAGCTGCGGAGCGAAGTCGTACGATATTCCTCGCGCATGATGATCATAAATTCAATCGTCTGTGGTACGACGAACATGCTCCTCTGATTGTGTAACATTACGTAACGCCTCCGGTGATTGATTTGTGTGCAAGCGACACGTTCACTTATGTAATCGATAGCACACCAAGTGTTACACTACCGAACATCATGTCATGTTCTTATTTTTCATTTTGCACCGAACTTATAGCAAAATAAACGAAGCCGTAATCCGACTGCGGTCACCGATGGTGATCAACCTTCAGGAACGTCAGCACAATGCGCTAGTTCGTTCGATGCAAGGCATTTTTCCAACGTCGAATCGTGCCTAGCCTTTTCAAATTCAACTATTCACCGTTCGAACCATTTTGCATAAGAATTACAATTTTTAAAAATGATATGAAAATTTATTTTTAGGGAGGAATTCAGAAACAGACTATATCGAAAAAGAAAATAATGGCAATTATACGAAATTATGGCCCCCTCACCGATCTGGATGATATTGAAATATATATGTTGTAGATATTGACCCCTTGACGTACGATTTAATTCAAAATAATTTTTCAAATGTATACTAGTTAATTTTATTCTTACAAAGAATAAATTTATTTTACGATTTCCTCATGAATGTAAAGAGGCGTTGATTTTAATATATATGACTTGATGGCAAGTGAGTACGTCAAGGGGTTAACATTCTAAGCAATTTTTTTTTCTAAGAAATTTATATTAATTACTCCCATCGTGTAAATACGTTGCAACTGTCTTCGATGCCGAATAATTACCAAAAATAACAAAGTTACTTCCCCCGGGGGAATTTTTCGCGAACTCGGTCTCGAAACTTCGCAGACGCGCCGCGTGCGTCGAACGAGTTAACGATAGTTTGCTGAAAACAAGGGTCGCGAGAGCCACCTTGAAACGCTCCAAGGAAGAAACGATTACTAGCTGGCGCCGCAAAGGTAACGAAAGCAGAAGAGTCGGTCGACGACCCTCGGAACGTAGGGGGGGGGGAAAAAGGAAAGAAATTCCGAAGGGGGTTGTTGACAACTCCCTTTAAACTCCCGGCTCCGTTTCTAACCCCGCCCACGCAACGAAAACGCGGAAGCCGCGTGGAGTACCTTTTACCAGCGCGGATCTCACGCGGTTCTCTTTATAACACGTAACACGTACTTGGCATTATTCGTATGGCAGTCACGTTATATTCATCTCGACGGGGTTGGTACGCGCCGTGTGAACGTTGCCTAAACGAGCCTCGGTGTGTGTCGACTCGTGGAAAGAGAAAAGCGTTTCCCGGTGCAATGTATGTATATCGATTGGCATTACGAGGCAGATCAGTCGACCTACCCCCCAAGTCGGTGCACCCTCACCCGCGAAGAAAACGCCGACTGAGGAAAGAGATCTCCGCCGCTCCTCTCGTCTTCTTATCCGCTCGCGGCTGAGACACTTTGTCACCCTCTCACGCGCTTCCCTCGATCGAGCATGACCTGGACGACGCTAAAGCCTCAGGACGCGTCAAAAAGAATCCAACAGAGGCAAACGAAGACGGATAGATCTTTATTGTAGTCCTCGGTAGCGAGATCGGTTTCGGCGACGCGAAAGATTGATCGTCGTGGGGCGGCAATTAGGAGCGAAACGAACGATTATGTATACTTTGGTAATTATTTTCTTCATCGATACCGGCTCGAGGCTTACTTCTTCTTATTAACCTGCGTTACAAAGCGAGTTGGGATGGAATAAACGTTTACTTTAATTGCTACTAATTTCATAAGTAAAGAATACTCGAGGGGTGTGAAGTACATTTGACCAAATTTGCTGGATTTAGATTTAACATTTCTGCGTTTTTTTTTATGAGATGGAAGGATGTACGAGGCAACGAATTATTGCTACATATGCTACAATAGACGCTGTAACAATGAGACGTGTATGGGGGGCGACAGTTCAAAGACTACAACGTTGCAACGCTGCAAATGGCCGACATTTTGAACGTACTTCGCGAAATGGTAAGCTTCAGGACAAACGTACCTCTCGGTACTTTTATACTCGGAATATACCGATCTGTCAGAATCGAAAATACAAAATTAGACATTTAAACAAAGGTCTTTGTATCTCCTCTATATCTCCACTTGCAACAATAAAATTTATATCATAGAATAAGTAACATTTTCTCGCTTCGTTCGAAATAATCAAGCCATACGATAATATGGGTGACAGAACTTTTAATAGTTGGAACTAAAACAATTCTCAAATTGAAATGTTAAAGTAAATTTCAGCGAGGTAACGAGAGTAAGGTCTACAACAAGTACTAAGTTCTACTTTAATTGCTACTAATTTCAAGAATAAAGGTCAATTCGTCAGATAATGTACACTATGCTCAAAATAAATGACATTTCCTCGCATCATAGCCAAGATACTCGAGCGGATCAATGTTCATTCATGTTTAACAGTGAAACGAGCATCGTCGATGGGATTCTAAAATAATTCTATAAAGCGGTACATCGGTCAGAACGAATTCGATACGTCTGGCGTAAAGTCACGAGCGCGGGGGTGGAGAAAAAAAAACTGTTATCGACGACACGAAGCCCGAGGAAGATAGCGGGCGCACAATATGTTTCGCGGAACGCACGTACGCGATATTTGCGGGGGCGCAAAACGTTGGCCAAAGACTGGCCAGCGGTCGGAGCATCGGTGCATCGGATCACGTAGTTGCAACGACCGCGGAATTTCATCTCCGAATTCCGGCGTGTATTTTCAACTAGTTCGAACGGAAGAATTTTTCCTCGACCACCGATTTCTGGATGCGGTCGGGAATCCGTAATAGCCGGCCGCGGGGGCCCCGGGCTGATTTGCGCGCGGCACGTACAGGAATTGCTAAACCAACGTGGAGAAAGACGCGAGTTCGTTATTTCTCTCGGTTGCACGGCAAATAGCGCTCGATACACAATACGGGGCGAACTTTTCTCTCTGCGGAAGACCGCAGAGCTTCCACGCGCAATAGCTCACCGCAATAGATCGACGATGCGTTTTACACGATCAACCGCCGCGCGAGTCGCGCCCATTGACATTCGTCCTCGATTAGGGACACCAAAATTGTCGGGCGGAGAACCCCCCGGCGCGGAATAAAGGCAAAAACGTTATAAATGCACGATAGGATCAGGTAAAATTGAAATTTCTGACAACGCCCCCTAACCCTCGAACACATATTTGCTCTCTTGTATGGAATATAAAACCTCAGGAATCCAGGCAAAACTTCCTGCTAAAAATTCAAATTCATCCATAGCAACAAATAACATTCTATGTGGCTAATGATCTCGTTGTTGATGCGATATTAAGGTTTTAATTGAACAAAATTGAGATTTTTCATATTGTATTACTATTTTGTGGCTATTTAACAACTCGTGTAAGTCAAACTTGGAATATAAATATTCAAAAATACAAACGTGTAACATAAAGTATTGAATCGAGTCTACACGATGCCAACTTTTTAGCTTTGCATAGTACACGCAACTCGAAATTAATCCCAGTTATTCGCAACACATTCCATTATACATTTACAAGAGTAGTACCAATAGATTTCAAGTTTCTTCCAACGAAACGATCTCGTTTGAACTACCCCTAACGCAGACCGAGTCAAGAGGCAAACTTTAGCGACTAAAAGAATTTTGAGAAACGGTGGTTCGTTTAATTTGTTCTTAATGTTTTGAACCGTGATTATGAATGTAAAATCAGACCCACCGAGATTTGCAACCAATTAATATCAATACACCATCTATCTTATGAGGCTCCATCTTGGACTGTCCGAGAGAAACCCAATTATATAATAAAATTTAGTCGTAATAATTCATTTTTCAGCGAGTAGAGTTTGGGAGGAAAAGGGCGTATGTTTCTAAGAATGTGTTTACTACGCAAGCTGGTTTCCTCGTTAAGCTTGCCACGTGTATCCGCATAATGAACGACAGAACCTGGAGGAAACGTGCCACGGGTTGCGGTGCGAGCCTCGCGATTACGGAACGCCCAGGTTTTTACCGTTCGCTCGATGGCGTAGATATTCATCGACGTCGGCCGTTCATCGACGCGGACGGGAATAAAACGGAAGACAAAGGAGCGCACCACGTTGTTGCTGGATAACGCGGCGACAGCGGGGGTGGGTGCGCAAGACGTTGCCGTGGATGGTAATCCGAGCTGCGGCGGGAGGTCAGTCTTCAAAGATTGACGAGCACGATAAATCGACCGGTAGTGACACCGATTTGAATGACTCGACGCGACAACTCACTGACCTGCGAATCCAATGCATAGAGTTTCTCTCTCGGCTCCGCTGCACCGCGAACGATCCAAGGAACGCAACACGTTCCGTGTTAAGGAAACCCTCGTAAATATTCGAGCTCGTACAGGGTGTTTCTGAAACGTTCCAGAAAACCTGCCACGATCTATTTACTCCTTAACGCCCACGCCATTCCCCTACTACGGCAAATTAACGTACTAATACCGTTTCACCGAGCCACTTTATTCTTGCCTTACGTTTAACTTACTACTTTATAATGCTCGTATGAAATTAAAACAAATAAGAAAAATTGTACGAAAAAACAAATTTTGAAGATAAACGTGTTCAAAATGGGACTTCTAGGCAATATTACAGAAAGATATTAATGAAAAAAATAATTTTTGCCAGAGTTCTAGCATCAATTCGAACGATGGTTTTCAAACATGGCCGACACTCTCGTAATACGAAAATTTTGTACGAGGAAGTAAATTTTGAAGATAAATGTGTTCAAAATAGGACTCCTGGGCAATATTACAAAAAGGTATTAATGAAAAAAATAATAAAAAACAATTATTGCCAGAATTCCAGCATCAATTCAAACAATCGTTTTCAAACATGGCCGACACACTCGTAAGACGAAAATTTTGTACGAGGAAGTAAATTTTGATGATAAACACGTTCAAAATGAGACTCCTGCACAATATTACAGAACGGTATTAATGAAAAAAATGCTAAAAAATAGTTGTTGCCAGAAATTTAGCATCAATTCGAACGATGGTTTTCAAACGAGATCAATGCACTCGTAAGACGAAAATTTCGAATCGTTAACTATCATTTTAATAAAATCTGACGAGTAAATAAGGGTTTAAGAATAAATTACAAAGGTACCTTTACTTTCTACCCTTCGGTAAATCCTCTTTTTCAAGATTCTCTTCTCGCGATGGTCCATAAATGGAGCAACAGTTTTCGAAAGAATCAACAGTGACCGTGACATCGGATATCAGAGCCCCGGAATCGCGCGACTTGGTCAAACTTTCCTCGTCCGTTCGCTCGGTCCGGGAGTACAATAAAGAAAAAAGTACAAAAAAAAAGAAAAAAAACTGAAGAACGAACCGCTGAATTTCTCTCTAAAAATTTTTCCTTTTCTGTCGGTCGGAAAGGATCTACTAGCGGAGAGAGGTCGTACAAAAGGTATCGGGGAACCATTAATATGCGGATCGCGTGTTTCCGCGTCGGGAGGATTCACGTCGACGTAGCTGCGTCGAGCAACAAGAACAACGAGGACGATGACAAGGACGATGCCGTAGTCGACGACAACAACGACAACGACCCACAGAGGTCGGTATTGTCCTGGCTCCACGATAAAAGGTTTCGCATCGTTGCAATGGCGTGTGCACGTACCTACTGGGACAGAGAGTTCGAGAAGAAGAAGTAGAAGCAGCAGACACGGAGCGAAAAAGAAAGGCAGAAACGCAGACAAAACGGCGCGGAGGGACGGGGGCGAAGCGCTTGGGGGGAAAAAAACGAGGAAAGAAAAGCAAAGGGAGATCGGGTGCACCAGATAAAGAGGTCGACGATAATGCTTTCAGTACACCCCGAGTTTCGTAGCGGAGACCGCGCGCACCGGGCGGCCATTATATTGTTTTACTCTCTGTATCTCAGCCAGAGATCAACCAGCGCGCCGCGGAGAGTGTTCTGTAATACACCTTCGACGACAACCACGATGCTGGGACCTATGACGAGCGTCGTACGCCAACCAGAGACCACCGCCGAAACAACGAGAATCGCAGGGGAGCGAGGCAAAACTCCGAGGCTAGGTCGAAACGGTGCAAATGGCGTTCGCGTGTTGCCCGACCAAACAAAGTTCCTTTTGCCCGGGGACGAAAGACGCTGATGCTTTGACGAACCTTGAGAAATTAAACTGATAAGCTTCTCGAACTTTACCGTGGTTTAAGTAATTAATCCGCGACGCGTTTCTTCGGTTACTCGTCGTGCAGAATTTTTTGTGAACACGATTCCTAGGGGGGACAAATATGTTTAATTTAGGAATATTTTTTAGTGTTTAGTTTAGTAATTGTTGGAGTACATTTCTCTTGTATCGCCTACCCCTTATGTTGGGCACAGAAATTTCCTGTTTTTTTAAAGGGTGCTTCTCAAGAGGTTTAGAAACCATGTTTTATAAAGTTCGATACTTAATATACAAGGCGGGTGTAAATTCGTAATACTTGTTTTCAATTTACCCCACGAAGGTCCATCAAAATTGGTGATTAGTGTGCATTCCCCTTCTGGGTTAGACATCATCGAACACGCATTAGAACACAGCTGGACATCGTTGAGTTCACTTTACGATTCAGAGCGTTTGGACGCTTCGAAGAACATACAGAGTGTGCCCGAAAAACTTTGCCAACATACTCTACAAGCGAAATTAATGATGACCATGACACCAGTTACATCAGTGAATTTTAATCAATTCGAAAATTCTTTCTCTTTTGCTAGTTGCTGCAGCGAGTGATGTCGCGGTCAACGACACGTCAGAGACATCGAAATTTTTGGACGTCGTTTCAGGACTCATCTTTCTCCCCTTGTCGCTCGCGTGTCAGCGCCGGGTAGCACAGGACCCGAGAGGTGAAAAAACAATGGTCTTACGACCCGAAACCCTTTCGTTTCGATCACTACGGAGTCTCTTTGCGCTCTTGTCTCCTTTCTTTCTTGGCCTCTCTTGTTCGTTTCTGCCGTCGCGCTCTCCTCTTCCTTTATTCGCGTCCTCTCTTTTCTCGCCACCCTCTCATAGAATTCTTCTGCATGCCGCCGCGTCCCGTCTCGCCTCGCCTCGCCTCGCCTCGTCTCGTCTCGTCTCGTCTCGTCTCGTGCATCGACACAATGCAACTTATTGTCAGGGATGCACTGTGGATCAGTCTCACCAGACACCCCAATGATACCGACGACGTCGACGACGACTACGATGGCGTCGACGAGCTCCAAGCGACGCACGACTATTTAGTAGACGCTTAAGCAACGCGCATGCTGCTTCGAATTCATCCCGGATCAACTTACAATTTTCAGAAGCTGAAAGTGATTATGCACGACTATTCTGGAAACTGGAACGAACCGTAGCTCTTTTCTAATCCATAAAGAAAAAGATTCAATCTTCATGCGCGGCCATCTTTTGATGATATGCAATTTCTACGAAGTTATTTCTTTTTAAATGTTTTTCCCTCGACATAATTGATAAACGTATGTTAAAGTACTGACATGGGTCACGTAACGACGATGCAGAACGAACCAGTACTGAAATCACAACTGATTTTTTTCAACGAAGCTGCCGGATACGTTCGAGGAAAGTTTGCACGCAGATTGCAAAGATCGATGACCAATTTTTGTTTATCGTCGTTCCAGCCGCCCGCACAAAACCATGAATTCGCAAAGCATCGGTTAATCGGGTCTTTCGATTCATACACGAGGTATTATTTTGTATTCCGTCAGAGTAGAAGGGATACAATCAAATATGGTAACTGTTGCGAGCACTCAACCGCACGTGGACCCCGGGGGTCGGATTATCTCCGCGTTGCTGCAGGGTTGCTGCCGTTTATACATAGGATAACCCGTGTCAGGAGGGTTGTTTCTCCGTTCCTCTTCGTTTCTCCGCTTTCGTCTTTCCGTCTGTTCGCGTCTCTCTCGCTCAGGCATGTTCGTTCGTCTTCGTCTTTTGAGATTCCCCCTTGCGCGGAGTTTCGACCGATACGAGAAACGGAGAACGCCTCGGGCCAATCAGAAACGACAACTGGCACCCCCCCTTTCAAAAAGCAAAGCAAAAGCAGATTACGGCGCAATCATCGCACCAATTCTACCATCGGCTCCTATCCTCTTGATGGAAGCCCCGTTTGAAATTCTGCCCCGCGCCTGGTCCGTTTAGGCAAATCGCGGCGTCGTCTTATCGCGACGCTATATTTGCAAATTTCTTTATTTGTCACTCCTCTTGGAACGGGGTTCCATCGATTGCAGCGTCGATAAACGAAATTATTTAATTAGCTGATGAACGAACATAGTGCCTTTTTCGAAAATAAATGGTCAGACATCGAACGATACGTAAATGCGATCTAATAGTGTACTTATTTTTAGCGAATTGACAAAATGATGAATATATGAATGATAGATAAATTGTTTGAGTAGCTCTAAGAAATTGTAAAATATCGATTTTTTGAGAAATGCAAAAAGATACTGACATCGAGTCCAATAGACATGGGAAATTCGTTATTATTATGTTCCAGAACAGTAGTCATATAATAGATATTATGTACATACGTGATCCGTACAATAAAAGCCTATATTGCTGTTAGATCCGAGCCTGTATTTTTAGCAACGTGTACGAAAATTCTGTATCAGTGTTTGTTACATATATTCTCCAAACGTCCATAAACGTTCATCGTACGGCCTATATCGATCTGAGCTTCTAAAAGCGTATTCCGTACTCGAAGAACCAACGATAGGAGACGTTAATTTTGAATTCCATTTAAAGCATAATAACGCCTCCTAAAAGGAATTCCAAACCCCCCTTTTCAATAACAAACTTCTCTAATGATGAGAGGACTTTTATTTCTCATTATAGATCAGTCTTGACTGTGAGACCGTAAGATGTTGACTCGATACTAAATTGAAGAGCTAAGAATGTGTTTTAAAAAATTTATAAAAATTCCATAGTCACTTTTGTTGAATACCTATACTCTCCCAACCCCTACAAGCGTTCAGCGCACGGTCTATAGCGATCGACCGACCGTGTACAGACATTCACAGCATAGAAAGAATAATACTAATTTTTAACCCTTAATTGGATTATTGGGGCTCTCCATAAGTTTAAACTAATATCGTATAATTATTTGAAAATTTACGTAATCCTCCATTATTTTTTAAATGCTTCAACACGTTGACTGCCAGATCAAACTCCTCAAATTACAAGGGAAATTAAATTTGTTTGTAGACAACTGGTAACTAGCAAACCCATCATTTATGATTGAATTTATTTTCACAGACTCGTTGAAATTTAAGGGCCCTACCTAGCTTTATTTTCTTTGACATTTAAGCTTGAGAATTAATTTTTTTAACTCCTTGGTGAAAAGTCGTGTCACCCATATGTGGGTGACGTGGCAGTCAATGTGATAAAGGGAAGTTGACTTCCATTTACCAATTGGATAAAAATTAAAATTAAGTCAAATAATTCAGCTGAGATTGAGAGTCCAAAGGGTTAATAGATTCTATAGCTGGTGTTTGCAAGTGCTTGACAGATTATCGTGTCAGTATAATAGCGTTGCACGAAGTAGTGTTTAATTTCATTCGAATCCCAGACATCGACCGTGAAAATTGCATCGTGCATACCTCTTTTCGACGATTTTTAACCGCGATTTCGAATCCCAATCCTTCACGATCGAGACCTTCGTTTGGCGACGCGTATTCTCGTCCACGCGACCCGAAACGATACGCGCGGAGATTCTCCCGCCGGAAGGCGTAAGATTCCGGCAACCCGAAGTTAAAAAAAGAACACAGGAAACATACGTGCATACACGGGGTTGCTTTTCGCTGCTCATGACACCGCCTGCCACCCTGGCGGGAAAACGCCGGGGCAAAAGAAATCGCACGTTTGATGTACCGCCAAAGGGAACGCGTGCATGACCGTACGATGAAAGAGAGACAGGAGAGGGGGGAAGGGGACCAAACCAGCAGGAGAGAGAATATTCCGTCGGTCGAGGTACAATTTCGTGTGGGTTGGTTGGTCGACTGCAACCACGTTTCTACATCCCCCAATCCCTCACCCCTCCAACTCTCTCTCTCTCTCTCTTTCTCTCTCTGGCTCTCTATCTTTCTCTCGTTTCGCTTAAATGTTACAATTATTACCGGAAAAGCGTTGTATACGCATGTGGGAAACCGCGGGACCCACCGACGGAATTACATTGATATTAGTATCGTTTCAGCCGGCAGATTAATTAATTAAAACGTACCTTACACGCGCCTCTTCTCTTATTCTCCGCTCCTCTCCCCCGTGTTTCTCATTGCTGGCCACTTTTACCACATGCGAAACGCACAGCCGACCGCGCGTCGGTTTTCTGATTCCGCGGCGAAAATACCGCGAATTTGACGGCTTCGCTAACCCGTGCTACTCGAAAATACGGTCTCGCGTCGGATTTGTCGGGGATATTACTTACTGGGAGGGTTATTACTTCGATGATGCTCGGAGGAACGAATTTAGAGATCGAACGACCACAGTTGGACATTTTTTCTAAATGCTTAATCTTTCCACAATTTCCAGTGATTCTTAAAACGAAGTCAATTTACGAATCACGTTTCATTTCAAGAATCATTGCTTTCAAATGTAATATATCGCAGTGTACCTTTTTACAAGTCCACAACACTCTTCGTATGCTTTCAAAGAAAGCTTTATGCTAATGGATTTGATACAACTAAGATCGTATGAAATTATTCTATAGTTTAGACATTTAACATACAAATGTTATATGTTAAATATCATTATTTGGACCTTGGGTCACGCATGTTTCGATCGATTTTAGCGTGTGCGTTTCGTGTCAAGAACATAATCCGTATTGTTAACGATGCAGAGACTCGGTCGAATAATAATTAGCAGTACTGTAAGTGCGTAGGAGGTCTCTCTTACCTTTTTTCGCGTGCAGAATGTCGGCGGGATCCGGTGGCAAGGCTGTACAGTGACTCGGACTTAAGCTGGGTTGCAACGATGGAAATGGACTCCCAGCGCCCGATGGATACCTAATGTAAATGCGTTCGATAATGATAATGAAACGAGAGCTTGCACAGCTCAACCCGATAACTTTCTCGTCAAAACTTTGGAAATACGTTCTATGGATAGAAATAGAAATTAACAGAAACGGACACGTCGATTTATATTATCTTTTTTTTATCAAACAATTACTTAAACCGCCAAACAATATTTTTAGAAATATATCAACCTCAACATTTATAGTTATGTTATTCATTGAGATTTAAGTATTCGACGAATAAGACTTTATTAAATTTTTTATGTATTAAAGACTGGAAGGAAATGCAAGTACAGAGTACTGTGATAAATATGAAATAAAAATTATCAACCGATAGAAGTGGATAAAACTATCTGAGTAACGTATATCGACTTCGCGATGAATAAGAATGACTTCATCTGTTAGAAACCGTTATGATAGGAATAATAATGAAGTTACCAGTTCTCCAAGGCTATGTCATGCGTTTTGCAATCTGCAAACGAGACTATCAGTTTTCTAGTAACTTTTCCAAATAATCGCCAACAAAATTACAATTTGTTTCCATTTATGATCGATTTAAAATTTATTGTGCCCTAAGTATGCGACCTATTAGGAACTCGTAAAGTTCTCCTTTCCACATTGGCCAAAAAGATCTTCCACTAGCTCCTCACTTTTCCTCGCGAAATCCTTTAATCGAATTATTTTCATTAACGTCTGTACGTGGAAGAAAAAATTGCCATAGGCAGTCGGTCAATCACCAGTATCTGCGTGCGTTGAACGCTTATAGGCGTTCGGAAAATACACATATGTATGTATGTGATAAGTTCAGTACAGCAATTTCATCGTCGTCTTTCATAATGAAAGGATTAAATTCGACATTCGATTTAGTATTTAAGAAGAAACAGGAATATTAATTTAGATCGTGTAATAATCAGTGATTGTAACCGTAACTCAAACCCTTGTACGACTATGTAATAAAGTAATTAATAAAAAAAATATAAGATGTTCACGCAGTTACTAGACAGCGTCATAAATATGTCAATTTATTATGTTTGTGAAACTTTTTTATATACTTATCATTTACGAGAAAATTGCTGGCTGGTAATAGCGTGTACAGCCTGTATAATAACCCACATAATCAGGTTATTTTTACACGATGACACGCAGTAACCCGGTTATCTTAGCCTGAAAACGGGTTACAGAAGTTCGTTGAAACTTGCAATTTATCGGCTATTATTATTTTATATATATAAATACACATAAAAATGTTTACGAAGTTTTTAAGAGATCCCTTCTTTTTAATTAATTTAAAATTCCAAGTATATACAAATATACGATACCTCTTTTGCAGGTTAAGACGAATCCTTTCTATCTTTTTTTTACAATGTGGTGTGATGATAAAGTGATTTTAGACGTGTATTGTCGACTTATTTCTACTCATAGAATGTACTGGCAAAGTTGTATCGTTTAACTTTAGAACACTCTGTACAGTCTTGGCGAGGTGGAAAATTGACTTTGTAATCGCCACGTGAAAAATGTGCTACTTACCATGGGTTGGGCCTCGGCCATCCTGTGGTCTGTCCATTAAGTATCCTCAGTTTATCGTAGACGCTCTCGGCTGGACTCCCAGCGCCGACGCCGACGCCAACGGCAGGCACTCCTTGTTGCTGTTGCTGTTGTTGCTGGCGCTGTTCTTTCTGCGCCGCTAAATTTCTTAGCACCCTGTTGATGGATGACACCTGAAACAGCAAGCGGAAAAATGCATTAGCGTCGAATATAGATTTCATTTTTGCACCTAATGTACACCTATTTACATCATTTCTTCCGTTTACCTAATTCTAATTTCTTAATTCTTACAGGTTTATTACAGTAAATACGTATCATTGTTGTATATTACTCCACTATCTTCCTATTCGTCTTAGAATAGTTTAACAACGCGTATTAAAAATAGTCAAACTTCAGACGTGTTTTATCCATAAATGAGCCATCGTTGGAAGCGGCAAGACTGTCCATTTCGGGGATATCGTAATTTATGTAAAGCGGTAATTTTTCTAATTTGACTATCTCTGTTGACTCCTGCAACTAAAAATAATTTTTTTAGAACGATTTGAAATTTTTTAATTTCGCCGAAAAATTTCAGCACCTACTCGAATTTTTTTCTCAAAAGTGGGTAGGATTTCGAGGGGATGTCTAATGACCAAAAATGATTACAATTGACCCCCGCAACCGAATATAATTTTTCCAGAATGATTTGAAATTTTTTAATTTTGTCGAAAAATTTCACACCTACTCGAATCTTTTTCTGGAAAATGGTTAGAAATTCGGGGGTATGCCAACCGACCAAAAATGCTTGCAATTGACCCCCGCAACCGAAAATAATTTCTCCAGAACTATTTGAAATTTTTTTTCTCATATACTTTTCATATTCGCCAGCAGGGGGCTACGTTCAATTTGTACCTCTCTCACAAGTACTCGAACGACACCCGTACTAAGAGTATCGCAAATTTTCCATAATCCATAAAATAGAGAGGCTCTAAGCTCGACGAAACATTGTTGCGAGATACCGTCAAAGGGAAAAACGCTGAAAACTGGTAAAAGGGTAGACGCTCGGTCGTTGACAATCGCGTTTGGCCGGATAACGTGTTTCCAGGGACGTCTCTGGATGATTGCACGATGGCTCGAGAGGGTTTCCTTCGCGGCATCGGATTTATTATAAGTACGAAACGCGGGGGGAGCGGGGGTTAGACTCGAAGCTATAGTCGAACGAAAGGAACGAAAGAGGAATACAGGGGTGGTCGGGTGGGACGCTGGGAGAGCGCTTCTGCCCGATGAAATGCGATGAGAGCGGTAATTAAAACGATGCGGTGAGCGGCTGCCGGTGTGTGCTCCACGAGGGAGTTAATTACCTCCGCCTTCAATTATATCCGTCTCGCGTCACTCCAAGGGGACTTCGGCTTCTGTCGACCTAAGTACGCGCACCCGTGTGTCTGCGATACTTGCGGATTCGCGGAGAAACACGTGTATGCAACAACGCATAGTACGAGATGTTACGCGTTCGATGTACACGTGTGTATGTACGTCTTCCGCCAATCGGGGACCGGAGCGTGTTAATCGTCGGTAATTCCGCGACCGCAACTTACTCGCGTCTTCCGTCGCTTCTGCGCGAAATTACGCGATAGTTCACGAGAGAGCATCCTGATCTCGGTGCACAGCGGGTCGAAAAACCTACACTCGACGATAAAAATCAATTTTCGTGACGTTCGAAACTGAAAATATGTTAATACGTGGGGACAATTCTGCTGTAATATTAATAACGTTTTTAAAAGAGAAAATTGATGAATATTTATCTGCTGAATAGATATGACTCAGTCTCGACCCAAGTATGTATTTAATTGATGTAGTTTTGATGACAAGACACTCAGAGGGTGCAACAAACGAGTGTCCTCCTCAGGTAGTACTAACCTTTGCAAGGGAGGGCACTGCACCAATGGATACAATTTTCCATTAAAAATACATGCATGCAATGCTTATTCTCAACAAAAATAAACTAAACAAAGATAATAAAATGAATTTCAAGTGGCACAGATCGATCGATTACTGCAGTGGTAAATGAAACGTATCTGTCCATCGAATCGATCTGTTCCCGTTCCTCCTGGAATGAATACTTAATTATTTGTATAGATTTACGACGACGGCGAGATTGTATATTTCACGTTGAGAAGTTAACGCCAAGTTCAGCGTGCGAATACCTAGCGATGCGTGGAGAAAAATATAGAACTCGAGAGAATAAATTGCGGAACTATCGGCAGCAGGAGAACCTACCGCTTTAGTTCGCAGGAATTCTTTTACGACTTGGCTGGGATTTATACGAGCTGTAAGTGACAGAACCGACGAAAGCAACTCACAGGAGCAGAGGATAAATAAAAGATACGATGGTAAAACGAATGGAACCGCGAGCAGTCTAACTGGCGGATATTCCTGCCCCGCGCATAGTTCCCTCGTAAAATGAATATCATTCCGCGAAACGAAATCGCTTTTATTGCGCGCACTGGATGTTTACAGAAACCAAAACCTACTAATCAGGGTGGAGAACGACGAGACGAGAGAAGATGAACCAAACGATATCGATGAACCATTAATTTCTAACAAACGTTTCGTAATTATAATTATATTAGAATTTGTGAACTTAAATTTTATCAGATTTGAATTAGATGAGTCTGTAATGTCCTATGTCAGAAGTCTTTTATCAGAAACTATGAAGTCTGGTATATTTGGGGATGATTACTGTGTATTAGTTATCTATCGATTCTTGAAAAACAAAATTAAATTAAATTCTTCTCTGCTTCGAACTTAAATCCTTGCTCGAACTTAAATTTTGTCAGATTTGAATCAGATGAGTCTGTAATGTCCTATGTCAGAAGTCTTTTATCAGAAACTATGAAATCTGGTATATTTGGGGATCATTTCTGTGTATGAGTTATCTATCGATTCTTGAAAAACGAAATTAAATTAAATTCTTCTCTGCTTCGAACTTAAATCCTTGCTCGAACTTAAATTTTGTCAGATTTGAATTAGATGAGTCTGTAATGTCCTATGTCAGAAGTCTTTTATCAGAAACTATGAAGTCTGGTATATTTGGGGATGATTACTGTGTATGAGTTATCTATCGATTCTTGAAAAACAAAATTAAATTAAATTCTTCTCTGCTTTGAACTTAAATTCTTGCTCGAACTTAAATTTTATCAGATTTGAATTAGATGAGTCTGTAATATCCTATTCAAGAAGTCTTTTATCAGAAACTATGAAATCTGGTATATTTGGGGATGATTACTGTGTATGAGTTATCTATCGATTCTTGAAAAACAAATTTAAAATAAATTCTCTGCTTTGAACTTAAATCCTTGCTCGAACTTAAATTTTATTACATTTGAATTAGATGAGTCTGTAATATCCTATTCCAGAAGTTTTTTTAATCAGAAACTATGAAATCTGGTATATTTGGGGATGATTTCTGTGTATGAGTTATCTATCGATTCTTGAAAAACAAATTTAAAATAAATTCTCTGCTTTGAACTTAAATCCTTGCTCGAACTTAAATTTTATTACATTTGAATTAGATGAGTCTGTAATATCCTATTCCAGAAGTTTTTTTAATCAGAAACTATGAAATCTGGTATATTTGGGGATGATTTCTGTATCTGAGTTATTTATCGATTCTTGACAAATTCTTCTCTGTTTTCTCAAGAAAAAAGAATTGTATAAATTAAAAAAAAAATCCTTTTTAGTCCGTCTTAAAATTATTGGTAGTTTTTATAATTCGAATCGAGAAAATTTGAAACGTTCTAAGCTAATTACCGAGTAAGTTCTGCAACAAGGTGGTCGGTCTTTTTGCTATTGTGTAAATTGCGTGTACGTCAGCCCGTACTCCCGGAGTCCTCAAAGAGTTCTAGAGAGCGTGAAAGGGAGAAACGAAAAGGAGAAATCGCGTGTTCAGGATTACGCGCGGAGTCCAGGGATTGGCCATGGGAGATTTTCGTTCCCCGAGGTTTGTTAGATCCGATGTCAGGGTTCCACGGCGTTGAAGCGAGCTGACATCTCGGACCCACGAACGGAGCAGTGTCATTTCCCTCAGTGCACATGCGAATCCATCCCCTTCACGGACACGTCCCAAACACGAAACAGACATCACTGATACTCTCCCTCCGCTAGCCTTGATGTCCTTCGACATTCCGGACGTTACGCTTTCCTTCTAACGGTGCAAAAATTAACGACAACAGTGATAACGTTTGCGTAACCTAACCCACGATTAGCAAAATAATTAACCACGCGAGCATGATCTAACTGTTTCGTTGATTTTTTAATTATTTGATTTAACCCCTCGCCGTACAATGACGAGTCTTTTTTTCTGACTCGTAAGGCTACTCACTCGTCATCAAGTTTTATACATATTAAAATCAACACGTTTTTACATTAACGAGGTATTCATAAAACAAATCTACTCTTTTTTGTACTCATTCCTTGTACGAACAAATTTAAACAATATTAAATAACATACTATATTAATAGCCAAGGGGTTAATCATATTCATCATGGAAGTAAAAAATATTTATTTTCTTGTCAAACTATACACAAAATTCGTCCATTTTTCTCTGTTTAATATCGACGTTAGAAATAATGCCACAGAATGGTGTGATCAATAAAGAGCTCGAAACGACGAAACAAATAACATTCGCCAGCATTCCGTAAACTCGGTAGTTTCTTCAAGATTTTAATTATTTAACTTCCGGTCAGGCAGGCAATTTTTCGTCGTAACCGAAGGAATTTGTCGCCGGTCAGGGACGCGTTTCGTGGCTCGCAGGTTGCCGCGATCCTTTAAAGCGCACAAAAGCATCCGCATCGAAGTCACTCGACGTCAGGATCTCGTGCACAATGAAAAGCCGTTGTGGCAATACGGTTCTCCAGCAACAAAGCCGGTATCCCAAAGAACGGGTGTGCCAGTCAAACAACAATCTGGACCCTGGCGCGACATCGAGTGTCCTGGCTGTCGTTCTATTTTTTTTTCTTCTTTTTTTTTTTTTTATATTATTATTGACGTCGACCGCAAGTATCACTGCTTCTTAACTCTCCGGCGACATTTGCCGCGTGTGTCACCCTCGTCATTATCGTGACAATCGGTCGCGTACTAGAAATCGATCTCACAATGGGCTCGCTTTACAAGCGTCGGGCCAAGCCACTCGCGAGAACACATTCAAGAGACGCCGTTTCGTTTTTCCCGGGCACGATTCCGTCAGAAAAGAGTTTCGCATTGTTGACAAGCGTGCTCGATCCCATAACGTTTTCATACGGCCACCGGCTGGCCCGTCGACTGGAGTCCTTTGGTAATATGTTTAACCACCCCTGTGTCAACCAGCCCGAGGGTCTCGACTAATTTGAATATCACAAATTTACGCGTCCACCGTGCTCCTTTTTTTAGAGTTCGTTATTTGCTTGTCAGCTTTCGGGACGTGTGTTTCGTTCATTTTAATCGCGACTTTTTCTCTCTCTATTATCGAGACATCGACGATGATAATTAATGCACGCAATTCACCCTTAACACTCGGTCAAACCTTCATTTTGAAAAAGAATGTGGGTGGGTTAGGTCTGGGTTAGCTACAACTGAAATTTCGGGAAACCATTTCTGGCCTCACATTATATTTTCGGGGAAAGAATTTTTTCTCGAAAGTGCGCAGAATTTCGGAAGTATGTCTATTCACCAAAAATAATTGTAATTGACCCCCACATCCGAAAATAATTTTTTCAGGCACGATTTGAAATTTTTCTTTTTCACCGAAAAATTTAGGTACCACCCCCTTGTCGATTTTTCTTAAAAATTTGTTTGTCGCTGTACGAAAATGTTGTCTAATACTTTTTTGTAGGTACCCATGAGTACTACTTCAGGAAAAAATTTCATTGAAATATACTCACTATTGTAGGAGTTATGGCCGTTTGAAAATTGGACCATCTTTACAGGGATTGTACTCAATTTACGGTGTCAAGAAATAACTTTTCGAATATTTTTCAAATTTCTACATATACTCCAACAAAATACGCGTCGTTTGCATTTTGAAACATTAAAATCCTCCAATCCGTTCAGGAGTTATGATGTTTTAAAAATACTCATGAAATTTTGGGGAACCATTTCTGACCAGAAATTATATTTTCGGTAAGGAATTTTTTTCTCGAAAATGCGTAGAATTTCGGGGGTATGTTTATTGACCAAAAATGCTTGTAATTAACCCCCGCAACCTGATTTTTTTTCTCTCTATTATCGAGATATTGAGGATGATAATTAATGCACACAATTCACCCTTAACAGTCGGTCACACCTTCGTTTTGAACAAAATACCGATAACCTAAGAATCATTTTAAAAATTAGAAGTCAGGCTATTTGCTTTTTGTAATATTCGAATCTTTATACCGATTGAACCTTAACATAATCGTATACAACAAATATGTTTTGATGAAGAAGAAATTATGTTATTTCCAACTTTTGTGCGATAAGAGCACATTAACAAAGATTTTTGAAATATTCATTTCTCAAATATTTTCTGGAATGTCCAGGCGTCGAAGATATGTAATAATTGTGTTGTAAAGAGTTTCCGATGTAGTGGACGACGAAAGATATTAGAAGCACGTGCGTTTTATTAATCGGTGTTCGACAATAGAAATCTCGACGCGTTTTTCCACGGTCCGTCAGCGTCGTGACGCCTCGCGATATAATACGCGATTGACACAATAGGGTCCTAGATATTATCCTGAGTCCGTGCGACTAGTATAAAGAACGACACACGGCGGGGGCTTGAAACACGCGAGGACGAAGAAGAATCCGGCGGATCGATGAAATTAGCATGAACCGTGAAGAGACCGAGGGTGGGCGTCTCTTGAAAAGGGTGCCGGTCCACGGATGGAGACGTCATAATATTATTCTCGCACGATGCCTACTAAACGGGTCGATAAGGAGTACTCTAATAATTCGAGAATCATTACAAGGATTAACTTGGATTTATAAAGTAATAGCATCGAATAATGTGACTTTAGACAGACAGATTGCTGACAATTTTAATATTACATATTGCTTGTCTCGAATTTTCAAATGGATCTCACATTTTTCAACGACTCCAATCCCTGTTCGATTCTCGCTTATTACAAATTATTAAGCAAACGCGAGCTGCTCTTGCACGAAGTTATCAATCTAACAATGGTACAATGGTACCCGTTAGTGGAAAATTCACCCCAAAGAAATTTAGATAAACTTGCATTTTACAAAGAATACAATCTTCATTTCATTCCCAACATTCTAATTATAGTGTGTGGATGAAAATTCGTTTCCTAGTTATTGTAATAAATATGTAGGAGAAACCGACCCTCTCGGGCGACCAAGCCTTCGTCTTGTATTAACTGGAACACACACGTCACTAACAAACAAGAATATTCAACGAAAACGGATGAGTACATTGCAGGGACTCTTTTTCTAATTTCCCTACACGTCCTTTCCGTCTGGACACCCTTTTAATTCTGTTCTTTTCTTTCTCGAATACTTTTTTTTTCAAACGTTCCAGTAACCGGACAATCAACTCGACTAAGGCCACATCCAAACGTCAACCAAACGCACGTTTGCGTTTCCAATGACATTCTTTGCATCGATTAAATTTAAGTATCGATTAGGGCCAACATAACTTTATTTACAAAAACTTTTTAATGGATTCCGACAAATGCATTATTTTGGCAAGCTATCAAGAAACGTAAAAGAAACACGGGGGGTAAAATTTTGGCCAACAGGGACACTTGCTCGTCGTTATAGACGAGAACGACTGTGAAAGTAAACGGAATAGATAATGCTGAACAAGGATGTTGTACGATACACAGGGTTCCAGAAGGTCGTTCGTCGAAAATGTTACTGTCGCAGAATGTCGCCCTTAACCGAAGCTTTCATGACTTTTGAATAACCCTCGTAAAATGCCTTTGACCACGCGCCTCGAGTCACCCGAACTACTATTTCAGGATGTTTTCGCGATAATAAAGCCCGCGGTATATGGGGCTCGTTCAGACCCCAGGATAACGGAAGTGGACTGAATAGAGTGCGAAAGAGAGGGAGAGGCGGAGTCGCACCCTTCGCTTCTTCCGCTCTCGGTGCCTTAATACACTCGACTCGCGTGCGTACGAGCAAGAGGGTGGCGGAGACGAAGGGACGCGACAGGAAATATGCGACTACCGCGGATAAGCACTCGTAAAAATTGCACTCCCATACAAGTTCGCGCGTGAACAGTATCAGCAATGGAAAGCAACGTGCACGCTATTACCCAGATGTCACGCAGAAACGGTACTCGGATAGCTCCGGATAAACCACTTTCTCTCAAGATGCGACCTTTTCTTTTTTAATCGCCATCGAGGAAATCCTTTTATCGCTAACGATCAGACAAAAACCGATAGAATACACTTAACACCACAAGTACAAAAAATTCTTATTAAAGTGGGATACGAATTATTATACTTGGGGCTCGAGACAACCCTCTAAGAAGCTCCCATTTCATTAATTTTGTTTTTACTTCACAGTCGGGATTGTTGCACGCCAAATGGAACTTTAAGGTCTGGTAGTGATATTTAACTTTTGGTTTTAAGAGTCGTCATTTTGCGACCGTACGAGGTATTTTTCGAAAGGTGGCACAGTATCGTAAAAATTTTGGAAGCACACTTAAATCGTTTAAAATTGCTGCGATTAAATTCAACGTGCAATCGAGCCCCGGTACACTCGAAATTGGTTTAACAGCCCTAATAGGATCTAACCGAGGTCTTTTTGTTGTTCTCGCTTCGTGCGTATTTGCCATTCGAAATGAGATACGGGGGACGTGCTACCGCATCTCGTGTGCACGAAAATAGCATATATCGCGCGTACGAGAGGACTGCGAGCAAAATGTCATAACCTGTCATTAAGTCACCCCTCCGAAAGTGAGCGCGCGCCAGCACTACAGAGAGCCCCGTGCAAGCGTCTAAATCAGTGGTTTTCAACCGCGGACACGGTGCCACAAATTGGGACAAATGGACCAAGGAAGCGACGAAATTGCACGACACTCGATACAGATGGGAAAAGGAACCGATTTTTTGGCGGAATTGAAGCTAGCTTGTCGTAGAATATGATTCATAGAAATTTTTAACTTTGAAATTATATGCTGAATGTTTCAAATCAGTGGACAAGTCTGGCATTTCAAGATTCTAAGAAAAGAGCGATTTTCGTGAAAAATTCACTCATCAAATATACAGGGTGTTCGACCACCCCTGGGAACAATTTCAATAGGAGATTCTAAAGGCCAAAATAAGATGAAAATCAAGAAAAATTATTTTTAGTTCCGGGAGTCAATTACAATCATTTTTGGTGAATAGACATACCCCCGAATTTCTAACCACTTTCCAGAAAAATATTCGAGTAGGTGTGAAATATTTCGACGAAATTAAAAAATTTGAAATCGTTCTAAAAAAATTATTTTTAGCTGCAGGGGTCAATTGTAATCATTTTTGGTGAATAGACATATCCTCAAATTCCTACGCAATTTCGAGAAAAAAATTCGAGTAAGTGTAGAAATTTTTCGGCGAAAATGAAAAGTATCAAATCATTCTGGAAAAATTATTGTTGGTTGCGAGGGTCAATTACAAACATTTTTGGTGAATAGACATAGCCCCGAAATCCTACGCATTTTCGAGAAAAAAATTCTTTACCGAAAATATACCGTGTGGCCGGAAATGTTTCTACGAAGCTTCAATCGACAAATTAGTATCCCTGATTTTCATCTTATTTTGGCCTCTAGAATCTCCCATTACAATTTTTCCCAGGCGTGGTCGAACACCCTGTATATTATTACATTGCAGAATATGTGAGTACGATCGATTAAATGAACAAAAAATTAGTGTGCATTGTAAGAAAAATTATAACAAATTTTCAGAACGAGATCGTTGTTATTTCGTAAGATTTAAATGGTATTTATACTGTGCCAATAAGGGGAATACCAGACGTTTTATCGAGCGTATCGACGCTCCCACGAAGCACGGAATAGAAAAATCGTGCAATTTTTCGGCGATTATTCCTAATTGCGATTGTAACGAATTCGTAGGCCTAGAAACTGGGGCGGACCGGGCCGCCACGCGTCGATACGCCGATTTGCAGTATAAATCTTTCACCCTACGTAGCGGCGATCCCGTGTAGCCACCCCATGCTGTGTGGGAAATTCTGCTTGGACCAAGTAAAAGGAAAAAAAAAGACGCGAACGCGTGCGACGCGATTGCAAATGTGACAGCTCCATTTAATATGCTCGAGGCTACGACTCTGGTTAACTCAATCTGTCAATCCCAAACATTCTTGTTACCCTTTTTTTCGTCGGACGAAACAGGACATTAACGCACCATCGATTCCCAATTACACGGCTTCTCTCAAACGTGATCGTTAACCTTTATCAGCGTATTATATACAACGTTTAACAGTTACAAAAACCAATTAAAAATCAAGGGTAAGATTTTTTGGTTCGAAGCTTTGTTTTTAGAGACGATTGCGTTTTAAATTTTATTGGATATACATTCAATTGAACGAGTTCCTCTGGTCTGTCCACGAATCACTCTTTCTACTCACGCTGAAGTTCAATTCGTACTCGATACGATTTTCTGGGAAACGATTCCTCAGTGTTTTCATAAATTTCAATAAATCTATAAAGAAACTGAATGCATTCAGAGGTGTTCGTCGTTAGAAAAAATACAATTAACTTTCGATTAAACATATTCTAATGAACCATTTGGCTCTGTATAGAATTACGCCGACTGTAACGAACCGCTAGAAACCAATTCCGGGCAACGAAGGCAATCTTTTCCCTTGTATCGCTATCTCGCGAGCCATTATTCCACGAGATATCGCTGTTAGTTTGATTTATTGTTCGGGACACCAAGAAACTTGGCTGGGCACCGTGGATCGCATGAACGATGCAGGTATACTACT
Source organism: Colletes gigas (assembly GCF_013123115.1). Lineage (NCBI taxonomy): Eukaryota > Metazoa > Arthropoda > Insecta > Hymenoptera > Colletidae > Colletes > Colletes gigas. The sequence continues at coordinate 1,286,353 of NW_025106664.1, forward strand.
TCGAGAACGCATTAGAGAAGAGATAACGTAAAACACGGATATAGAATAATAAGCAGGTACAATAGAAATTGTGTGGATTCGCGACAGGGACTTTTCATTAATAATTATGAATAGAAGTCGAGTGAAGTTATTGTACTTGCAAGTTTTCACAATTTATTTCTCAAATACTTTTAATTCGTAATATTGATTGTCTCTGTATCCAGAGCGATTTAATCTCATATTTATCAGAATAATTTTAACGTTACGAATGAATGGCGATTTCTTGTTTCGTTAAATCCGATCCACGAACACTGGCCAGTCAGACTTACGTTTAGGGATATTTTCTTGCAAGTCAGGCTCGTACAAGACACGTCACCAGTCATCGAAGCTCGGTGGAAGTTGGCAAGCCTTTCCTTTTCCAATTTAGTTCGTCGTGGAACGACTCTCGATCATGCACCGGTACGTAATATCGTTCTCTGGAGTGGACTTAAAGCAAAGGTCGATACACGTAACGCGAATGTCACGTTTGCACGCATCACCGTAAAATGGAGAAGCGCGTCGTTAATCATCCGTTTCGATAAACGTGAAACAGAACCTCCCGTCTGCGTTTCCAGGGATCGTTCTTGCGCGGCAAGAAAATAAAAATCGATCGATTCGAGGGGAACGAGAATCGACGGAGACCGCGTAAAAATCGAGAGGCGAAACAGGCCGAAACACAACAAAACGGGAAACGACAAAGAAATTAAAGGGACGAGGGATCGCGTCAGCAAGATACAAATTACGTTTAAATAGAAGTCGAGGAACGCGCGGTATTCGCAATTTAAACCGAAAGAGAGATAGATAGCTGAAGTGTGGGTCGAGAAGAGAACGGACGAGAGAATGAAGCCAACGAGAGGACAAGAGGCATGAAAGGGCGATTCTAGACTGTATGCAACGTGAAACGACAATGAATCGAGCGAAACGGACGCGTATGTTCTCTCTCGTTCCAATCTTCGGCGAAAGATCGCTGCTTTTAATCTGGAACGGTCAAAGTTAGTTTCCAGCGGCGACGCGGGGGATGGTATCGAAGACGTCCAAGGGTTGGTGCTTTCAACCGTGGTCGGAGAAGAAGGGATGCGGTATTTAGTAACGCGACGGGGGTTCCTTCGAGTAATACTGGGGCGGCGTGGACGCCACGCGTCGCGCGTTATTGCCTTCTCCACGCACGATGGAGGACGCACCAGCAACCCTCGCCTCCCTCCGGATTCCTATGATCCACCGCTGTTCGATCATACTTTTCGAATCGAGGGTATCGCGCGAACCGGCGTTGTTCGAGCCACGTGCACGATTTTCACCATTATCCTGTTGCGTAGCAATCGGGACGAACGATGACGACAGGTGGGTAGCAATCTTGCGTCGAGGATTAATTCATTTCGTTCGGGGGTGCTAAAAAATTTATTTCTCGAATATAAACAGCAATGTTAGCTAGGATAAATCTGTTAATTCGTCGTCCTTATGGCCAAAGAAACAAACATATTGTCAAAACAGATCATTTTTAGCTCTCTCGATTCACAGTCAGAAAAAGATTTACTATTTGAATGCTTCTTGATGACAAAGAGGAATATTGAAAGAGACTTTTTTTACGTTTTTGACGAACAGAAATTAAATTGTCGGTATTAGGTACATTAGAGTTGAAGATGAGTTAATAAAGAAGAGAATATTGTTCAAATACTTTGAATACCGCGAGGATTTTTCTGCCACAACTATTAAAAATACTAATTGCAATACCAGATGATCGCTTCATTATTTTTTCCTTACTATATCGTTTCAGACAACGATTTGTTACTTTCACTGCTAGCAAAGAGAACGCTTAAACGTGCCTGAAATTAGGTGCTCGTATCAACGTTAAGAATATACAGGGTGTTCGACCACCCCTGGGAAAGATTTTAATGGGAGATTCTAAAGATCCAAATAAGACGAAAATCAAGAATGTCAATTTCTTAACTGAGGCTTCGTTAAAAAGTTATTACATATTAAATTAAAAAATTTCAAATCATTCTGACAAAATTATTTTTGGTTGCAGAGGTTAATTACAATCATTTTTGGTGAATACACATACCCTCGAAATCCTAACCATTTTCGAGAAAAAAATTCGTAGGTGCTGAAATTTTTCGACGAAAAAAAATTTTTTCAAATCGTTCTAAAAAAATTAGTATCTATTTCAAGGGTCGATTACAATCATTTTTGGTCATTACACGTACCCTTGAAATCCTAACCACTTTCGAGAAAAAAATTCGTAGGTGCTGAAATATTTCGGCGAAAAAAAAGTTTTTCAAATCGTTCTAAAAAAATTAGTGTCTATTTCAAGGGGCGATTACAATCATTTTTGGTCATTACACATACCCCCGAAATCCTACTCATTTTCGAGAAAAAAATTCCTTACCGAAAATCTAACGTGAGGCCAGATAATGCTTCCCTGAAGTTTCATGCAGATATTTAAAATGTCATAACTCCTGAACGGATTGGACGATTTTAATGTTTCCAAATGCAAACAACGCGTATTTTGGCGAAGAATATGTGGAAATTTCAAAAATACTCGCAAAGTTATTCCTTGACCCCGCAAAATGAGAAAACCCCCATAAAAATGGTTCAATTTTCAAACAGCCATAACTCCTACAATAGTGAATATATTTCATTGAAATTTTGGGGGGAACTAGAGTTCATGGATACCTACAAAAAAGTATTAAACAACTTTTCTGTACAGCGCCAAACAAAATTATTAAAAATCAGAAACGAATTTTTAAGAAAAATCGACAAAGGTGCCTAAATTTTTCGGAGAGAAAAAAATATTTCAAATCGTTCTACAAAAGTTATTTTTAGTTGCGGGAGTCAATTGCAATTATTTTTTGTGAACAGACGTACCCTCGAAATCCTTCGCATTTTCGAGAAAAAAATTCTTTATCGAAAATATACTGTGTGGCCGGAAATGTTTCTATAACTTTTTAACGAAGCCTCCAACAACAAATTGGTATTCTTAATTTTCGTCTTATTTTGGCCTCTAGAATCCCCCATTCAAATTGGTATTCTTAATTTTCGTCTTATTTTGGCCTCTAGAATCCCCCATTCAAATTTTTCCCAGAGGTTGTCGAACACCCTCTATGTCATAATATTTAGAATTCTTGTTTCCCAAATTTTCCAAATTTCGCAAGCTGCAAGTAATGAAGAAGAAGCCCACGTGTCGGCATCTTGTGAGTGGCCCTAAGTTTGTGCCCGTGATTCCACGCGAAAGGAACATTAGCGATCATTATTGATATTTGATTTCTCCACGGAGATTCTATCGAACCAAACCGACGACAAGGCACGGGGGTACCACGAAAAGGAATTCGAGAACAGGTACGCGGTACCCGTCGTGTAAAAGTAACTGGGTGTTCAGGACTACGGACGCAGGACGAAGAAAAAAGTCTCGAAACGAGGAGGGGGCAGGCGAGAGAGAGACCAGTTTTCGAAAAATAAAACCGACCCGGGAAGATCGAAGTCCCTGATAGTCTCCTAAGAGGAAAATGTTGAAGACAATCGGCCAACCTGTAAGCCGATATCCTTCGGCTACACCGGTTTCTATACGTACAGTTCGCGTACGTGGCGACGTCTTCGGGACGATACATGCTCATTTATAGGCGAAGGACAGTCGATCGTCTCTGATTGGACGAGACAGCCGCTACACGGTGGTTGAACTTGAACGGAGACGAAGAGCCCGGTATAAGGTTGCCGGTCCGATCGGCGGTTAAAGTGATGTTAACTGCCTCGACGGAGGTATTCTTCGTCAGCTCGAGCCTTCGAGACGTTGGCGTCTTGCGCCTAAATAATATTGCGAGACCCTCGAAGGGATACGTCCAACAGAAAAAGGGTTGCACGACTTCGAAGTCAAAGAAATCGTTCTCGTATTTTATTACGATAGAAGGAACTGGTGTCCTGCTAGTTGCATCATATGAATCCTCAACGCGTTATTTGAAGACGTACTGTTTTATATTTGTTGCCTTTTAGTGTCTAGATCAGGTTTCTTTCATCAATTTTAAATATTTAAGTTTCCATGCATCAGGAGAAATAGCTGATTTTAGTGACACATCACTGTAGGAGATTTGTATCGAATATTTGTGAGGCGTTGTAGTTTTGTTGAATGTTACTGTATGCGCAAAAGGGTTGAAAGTGTTATGGTCGAGAAGGAATGAGTAACCAGATAGAACGAAACGAGTGGTTGTGAAATGCCACAGTGGACGAGATGTAATAAAGCTACAGTGTTTATGGAATATATCTTTGAGTATATCAGTATTTCCCCGCTCCTGTGCCAAAAGCTACCAACGAATCCTAGGGGCGAGACGAGTCTAGAGACGAAGGAAAGCGTGAATGACAGGGTGATCGTGGAAAGCGGCGCGGGAGAAAATTCGTCGGGTAAAGAAATTAATTCCATAAGAGCATCGGTGCCCGGGCGGGAACGGCGACGGTTCGGTGATTAAAAGGGACGGCGATCCGCGCGTAAGAAAAAGTCTTCAACGACAACGGAGTAAAGGATCGACCATGGAAATAAGGGGACCAGGGGGGAGAAGAGAAGACGGATCGTGAGAGAAGGAAAGTCGTCCGAAGGAACGAACGTAGAAAACGTTGGACGAAGGGGATGAAAAAGAGTGAGAGTTAGTGGCGGTTCGGCAAGAAATACATAATGCAGTAGCTGGACGTCTCCGACACCCTCTCCTTAGGTCTCGTTTCACTCCCCCCCAACCGGCCCCCACCGGGCTGTCTAGAGCCCAAGAAGAGGGCTGCTGGCTCTTCGCGAGAGGACATAGAGGCCGAAGAGAAGGAGGGGTTGCTCGTGGTACCGGCTCGAAGGAGGGGTTGGTAACGCGAGAGGACGAAGGGGTGCATTGATTTACGCGGCCAGGGCAAGGCGAGGGTGTCCCCAAGGCGGACGTGCAGGGGCCAACAATTCACTCGCCTCGGGTTCCAGCAGCCATCCATTACTTTGGCTCTTCCAACGCCGAGATCCACCCTTCCATCCTCGGCTTCTTTCGCTTTTGGCATTGTTGCGGTTACTTACCGCATATATTGCGAACGACGTTGTCACGTTCGAACGGATATCGCTATTCTAATCGTTCCGCACGCGGTCGAGCACCGTCGACACCGTGGACGCCATATTGCGTCTAGCGACTCGACTCTAATCGCGTTGGAAGCCACTCTTTGCATTTACGATAGCTCGAACTCGATCCACGCCGTTGGCAAATAAAATACACGCGTTAGGTTTCAGTTCTCGAAATAAGATTGGAGCAAAGATACAAAAGAATCTGAGAATTCGAATACTTAAACGAGAATCGTGTCCCGAGACATAGTGGCGTTCGTACAGATTTTGTAAAGTGCAATTTTCCAGAATTGTTCCAATAATCTTGCTTTGAAATTGATAAATTATGTATTTCATTGAAAAAAAGGTAACAGAAAAACATTTATACAGTATGGAAAATCAACTGAGACACGTTATCGATGTCAAAGGAGGACCAATGTTAACATCAAACTTACTTTTTAATACGTTTGTGAAGGTGTGTTTATACTCGATACCTTGTTTGCAAATCCACTTATAGATTCTCGAGACTTGAATCTCATTTCGAAAACTCGATCCTAACGTGTGTACTTTATTTGTCAACGATGTAGGCTGTAAGATAGCTTGCATTGAATGTAGGGGATCGTTTCTATATCTATTGTAGTTCTTAGTCGCGCGTAAGACGAGCAACGAGCAATTAGGTTAGCGTTAGAAGTGCTCGAAGGCGTGACTAGGGTGCTAATAGAGACGGTTGGTCGTTCAAACATTCGTCCGGCTGGCCCAACGCGTGGAAATAGCGTGCAAACACGTCCCTGGAATCGTCCATTCATGGCGGGAGACCATTAATTAAAGGGACACGCTCGGCTACCACGGGAAATCGTGTTACCCCCTATTCAACTCCCTCGTGGTACTCGTGATTTTCCATCCCTAAGTTGGAGCAGGAGACAACACTGGTGTGGATGTCACATGGTCAGTGCCGTTTAGTCATCGAGTCCCATCCTTGGAATATTTGAAACAACCCTTTCGTTACTAACTAACTGAAACGAACGACTGCCTCAACTTTAGACACGCCATTGGTGGATTTTTTTGTACATCTCGTCAAAGAATACTAGATAGAAACGATATTATCAAAGTCGGACATATTGAACTCTCTTAGACCATAGCGTTTTCTGTTGCTGTCACGTGGATAACGAAAACTTAATTTGTTTCGAGAACATTTTAAAAGGGAGCAGGAACTGGAGGCGTATCGTGTATTTCTCCAGGCGTCGATTAAAAATTTCGCAAAGTAAAAGTAAAGGTTGGACTTTCAACGTTGAACATAATCATTCATGATTTCGAAGTGTTCGTTGGAGGTGAGACATCAATGTCAACTTCCGGAAAGAACGATCGCGGTCAGGCTGACCAGCTCAACGAATGTAATCTCGTTTGACAGTGGTTCTCTCTGCTTTTTAGTATAATTTTAAATACGTATCGCTTCTCAAAGTTTCAATAGCAGTTTTTAGAAGTTTATTCGGAATCTTTTTTTCCTAATACGAAATCTAGAAGGTAACTTTCGTTTATAGAGATTCGAAAATAAGGATTTTATTCTCAACCATATATGACGTTAATCTTTACCATAGTTCTGAACTATAAATTTATTTATCATTTGGTAATTTTATGCATTTTGAAACGTTGATGTAACCACTAAAAGAATAAATCTAACAAGTTAAAAGATCGATATTTGTCGTAAATCAATTTACTTTTATTTGATTTAAGACATAATAATTCGTCCCCAAAGAAAGTGAGGCTTTTTATGGTATTTTTGATGGCGTGATTTAAAAAATGGCTTATTAGAAAGTAAATTGATATTTCAACGCGAGTCTCGACCGCGGAGATTCGTATGGTTTCGACGCGCAAAAAAAAAAAAAATCGACACAGTTTTCATGGTACACAAGGTCCACCTTTGTGAGTCGGCTGAGAACCACTGATAGTATTCCGGAACCAGTGGTGCGAGTAAACCAATAACGCGTCCGCCGCACCGGGTGCCAGATTCAAATCCGACCGGGGACCGAAACGGCATTCGACGACGAAACGGATAGCGGAGCGAAAGCTTCACAGGACATTTCGAATCCAACGCCACGTCCTGCAGCCGTTTCGGGTTTGTCAAATCATTGTCCATTCGATCGTTCAGGCAATCTCTCCTCAAAGCGGGAGGATATTTCTTTTTCTATATCGAACCGAACTAATTGGACGAAACACAGGAATATTTCTCTTTGTACCGGCAAATATTATCCGCCATCGACGAATCATGAAAAATGATCAAAATAATTTGAAAATAAAGTTTACCAATATTTTAAATACACCGAACAACGCAGCCCTGCAGTATTGCAATCTACACGCGCTGGGATTGTACAACTTTTCTTAGATTAATATTTTTAATAGGATTATGATTTTACTTGCTATTTAATAGATTTCCAGATTTCCAGATCACTGTTAATATTGAATTATTAGCGTTCAAGAACAATAACACGACATTCGTATCCGTTACAGACGTGTAAATACGCTAACAACAACGTTTAAGCATACAAAAATAAACTATTTTATTGAGAAACATAATAAAACTGAGCTGAACATCAAATGCTAACACTCCTATTTCTATTGAATTAGGAGCACACGAATGCATTTGCAAAGAAGGTTACAAGTCGTCGATAAATTTAATTTTGCCTTGGAAAGCAAAAGTTAATGTTTCTCGAATTCTTGTTCGTTATATCAAAAGTTTACGTAGTGAAAAATGATAAAAATAATTTGCAAATAAAGTTTACCAATATTTTATTATAAATACACAAAAAAATGCAGTCCTGCAGTCTCTATACGCGCTGGGATTTTACAACTTTTTTTGGATTAATATTTATAATACGATTACGATTTCGCTCGTTGTTCGATAGATTTCCATACATTTTATCGTCTACGAAGTCGATTAATTTAATTTTGCCTTGGTAAACAACAATTCGCGCCACCCGTTTGTGTTCCTCGGATTCCGGTTCGTCGACGGTCCGCGTGTCGAGAAAGGACAAAAATTCCCGACGAGTTCTACCAACAGCAGAATTTCTAAACGAGAAATGTAAAAATTTAACGTCGCGATGAAAAATTCGCGACGCACCCGAGTTTATTCCCGCACCTTTCCCGAGGTCGAAGGCAAGAGCAAGCTGCCGTTCCAGGGATATTCAAGGATATTCCAGCCGTTTTACGGGGTGTACGAAGCGTATCCAATTTGATGGCATTACAATAACGGGGGTAATGTCTGAGAATAATGAAATTTCCCTCAATCACCGCGACCCGCTCGGAATACGTTCGTTCCTCCTTACCCGGGTTCCTACCTTTTTCCTCCCCCCTTTTCTCTCCCGCGTCCTTCCTATCCGTTAAACTACGAGCTTTCGACACAACCGTAGGACACGAAAAGTATACTGGCCTAAAGGAAATCCACGGAAGCGCGACGTTTTCGAATCGATTCCGTAGGCGTGTTATTTCGCTCTTTATCGGAACGCGGAAACGAAATACTCGCGATTTTATTCGACGTCGAATTCTGATTATTCCTCCAACAATTTTTCCACCGTCGTTGCGTCGATACCAAGTAGAAATTGTTAAGTGGATCGTCGTCGCTTTATTGGAATAAAATTCGTACGCTGTAAACGTTCGGTATGGCGACATAAACCATCTACAATGGGGATGAAAAACAAATGGTGGTTTTGTAGTTTCTTCGAGTCGGCAGGTTTCACACGATCAAGACGTATTTACTTTCACGGTTAAAATACGATTTTTGCTTGGATTGTAACAGAGCTTACTGAATTTTAACCCCTATGCTCGATGAAGTATGCTTTAAAAACTCTCTAAAAACAGTATTGACCACATTTTATTCCATCTTTCGAAACAGTAATAATTAGATATCCCATGAATTAAGCAAGGAGCTATTAAATGTAATTTTTCCCCGTGTAGTATCGAAGAAGATGACACATCAAATGGTCGAAACATAGTTCCACGTAATATTATTATTATTCATTTATTGACGGGAATAAAAACCCTTTAGTACAAAAGATGTAATGTGTGAGGAACAACAAATGTGAATTCTATATAATTCCTTTACAATCCGCCGTAAGGATAATTTGAGACAGAGTTTGCATGAGTATTCTAATATTGTTCTAACATTCAAGTAAAGTACACATCGTGTAAACTTATGAATAGTATATTTGATCTGATTTGCATAGCAATGGTTACCAAGGTCCTCCAAACACCAATTAATCGAATGCAATCGACGAAATAGCGACCGAAAAGAGCGATGGAATTACAGGAAATCGTGTTGGCAACTAAACTATCTTTCGGTGTTGCAAACACCGCGAAAGATAAATTGCTCCTATCGCGGTCCTCCTTTTTATTTCTCAATTTGGTCGATTTCTATGCTCTGCATCCCCCCCATCCTCCGTCTCTAACCCCTTCACGACCGACGTCGACGCAATAATTTTCGAGCGAACTGTACATAATGGAATATTACACGGGCCATTAAAGAAACGTTAATCTTACCCACAACAAGTTCAGAAGCGCTTACAGGATGCTCAAACGCGGCTGAGGATTATACTTTGTACACCGGCTTTGATCCTCCTTCGCCCTGGAGGCTCTCGCCCGACCCCGGGCGCGTTCGTGTAATTTGTTAAACCGTTAAATTCCGTGACTGTCTCGGTTCGTGTCGGAGTGGCGTGTTGTTACGCCCGGGGGCTACGTGTTTTAACGTCTCTAAGTATATCCTCGGGATTATAGGAAACCATATTGGAACCACTGCATAAGTCTTGTTACATAGTTTGTACAAACTTTCCATATTATCCAAACGCAAGATCTGTCTTCTATAGACGGAAGTATCGTTCGTAATACACTACACGTGATTTTTTAATGTTAATTCTCCCTGAAGGAAAATTCTCTTTGGAGTAGAATTTATTTTTTCCAGAATATTTTTAAACTGTTATTTGAGAATATACAATCCATATTTTAACAATTTTTTTTAAATTTTTTATACAACAGCGAGCAAAAAATAAATTATGAACTAAAAATTTGATATAATTTTCTGTATTCGATAAAACGAAATTGTAACTTTTATCTTATGTTTTTGTGTATCCCTAACCAATTTAAAGTCGTTTCTGAAAGGTTTCTCAGCGCCACAAAAAAATTTTATCAGAATTCAGAACGAATTCCAAATTTTAAAAAGGCTTGTATCTCACGATAACTGATTGACCGAAATTAAGAGCCCAATGGGTTAAGAAAGCGATTGTCAAGGTTGCAATTTTTAAGACTCGTGGGTTTGGTGGGAAAAGCAGAAGCCCCGAAACAATCTTTGGGATGGTCCTGTTATTCCTATCGGAGACAGTTAACTTCTGACAGTTTCCCTTCGCGACGATAAAAATGCTCTGGCCCCGGCGTCATCCCTTCCTTTCGGAATTTCTGCCGGAGCATCTGCAGGGAGGGTGGCGGTGTACGTACACCTCGAACCCATTACGAAGGCGCGATGGAAAGAAAGAAGAAGGGGGAAAAAAAAGAGGCAGAGAGTCGCAAAGGAGGGCGGAACAGAGGGACGCGGCAGAGGAAAAGAGAATTTAGCGACCCTCTTTCGCTTTTTACCCCGAGCAAGTCGAGAGCCCCTTAGCCACCGTTTATTGGACGCATGCAAATATCCATGGCAACGGGGGACCACCATGAGAAGCAGCCACGTCGTCGTGAACTCTGAACGTATTAGTGGGTGGAGTATAAGTCTTCGGGATCGGAGAAAAAAGGGGAGACGTCGAGGGAAAGGAAAAAAAAAAAAATTTTTCTTTTGATCCGTGCGTTATTCCTTCCGCCCTTGGCAATTTCTTAATTGATTCCTTTGTCCCGCAGGAATGTTACTTGCGACTTCGACGCTCAACGTTTCGCGATACAAGCGTTACCGTTTCCATCTGTCTGATTGCACGCCGTTCTCAAAGAATCGTTCGACGATGGAATTTTTATCGCGCCCCGCCCGCGACCAACGTCGTTAAATTTTCACGAGCGATCAACGAAAACAGATGTTTCTGTCTCGGGTCTTTGGGGGTTCAATGTAAAATTGCTTTCGAAATTTTGAACCGTTCCGAATTTTGTCTTCCAAGACTAGCAATTAAGATTCGTACGAGTGTCAAGAAATTTGTGAAATTCTTACTGTTGCAAAAGAGGGGTTGAACAAGTAAGCTGTACTTTCGCGCGACTGCAGCTCGGAGCAGGAATCGGCAACCGTGGAATTTACGTTGCCTGGCATGTACGGAGATTTCATCGGCTTGCATAAACACACCCCTTGTAACCACCTAGCAGAAAACTGATTTCCATCCCTGTATCGACTATCCGTGTAAACGCGTCTCTGTTTTGTATGCGCGGAGAAAGCCTCGTTGATAACACGCTTGCGCGCTTACGACCCCCCGCACGCCATAAGTCAAGCTCCATTACTCGTGTTTTGCGACATGCTTTATAAACTGTAGCCCGCGTCGCCATGAAAACCACCCGTTAAAACTAAATATCCCCTTTTTTTCTGTCGTTTCTTTCGATCCTCCAATCAGATTTCGATCGAAACTCAAGAACTATTTAGGATTTCAATTGTATAATAGTTCTGTTTGGATTCAGACTTTCCAATTTCTAATACGCACAATTTATCTATTTAAAATATGATTCTTATAATGTATCGGTTATATTAAATGATTCAAGCTTCGGTCGAAAATTCGTCATTAAAAGGGAAACATTTTTGTTTCTAAAAATTTATCATTAAGTTTGCTTTGCATCGAGTGTCCACTAATAATATATTCTGCACTCTCCTGTTATATTTTTACGATATAAGTACATTATATTATATTATATACTTCTTTCCTTATATTTTACTATTTTTAAGGCCTCGAAGAGGGTCAACATTGGAACCCGATAAATTAATTTTTGTCAAGCGTTGACTGCAACCAAAGAAATTTTGGTTCACTGAAAATCTGTTCATATCGCAGGATCGGTTAATATATTTTTTTTAATTAAATTTGACACCCACCACGAACGTCAAACACGAAATAAATGTACCTCGTCGGCGTTGAAAAGTTTCTACCATCGAAAATAGTAAATCTCTGGTAATTTTCAGAAAGAATGTTATCGCGAATCGTTTCAACGATCTGACCAGGAAGTTAAATGAATGGATAACTGTACGATCGCCACGGACCGCCGTGCAACGTAAAGATTTTAATGGCCCGTAGAGACTGCTCTGTCATTGAACGTATTAAATGTAGTGAATAAATGGTACTTTATAAGCGATGGAGGTTGTTGTACTTACACTAGGAATGTTGTCGTTCGTGCAGACACCCTCCTGAAGCAAACGATCTCTGATCTCCCATGCAAAAATAGAAGGACACTCACTTTTGTACAGGGAAATCTTGCTTACAACTTCCGCCGTGGCTACGCGTGGTTTGCTACCACCGATGGCTCTAGGCCTGATAGATCCGGTTTCATAGTACCTGCAACAATAATATTTTGCGGTAAAATGCGGTAGATTGAATACCAGACAGTTAGGGTAACTCAGCGAACCCGAATGATTCTTTCTTTGGATCGAAAACATTTTCTGAAAACTCGTTTCGAAAGAAAATATATGCGAAACACGAAGGGAAAATTTAATTTCGTTGTAAATAATTTACCCCACATTTTTCACTCACTTTTTCGTGTAGATTCACTCTTTTTAAATAAATTTAATATTTTACGTCTGCCCTAATTAACACCGTGACTGCCACTCCATACATAGAACTAAAGCAATTAATTCTGAAGTTGAAGTGTTCAAAGAAATAAATTTGAACAGGATGAATTTTAACAAAATTACGAAAACAAGTATTAGACAAACTTTAAGTTGAGTAGTTTGCAAATGTCTAAGATGAAAGTTTGTGTCTAGTTTGAAGTTAAAGTTAAGTTATAATAGAATGAATTTTAACAAAATTACGAAAACAAGTATTAGACAAATTTTTAATTTTGTAGTTTGCAAATGTCTAAGATGAAAGTTCTTTGTCTATTTTAGGGTTTTGGTCTGGCGGTCAACGCGTTAAAAAAAAGTTTTTTACGGTGAGTTCCAATCAGCAGAGATTTTATCGCGAGGGGTTGAAAGTCCGCAGAACGTAAGGTGCCAAAACAAGCAATATTTCAACCAACCTGCCGAGAATCTTGGACACGCAGCCATTGCTGACCTGCAGAATTCTAGATATGTCGCAAGGTCGTGCGCCGGAATGCGCCAGTTCGACAATCTTTTGCCTCGTCGAGTCTGGAAGCGGTCTACCGCCGACGAACACACCTCCGAGCTGGTTCACTCCGCTATGACCTGGAAACAGAACAAGGCAAATCAGCCCAAAAGTGTCGATCAGTCGTCGGAACTCGATTAAAACCTTCGTAGAAAGCGTCAGTTTAAAAAGACCCCGCGGCAATCAACGTCGAAGACATAATACAAAATGGATTCGAAGATAGGAGAAATCAATAGTTGCTAAACTTTAATAAAAATATGTTTGAGATTGCAAGGTGCCTTTCTAAAGAATCACAAGACCCCTACTTTGATTCTAACATAAGTATAATTGATCGTGAACCTCGAAGTGACTTCCAACCGATCGTTCGCGCTAAGTATATAAAAATTGGATATGTGAAACCATACTTTGACACTTGCTAAACTTTGACAACCACTCTATCGATAAAAAGAAATACTTGAATTATGTTTGAGATCACAAGGTGTCTCTCACTCTGGTTCTAATATAGGTATACTAGATCGTGGACCCCGAAGTAACATCCAACTGATCGTTCGGGCCAAGTATGTGAAAATTGTATAGGAGAAACCATAATTATGTTTGGAGAATTATGTTTGAAGCCCTAAGATGCTTCTCACTTTCGTTCTAATATAAGCATACAAGATCGTGGACCCCGGATCGACTCGATTTCCAACCGATCGTTCGCGCGAAGTATGTGAAAATTGAAGCGTGTCTCTCCGCCCCCCAAAGACGTTCCCTCTCGTGTCTCCGCGAATAATACGTTTGTCGCTATAAATCACGGATTTTTTTCATCCCTCCTTGGAAGGAGAAAGAGGAGAACGTCTGCTTTCTTTCTGTAGGTTTCGTCGTTACTCGGGGAGGAGGGTGGGGGGGTGGGGGTGAATGAGTGAGACGCTCCCGGGCAGGGGGTTGCCCGTCTGCGTTATAACGTTAGCAAACCCCGTCGTAGATAATCTTCGACTCATTGTGTCGGTGACAAGGCGGACGCGCGCGCGCCGGAGCCGAGGCATTCGACGCGTTCGAAAATCAGGACCCGGTGTCTTCGGAATCCTCGTCGATCTTTTATGTTTCTGCACCAGCCGGGAAGGAGACGGGGGGAGGGGGGACCTGGCGTTGCGGTGTCACTGTACTGCCACGCCTTAATTTTTCGGGGGTGGAAACTGCTGGATAGCGGCCGGCAGTCTCGAGGAACGAGGAAAGATACGAGGGATGTTATACGCATTCCACAGAGGGAATCTAGCAGCTCCAAAGAAGTTGGAGAAGAAGAAAATTCAACGATGGATTTTTTCCTACGTCGATATTGAAAATATGCTTCTAACAGCGCTCGTTGAAGTATAAGTGCAGGTGGATTTATTTAATATCAACCCCCTAGACGGATGTATTGAATCATTTCAAACTGAACATTTTTCACTAAAATAAATATTAAACATCGACGATTGTACAGTACAACGATAATGATAATACAAGAAGACTTAAAAGAAGCAAATGATTTAATAACTGACCAATAACATCCACAAGGAAATCAATGGAGGGAGAAAGGAGACATTTATCAAAATTACTGGAAGGCTCCCTCTAAGTTGTATTATAGTTAGAAATAAAAAAAAAATTCACAACTCGTGTTTATTAATATTTGTAAACGAATTTAATAAGTAACGATGGCTCGAAGGTAAGTGGTTCGAAAAATACTGAATCAAGTATTTGAAAATATTCGAAAATATCTTTTGCTTACGGGGATGGTTCGAAGGGAAGATCGATGATCGAAACGATACCTGAGAGGCGATTTTTTGCAAGGAGGGGCACTTCGCGAACAACGGCCGACAAAAATATCCGGACAGGGCTAATTCGACTCGTCGGCTGGTAATAAACGGGGAATTATAAGGGAGATTTACGAGCGTGTGCGATCAACGAAAAGGGGGGGAGGATGTTTTTCACGGTCGATTGACTTTCGAAAATGGGCCCAGCGTTCGAATCGCGAACGATTTCTCGCGTGCCAGTAGGTACCCGAGCTACGAGTGCTTCTTCTATTCAACAAACGTTTCTCCACGGACGTCCACTGGGTGTGTACTAACCAGGAATCGTGAAACATATGTATCAGGCTACAAATTGCAAC
This sequence comes from Colletes gigas, assembly GCF_013123115.1. NCBI lineage: Eukaryota > Metazoa > Arthropoda > Insecta > Hymenoptera > Colletidae > Colletes > Colletes gigas. The sequence continues at coordinate 1,301,795 of NW_025106664.1, forward strand.
ATAAAAACTACCGAAGAATGTTTTATTTCAAAAATAGTTGTCGCCTTTTTAAACGACATTGTCCATTTTTTACTTTATATTATTGTACTGTACCGATTCAAAATGTGAAAACTCGATTAACGACGCTCGAGATCCAGAAGATTTCCAGAAGAAACGAAATTAAATAGTACACGTTTGAAAAATTGTTTGGAATTAAATCGTACGTAAAAGGGTTAAGAATAAATTTTTCTAGTTACAAAGTGAAATGTGTTAATCCAGCATTCGTAGTATTTCTTATTACAGAAATTAGTAGTATCTTTTCCCAGTGGATGTTCGAGTTCCGGTTCCAGTAAACGTTTACAGTACTTTCGAAACTAGTTCGACGCAGAACTTCGAAAGCATGTCTTTGAACCTGGAAGTATTCGAGATATTTAGTGAATGTTAACCTCCGTTGACTTGAAATTAAACATTTTAGGTGGATAAATGTTTCACCGAAACGCTGAAAGCTTCTCTGTTTTCTGAAATAATTTGATTCGTCCAGAGAAACGAAAATCTCGAATAAAATTGAACAGATCCGCACCTACGGGTGATCGATAAACGTTTGATTGCATCAAAGAAAATTTCCAAATATTAATCCCTTATCACGAAACTTCCAAGAACGCAAATATCAAGAAGAAATAGGGGGATGGGAGAGTTAATGAAATCCTAATAAACGAGAGGCTTAGGACTCTCGGCACCCTTCTCACTGATATTTCATACAAACGTTACAATATCAAAACATGTTCTTTAGCAAAATGCCCACTCGAGCGCGCCCCTTCATCGCGTAGTATTAACGCGTGCTGCAGGGTTACACTTTCGACGCCTTAAATGCGTAGCTACACTCACACCACGTCCCATAATTCTCTTATGCTCACAATGGTCACGCAACAGGAGCAGAAAATAGCTCTCTAGAAATGCACCATGTTTGCTAGAGTTATTATCGCTCGTTAAGAACTGGCATTCGAAGTTCGCCGTTCGTTTCTTCTCCCCTTCCTGTTCGAGTGACACTTGGACCCTCCGGTTACTTTCTCATTTGTTTCTTTGTTGTTACGCGTTGCCCTTTCCCTGTCGATGTCAAACACCGAATGGCGATTGCACGAACCGATACTCGCGATTGAAAAGCGCGACGAGTAAAAGCTGTCGATTTCAGAACGACATTACCAAGATTTTTAGTGGTTCCAATATGTAATTTGTTTTCTGTGGATTTTCTCAGTATTCTATTTATTTTAAATTTCAGAAAACGTGTATGTGATTTTCATGCGACAGTATGATAAGTAGCAAGCTTCGTACAATCTTGTTTGATCGATAATTGATCACCATTTTGTTTTTATTTGCATAGCGAGTAGATACCAGGGTAACTACAATGCAGGAATTCGCGGAGCAAAAATCAACGATAATAGCCGCTTTCGCGCTGGCTGACGTTAATTTCTTTGATCCACGGGCGAAAGATAAATGGTTAGATAAATAAAGTATGCGAAAACGTTCCTCTTCCTGTCGATAGAGCCCGGTGGTTCCGGCACCGAAAGTGACGCTGCCTATGCCGAGGTAAAAAAGGGAAGCTCGTTTACAAACGAGAAACAGAGCCTCGCTGACGCGACAGCTGAGACGGCACATTCATCATCCGGCCGACTTCTTGTTCCTCCTTTTCTTCAGCTTCTTCTTCATCGTGACTTTTTTGCTATTTTTATTCCTCTCCTTCTAGGTGGTCTTCCTGTTAACGATGTAATATAATCAATTACAAGGAACGATATGACCGTAAGAATACCTGCGTTCCCCCTTCGTGACACTTTCGACGTGCTTATACCTCTAAACGAAAACGTTCAGAGTCATTTCGTGTATTCGTTTCCCATTGTTTATATTAATTTTAATTTTTAAATTGATTATGTTCTAGTAGAAGGTACACTTGGGGTCAGGTTGTTGTACGAAACCTTTTTTTTTTAATTAAATTGACTAATCTGTTTATGAATTATAAAGTCGTTGTAAAAGATGTTAAAATTGATTCGAATTAAAATCCATTATTAATCGAAGCTTGAAAATAAGAGAAGTAGAAAGGACCAAGGTTCGATTGTACTCTTGTGTTAGGTACTTGTTTCAAGTTGTTGTACGAAACATTCTTTAAATTAAGTTGACTAATCTGTTTATGAATTATAAAGTGCTAGTAAAAGATGTTAAAATTGATTCAAACTAAAACCCATTATTAATTGAAGCTTGAAAATAAAAAATGTAGGTAGGACCAAGGTTCGATTGAGCCCTTATGTTACGTATGTACTTGCCTCTGGCTGTTGTACGAAATATTTTTCAAATTAAATTACCTGATCTGTTTATGAATCGTAAAGTGGTATGTTAAAATTGACTCAAATTGAAAACTCTTAGTAATTGAAGCTTGAAAATAAAAAAAGTGAATAGAGTCAAGTTTCGATTGCATCTCACGAGTGCACGATTGAACGATGTTTCACGATCGACGCTTCGAAAATATTTCCAAACGTTCGAAATTGTGGAAAACGATCATCGACCGAAAACAGGATTCCGTGAACTTGGAGGCTGCGTTGGATCGGGGAAGCTGCGATATTGTGCCCATTATCCCGGGTCATTTTGCGTCATTCTGCCGTGTATTGTTCGGTACGCGAACTTCTCTCGGTAGTTCGGGAACAAGCGTGGAAACAGCCCGGCGGAGTTGCTACAATGCATTCTAAAGTGAGACGACAAACGGTTACAGACGATTAAGGTCGGCTCGTCTTGGTAGCGAAGCTTGTTGGTATCTCAATCGGCTCTGCGCAGAAGTGTTTCCGGAGAATGAATGAACAAGACACCCCTGGAACCATTTCAAGCTCCTCAACTTCGAAGAGGGAGGAGTCAAGGGATGCCCACTTGGCCTCGAGTACCTCGCGGTGAACGTTTCTGCACCACCGAGGATAATCGCTCGAGAGGATAAAGAGGACAACCGGCCGATCTATCTAGTTTACTTTGCGGCCATTTTAAATGCACCTCAAATATTGACCTTGAACCATTTTAGCTGATCGCGACCTTCAAAGGCTAATTTAAATAGTTCCCTTCGCGAAAACGCCATCACCACCGCGCCACGTTGCCCCAAACTAATTGGAAAATCAATTTGTTGCTTTGTAAAGTAGCTGTTGGATGCTTCAGAAGTCTCCAACTAATTGGCATTTATTTTGAAAGCTAAATTTAAATATTTCCCTCCACGAAAACGCCATCACCATTGTATCACGTTGCCCCAGATTAATTGGAAAATCATGTAGTTGTTGAATGCTTCAGAAGTCTCCAACTATTTATGTAATCAAATATAGACGACGTGATCTGGGTATTTAAAAGTAACTAGAAGAAGCATTGGATGATTGATGACAATTGAACAAAGTTTCTAACTTTATACTAAAATTATATCTCTTGTATTCCAAGTTTGAACAACTATATTGCATCTCATTATTTAGAATGTTGTCAAATGCTGAAGAAGAGTTGAATTACAAAGAAGATCAAACCACATTCTCTTCCCTCCTAGTTACAACCTCACACATATTTCTTACGTACATCAAGTAAATTGAATTTAACGAAGTTCGTGTTATTATTAGTACTCTAAATAGAGATGAACAAGTTGGAAGAACCTTGTACCTGCACGATAGACTAATTTATCTCTTTAAACGCCAGCGTTGAGCATTTGGCTACTAGAAGACATTTTCATACAGGTGACACATCGTCTATCCGGCGAGATCGTTCGACGAAAAGAGAGTCTGTTTCTTCTCAGACGCTCTTGTATCTCGCCACGAGGCATCGGGACACCGAGACGAGGGTCAGTGGTATAGAAAACTGACCGGCAGGTAAGGCTGGAAACGAAAAACGGCGGAAAAGCTCGGGAAAAGAGGGAGCAGAGCAACGAGCATGAATAACGACAGCTACGATCGTCATAATAGCATTATTGTTGCGGACATGTTTTCAAAATGAGGATTCCTCCCCTCCCCGACCCCGAGAACATCGACTGTCCTTGCAAACTGAACACAATGAGGACTCGAGTATTTGTTGTGTTGCTGTTTGTAGCCAATCCACCGCGCGTCGGCTCCTCTTCAACCCCCGTGTCTCGTTCCCCTCTTTCTCATCTTTCTTCCTCCAGACGACTCGACCTTTTCCCGAAAACGTGCTCCCGACAGTTATTAGCGTTATTAATGGCCGTCCATTGACAACTCGATTCATCTCCGATCGCCTGTTTGCACCGAAGGGGGGAGGAACAGATCGACTGTTTGGCAGATGTACCGACCACGGGGGGACCTACGATGTTTTTCAAAAGCGACATCGTGAATTTAAGTGTCCCAGCCATTTTACAAACTACAAATGAGACGTGCCGAAAGGTGACTGCTTGGTCAATGACACTCAAAACGATACGTGTCGACGGTACTGCTCACTTTCCTCCTTCGATTCGGCCACTTGGCCCTGAGATTACCCCCCAGCCATTTTTCAACACGACTGTTGGGGCCATTTTAGATTTTTCTACGCAATTAAATTCTACTAGATTTTAATCGGATGAATTAGTAATATTTATGATGTAAGCAAAGCATTGTTTGTAACAAATACTAGGTACAGAAGTATAGAAAGAATTTAATTTGTGATATTGTAGTAGTGTTTTCTGCTAATGTAATTCATTAAGTAATACATTTTAATAATTACAATTACTGTTTTTGGAACAGAATACACCTTATTGATTTTAATGACCATTCGTGTTATCAAGATCAACATACTGTGGAACTTCTGTACAAGGTGTTTCAGATAAATATTTAAGGAGTTGAATTTTTATTTTATTAAATAACCTAGCAAGATATAATTTGTTTTGCAAAATTCTGTTCTTTCTATACGTAAGATAATAATCTGTGAATAAAAATATAAGTTTCCATTTAAAAAAACAATAAATAAAATAGTCGTGTTCCCCCCTTGAAAACGAAGTAACTTTCGTATTTAACATTTTAAAGATCTGAATGTCACTATTATTAACACTTTGTAATAATATACTCGATTTAAGTTTCTTTTATGACGAACACAAATTGAATTTAGGAAATCTATGAATAAAATTTAGATTACAGGTAGACACTTTTGTGGGGGAAAAAATATATTTTTCTACTTTTAGAAGTCACAAAATTGCATTTGTTATTGCCAATGGTTCCTATCGATAGAGACCCTTGCAAAGAGTTAAATGTTAAAAGGTTGAAAAGCGTGGATCTCTGCAAGTGTCCGATACGATGAGCAATCGAGACGGCCGTAGTATGTAAATGAGGAAAATTGAATCAGCTGTCACTTTTGGACGCGATTTTTCGGTTAATCGCGTTCCCTTTGGCCCGGGACGCGGGCAATCGTGGTTTCCTGAAAGCTGTTCATACGCTCTTCCGGGTCGAATTATCCAATTACCTGGAGGCTAACCTGTGCCCCTGGGCTGGAAGGTCGTGGAATGGATCAGGATCGGCGACAGCAACGTCGGTAGCGGCAGCAACAGCGGCGGTAGTACGAGGCGGCCGTGGCCCAAAGCGGACCGGACAAAGGGCTCGTAAACGCGTTATTCCACGCCAACGGATCTGTCAGAGCCGCTTCTCCGGGTGCACTACGTGGAAAAGGTCCGTCCACAATCTTCACGGCGTACCCACACGTATTTCCACTCGGCCAGGACTGGCTTCACTAGCCATCTCCGCTTACCTTCGTTGTCTTGACATCAACGAGAATCGAACAACCGCTGATAACTTTTCGGATAAAAAGGTCCGGACAGCCGGCCTCTCTGCAATCTACTTTCGAACCTCGACGACGGGGGATCGTAACACGGAAGCGTGTAAATAAACTGGCCGCGGGATTAGAGAATTGGATTATGACGATCGGAGAAGAACGGCATTGTTGGATCTAATCGCACGATCTTCGCGGATGAGATCAGCTTTCTATTATCGAACCCCTTCGTCCCTCGAATTGCTCGCCGTTTCGATGAGAATCGCGCGCAGGGTGTCTATTTTAATATTTCCTTTTAAACAAGAGAAGAAAAAAATTCTATGCAACGAAACAAAGCCGAGGAAAAAATGGTACTCGAGGACAGAGTAAATCGAGAAATTTTCTAGACTTACGGGGTTGGTCAAAAATCGTGCACGGGGTGCCTATTTCAATGTTTCTTCTTAAATAAGAAAAGAGAAAAAATTCTATACGATAAAACAAAACTAAGGCAAAAATGGTATTCGTGGAAAGAGTAAATCGAGAAATTTTGTGGACTTACGGGGTTGGTCAAAAATCGTGCACAGGGTGCCTATTTCAATGTTTCTTCTTAAATAAGAATAGAAAAAAATTCTATACGACAAAACAAAACTAAGGCAAAAATGGTACTCGTAAATCGAGTTGGAAACTTGTGATTTACACAGCAATTTGTACGTTTCGAATCTCACGAAGAGTAATGTGGAAATTCCTGAAAGACTTCACTCGTGACTAGGAATCAGGGACGAACGCCCCGTGAAAATGGGAGAGAAAGGATCGAAATGGTACAATGGAAAATGACATGTGTTCCGGGGTGCGATATCCACGCGAATCCAGTGTCTACGCATGATTCCACGAAGAAAGAGGAAAGCTTAATCGCGATCGACGTTTACGGGGGACGTTTTTCCCGATGCGCGGAAACCACGCGGCTCTCCCCTCCCCTTTTCTCTCGTTTTCGTCGGTTATTGGCGAAAAACGCGACGAAGGGCCCCGGGACAGAAACGCCGAAATAAGGGTCCAACTGCGCCACCAGGAAATAAAAAGCCGTGAAAGGGGCTCCTTTAACAGAGGCGTACAAGCACAGTCGTACAAGGTGCACAATGACATCGACTGGCTTGGCATTGTGGTTCCGCCCTGCTTGTTCCCATGGGATTCCTGTCCGCGAGGGTTCTGACATAATTAGTCTACGTATCGGAATGATCAGCTGTGGGAATAACACACGGTGGAACTGTCGATCTACATCTACTTTCAGAAACTCGACCAACGACAATATTGGATCCGCGATCGACCATCTTTGTACTTAATAAGTCCTGAAGGAGGCTTGCAATGTTGGAAGAGTCGTCGTTTAAAATTAATTTCGAGGTTTTATTCAGGTGGCAGTCAATAACATACTCCGTTTTATCGACAAAAATTTTGTCTTGTTACTCCTGACAATTTAATTTGTAAAATACATTTTTGATATTCGGCTCTAGTTACTGGTAAAAAAACGTTTTCAGACCAAAATTTTGATTTTAGACAATCGTGAACTATGTGAATTGAGATTCGTCTTGGTATTTATTTTCAGTAACTTCGATAGAATCTATTTAAATTCATCGTGTCTTACATATTAAAATCAACAGATTTTTACATTCACGAGGACCTCGTAAAACAAATCTATCCTTTTTGGAGCTACTCCATTCCTCGTCAGGATCAACGAGAACAAATAACGAGGCGAGAAACATATTTTCTGCATCGAATTTCCAAGTCCAACGATGCGTCTTCGATGTGTTCTCGTAATGACACGATCGATGTAAAACGACGACTGTTTTTTTTTTCTCGTTATGAAGTTAACGTTTGCTCGTTTAACGACAAGATCCGGGAGGATGCAACAGGGAATCGCTAAAATCGTTAAAAAAAGTCTCGTTCGAAACGTTTTCTCCGCCGAAGGAGCACTTTATACTCGTTTGCCAGTTCCAGTTGAAGCGCGCCACCGCCGCTTCGTTCTCCGCGAAAACAAAACCCTGAAGTGCAATTTCTGTTCCTCGCTCGTTTGCCCGAGAAAAATGGTCCGGTCGCGTACAGAACCAACGGGTGAAAATGTGCGTGAGGATCGTTAGTAAACACGAGTTAACAGCGCGATAATGACGTCGTTCGGCGTGCCCGGAGTAGGATTTTCATCCCGATTTTTTGAAAGGTTCATTTGTGCAGGGTATATATACCCACTCCTGGCCTCCTCCTTCCCCCGTCCACCTTTTTAATTCTCCTCCCTCCCTGGCAAGCCCTTCTCTGTTCACCGTTTCTCGTTCCTCGTACTTGGACGTCGTTGCGCGCTAGGTAAAAACATTCTTTCTGAAAAGGACCCTCGAGTGGTCCTCCTCCGCTTCGCGTTCTAAAAGTTCAGGACTATTCCCGGCTGCACAATAATAACGATTCCACCCGCGCACCTGTCCGTGCAGGCTGCACGGACCCAGCGCGACTGACCCACTTTTCGCGTTCTTATAACGAAACCGAGCAAAGTTGCACGCTGACCAGAGAGCCACGTGCTTACAAGGGCCTGACAGTTTGTTGCCCCGAAAGGATTAGGATTTGGGGATGTTGTTCACGGTTCGAAAAGTGGTTAGGAATTCGTACGACTCTTTTCTGGATCTCCAACCACCTGCGATCTTCGCTCTGAGAAGGTACAAACAAGTCGTTGTGTCACCCATAGGGGAGTTGAAAGTAGCATAGGTGTTCTTATAATTCTTTTATATACCAGGAAATGCAATTATGGGAATATACATAAATCCTACTGTGTATTCAATGTGGAATAGAATGTATTTTATGACTTAAATTGTCAGAAGTAACGAGGCAAAACTTTTGTCGATGAAACTCTGAGCAAATACAAACTGCATTCAATCTTTGCTTGATTTGGTTGTTTATGTTTCTGAGAGTAAACACATCTTCGTTGTTTTATTCTAACACTTTGTTGCAACTCAGTTTCGATCCTGATATAGTCTGTATTTTATGTTCTTCCTTAAACAACATAGAATCGTCTGTTTCCAGCCATAGTCTTTTTTCTTTAGTTTTAAGTTATCCTCAAGTTCCTGTTTATAGAGAAATTCGTAGCTACAAATGAACGTCAGCTTTAGTCTATATTTTAATATATTTTCCTGCCAGCAGTAACAAGTAAATCCCACTTGTGTCGATGAAAATAAAATGATATATTGTGCAGTACAATTTCAACATTTCTGAATCGAAAATTCTAGGTTGAGATCGTTCAAAAATAAGGTTTTAGTTTCTTCGACGCGTATCGATGGCGAGGATACCCATGTTTCTTGATTCAAAAACTACACGGATCTACGATCGAAACACAAATCCGACATCCACGGGACAAGTACAATGAGAATACGATGTAATCTCCGGAAATGTTTAGGGGAAAATTAGGCCGACAGTTGTCGACGCACCCGTGGGTACCTAAACCATTCTCCCCACTGACGCGGTTTGTCAAAATATTTATTCAGTACGACCACCATTTTTTGCTCCGGATCTCGATTCCATTTGGTCCGTCGCAAAGTTCTATCGATTTTTATACTCGAACTTCGACCGTTGTTGCCCATCTACTGTGTTTCTACGTCGATTAAAATTTATCCAAGATGGATGATGGCGATTTCTAATCAAACACACGTATCGAAACCTTTGGAAAAACTAGGTAATTTCAATTAGGAAATGGGCAATAATTTTGCTTGCGTATTTATAAATTCGTGTAAAAATTAAGATTTTAAAAGTCACAGCCTCGAACGTAATTTTTTGATGAACCAAATGGCTAAAAATTATTCTTATATTTTAGTTGAGGACATTTTTTAACCGGTGAACAAATCTATGGCAGTTTTGTAACTCTAGTTTCCAGTCTAAAGGGATGTTTAACCCTTAAGTGGATTATTGGAGCCCATAAGTTTAAATTAATATTGTATAGTATATGTCAATGTAATTATTTGAAAATTTATGTAATCCTCCATCAGTTCATTATTTTTTAAATGCTTCAAAGGAAAGTTGATTTCCATTTATCAATTTGGTAAAAATCAACATTAAGTAAAATAATTCAATCGAGATTTAAAGTCCACTTATTGAATAGTTTCTAAAATAGCACGTTTAATTTTCATTTCGGGATCATTTTCTACCAACGGTGGAGCCTATTTCGCTTCTCTGTAATTTCCTCCATATTTGAAATTTCGTTATAATATTTATCATGCATATTCCAGGGCACGTCCAACAGGATTTTCGGGCATGTGCATGGTTCGCCACAGCAGAAACATTGTCCAGATTTGGTGCTGGGCACGCGACGGTACAGAAAAAAACGACGAAGCAATATATGCATTTTTGTTTTAATATGTTTCGTCGTGAATCGGTTCTTTGTAATTATTATTTGCAATTTAATAGAATTTGAGACAGGGTTGCCACGTGTATACAATGATATTGCCATAAGCAAACAAAAGTAATAGTTTTAGATTAGAAAAATATAAACTGATATTTGTTTCGATCCACTGTATGGATTTTTATACATTTTTAGTAATCTGCATAACATAGTTATAATCATTCATTGAGGAATTCTCAGGGATGAATTTACAGAGGTTAATTGCAAGATTTGGCATTACCCTTTCAGGTAATATATTCAGGGGAAATATATTCAGGGGTGTCGTATTTAATAGTGAATAAAAATAGTAATGAGAACAGTAATATTGTATTATGTCTAATTTTCTTTTTTCTCACCAATTTCCCAAAGAATCCTCTACAGATTAATTGCAAGATTTGGTACTACCCATCCATGTGGAAAAATATTTTCAAAAGTGTATTTAATAATAAATAAAAATTGTAATGAGAACAGTAACTTTGTATTATATCTGATTCTTTTTCCTCCCACCAATTTTCCAAAGAATCCTCTACAGATTAATTGCAAAATTTTGGTACTACCCATCCATGTGAAAAAATATTTTCAGAGGTGTCATATTTAATAATAAATAAAAATAGTAATGAGAACAGTAACTTTGTATTGTGTCTAATTTTTTTTTTCTCGCCAATTTCCCAAAGAATCTGTATACTGACCAAAATTTGTATTATTTGACCCTTTCAGAGATAAGTTCGCCGAGCTCAGTATTAAACATTTCTAAACGTAGCCAGCAGCAAAGGCGAAAGGGATGAAGTTGACGAAGGGTGAGTTTCGGGTTGTCGGATACTTCGAAAACTCGTCTCGTCGATTAAAGCTCGCGTTGCTGCGAGAACCCGTATCCACGGTAGACAAAAGCGACGGCGACAACGTTGGTGTCATCGTTGCGCACTAGCTTTTCACACCGTCGCTATTTTCTAGACGCCAACCCTCCGCGCGGTGCCGCGAGGGCGCGGTTTACGTCGCGTTTTTCGCCCCTGGTGCAGAAAGCGCGGCCAGAATGGGACGTGGAATGATGACTGGCGTATCAAGGGGCCGATTGTTTGCAAGGGAAACGGGAATTAGGGAGATTTCTCGAAGCACGCGGAAAAGAAAACGCTGAAAATACGCGAACAAAAGGGATTTCGACTTGTTACGATCGTGTTAAATTATGTCACCACGCGATATTATTGGGTATAAATAAATGGAGAATCGCAATTTTCCAACACACTGACTGTCTCTCCAAATACTGGCGATAGGGACTTTTCAATAATTGTCTTAAAATAATCTGTCCATGATTCATACGAAAGAAAGAAACCAAAAGCTTACGTATTAATTCGGTAGACAGCGGATCTTTGTGCAAAATATTTGTATTAATAGAATTAATGAAATGGGAGCTTCGTAGAGGGTTGCTTCAACCCCCATATATAATAATTCTAATATTTTTGCATATCGAGTGCATTCTGTAGTTTTTTGAGAATCAAATAAACATTCGCAGTCTACCAATAACCTTAGATTTAAATGTTATACGCGTTGGTTCGATCAGCATATTCTTTAGATCGTCTATGGTGTTGCGTCGATTTAATTGATAATTCGTTAGAGAATTCAGGAGGAGGCGGCATCATAAATTCGGCCAAGAGACAGTATTAAAGGGAACACCCAATCGCACTACGTCTTCCGGGGCCTCTTCGTCCACTTTCCTGCGTTAAATCAGTGAAACGATCGGGACATTATTCGCGACGGCAGTGGAGAATCCATGAAATTCCCATCGCAATAGCTTCACGTCCTGACAATGGCGAGGGTCGTCGGGCCGCTCGTTCTTTTCTTTCATCGCGTTAATGAGCTTCCACACTATAATGCACTCTCCACCCTTCCATTTTTATTTTCGTTTTCCTCCTATTTTCCTTTTTTCGAAAATAAAACACTCCCATCGGATAAGACTTCGACCTCCCATCGTCCATTCAATTTAAATATTTTAACATTTTCGCAGCTAAAGTTGACAACGAACATTTGTAATTAAATTTCACAATTATATCCTATCCTCTTCCAGGTGCAATGTTTATCGTAACAAATTCAACATTGGACTACCAAGATTTTCAAAAAACCAACATAATTTAATAACACTGCCCCTAATGATCTAGCTGTCGATTAAGCAACGTTAAGCATCGTGCGAAGAAAAAATTATACATAAAACTAGACAAAAATATGACATAAGACCAGATGTACAACCAGACACAATAAACAATCTCAATTTATCGAAAAATACGATGTTACTTTTAATTAGAAATTGCTACCAAATAATATTTACGCTTTAAAATCGACTGATTTACACAAAGAAGAAAGAAATTCACTGTTCTCTGTCACCGTACTTTCATACTCGTAACAACTTCCTCGAACTGTCGGTCGAATCGCGTTCTTCGAAATTAGTTTTCCGCTATTTCGAAGAGGAACAAGATCGGATCAACGACACTTGCGTAAATTAGGATCATTTGCATACGAATTTCTTTACACGAAGAAGGAAATTTACTATTCCCTGTCACCGTACTTTCGTATTTGTACCTTGCGATCGTTTTCATAGTTTGATATTCCGTCGCATCGGATGCCTTTCCGTCGCATTCTCGGTTTTCGTTATTGAAAACCGACGGGATAGCCTCTGGATACGCGTTACCCCGGTGCTCGTGCGAGGTTCCGTTGCTCTCGTTTTCTCTCCGCGCCCCAGAAAGAAGCCAGAGGACGAAAGCAGAGCCGTAGATTTTACGGCTATCTATCTATCGAGCCATTTCGTACGTGTGCTGGGTACACGTTGAAATTTTCCCCGTTGCTCCACCCGCGTTGTGCCTCTGTATTGGACTACGAATTCCTTGGAAGTACCCTCTGTCGGTCTTCCATCTTTTTCAGGGTGGACCGAGCCATCCGCCGAAATGTGCCAGCCACCCGTTTCTGTTTGAAGAGGGAATTTTACAGCCGAGTACACTTGATGCAAGACGCACAGTTCTGCCCGACTATTTCCACTGGCTACCGTCTGAACGAGCTCACCTTCGACGGCTCGCCCTTCGTGATTGCTATCCCTCGCTACATGCAATTAATCCTGACACGCGTCAACTTTTCTCACCCTTGCGATTCAACAAACTCCAATACGTATACTTTGAACGTTCCTCGGGAAATAAAATTCTTTACGTAAAATTATTTCATTCCAAACGCTGTCTAAATTGGACTAATTAATAGCACAAGTATCTTGTTTAAGATACTCAAACCTACTAGTCTTCACAAAAGACTGTTGAGACCTGCTAGTCTTCGCAAAAGACTGCTGAAACCTACTAGTCTTCACAACAGACTGCTGAGACCTACTAGGCTTCGGGAAAGACTACTGAAACCTGCTAGTTTTCGCACTTTGAACTTTCCTCGAGAAACAGAATTCTTTACGTAAAATTATTTCATTCCAAACGCTGTCTAAATTGGACTAATTTATAGCACAAGTATCTTGTTTAAGATTCTCAAACCTACTAGTCTTCACAAAAGACTGTTGAGACCTGCTAGTCTTCGCAAAGGACTGCTGAAACCTACTAGTCTTCACAAAAGACTGCTGAGACCTACTAGGCTTCGCGAAAGACTACTGAAACCTGCTAGTTTTCGCACTTTGAACTTTCCTCGAGAAACAGAATTCTTTACGTAAAATTATTTCGTTCCAAACGCTGTCTAAATTGGACTAATTTATAGCACAAGCATCTTGTTTAAGATACTTAAACCTACTAGTCTTCACAAAAGACTGTTGAGACCTGCTAGTCTTCGCAAAGGACTGCTGAAACCTACTAGTCTTCACAAAAGACTGCTGAAACCTACTAGTTTTCACAAAAGACTGCTGAGACCTACTAGGCTTCGCGAAAGACTACTGAACCTGCTAGTTTTCGCACTTTGAACTTTCCTCGAGAAACAGAATTCTTTACGTAAAATTATTTCGTTCCAAACGCTGTCTAAATTGGACTAATTTATAGCACAAGTATCTTGTTTAAGATACTCAAACCTACTAGTCTTCACAAAAGACTGTTGAGACCTACTAGTCTTCGCAAAAGACTGCTGAAACCTACTAGTCTTCACAAAAGACTGCTGAGACCTGCTAGGCTTCGCGAAAGACTACTGAAACCTGCTAGTTTTCGCACTTTGAACTTTCCTCGAGAAACAGAATTCTTTACGTAAAATTATTTCGTTCCAAACGCCCTCTAAATTGGACTAATTTATAGCACAAGTATCTTGTTTAAGATACTCAAACCTACTAGTCTTCACAAAAGACTGTTGAGACCTACTAGTCTTCGTGAAAGACTGCTGAAACCTGCTAGTTTTCACCACGAGAAAGCACATGTTACTTTTCGTGGCCACAAACTCTAATGGGTTAGTCTTCGTAAGAGAAATGAAACGTGTTACTTTTCGAAACGCACGACAATAAGAAACAAGTTGTTTGATTTATAATGTAGTAACTGTACACGAATTTCCATATATATTATCAAAAAAGTGGCGAACGACGAATATAAGAGATGCTGGAAGCAACCGTGGACACAAAGCGTTTCTAATTGTCGCGTAATGGTAACGACTGTCGAAGTCCTTCGAGAGACGAAATGGAGCGAACATTTCTACCCGTGGCGCTCGCTAGAAAGAAGAGAACGAAGCGACGGCGACGAAAGACAAAAGAATAACCTCCTCCGCGTCGGGTAAGGAACGAGAGCAGGCAACTGTTCGCTGCACGGACACGTTAATATCGTTTCACGGACGGGAGTGTCGTAACTGTTAAAACAAAAGCGGAAGGAGTGGGGTTGGGGGTGGAGGGGGTAGAAAAGAAAGAAAAACTGAAGAAAAAGGTGAGGCATAAAGAGCAGAAAAGAAAGCTACCGCTGCGAAGGTCTCGTTGGACGAAGGTGGCGAGCTTTGAAGGTGGAATTCTTTAGCCACCCCGTTCGCTCGGCGTAAAAGAAGAGTAGAGGGTGTCGGCATCTTTATGCGGGGGGGCAGTTACGAATTAACTAAATGAGAGAGCACTCGTACCTCCCGGGCTGCGTCTAAGGAAATATGACTGCGGTGGCGGGATCAAAGAAACGTTTTATCTGTTTCCGTACGACAACCTGGCATTTTAAAAAGGCGTCCTCGACCTCTCGTCTCCGCGTCGCGATTCCTTTTATTCTCGACCTTCGCGAGATAACGAGAGGTACCCGGAGCACGTGTTGTTCGACAAACGGAGAACGGAACCGTGGCGAAGACGCCTATTCGGAATTCAGAAACGATCGATGCTCCGAGGAATCTCGCCGTCCCCTTCTTTCGCCTCCTTTTTTCGCCTTCACGACTCGTTTCCCGTTCCCAGTTACAGAGGGAGGAATCTTAGGGAGGAAGGAAGAGCTACGTATACGAGGGAGGAGGACAACGCGTAGCACCAAGCGATCCTTTCCTATTTTTATTTCACCTCTTGTCCTCCTTTTCCATTCTCCTTTAACTGCCACCATCGTCGATCCCTTACGAGCACCAGAAGCTCCGCCAGGGGTGCAAGGGGGGGGGCTGATTCGTCGACGAGACGTCGCGTTGACAGCCGACTGTTCGTGGCGAGGTCGGGGGTTGAACGATTTCCCAAACTTCCGTGGATTCTCGCGACGCGGGTGATTTCTCGCGGGAGAAATGTCTTTTTCAGATCTTGTTTGTAATTATTTACTGAATATCCATTTACTTGCAAAGATTGTTAGTTAATCGTAGATTGCAAAAGTTTCGATCTTGTAATTTCTCGAAAGATATGTGGCGATTCGTGCTCGCCGACAGAGGGCTACGCTCAACTTTTCTTTCTCACAAGTACTTGACTATCGAGTGTCGTCTGCTAGTAATAGCAGTAAAAGAGTCAACAGATATGAAATACTCATTGTATTATGTGGAACAAAAGTGTGCACGAACTTAGGGAATGACTTAATGTTTATTAATTCTCGATAAACCCCGTCGGTTTCAGAGCTCACAATTAAGCATTGGAGTAACTGAAATGACACACAAAAGCAATTTGAACTGCCGTAATTTTCCCTGGGACGTACGTTTCCGTTCCACCATTGTCGAAAAATGGTTTTAGAATTTTTGATAGTAAAGTCGTTACCGTTCTGATCCATTAGCAAATTAATTACTGAATTTCGAAAGTTCTCGTTACTCGAACGCCGTGGGAACACGAAAACTTGTCAAACTTCCCGAAACTCTCGCCCAGAAATTACAACCGAGTCTTCGTCGTTAGTCACGGAGTTACTTAACGGGTTACCTAGATAGTCGCGAACAGAAACGGTATCAAATGCATCTTATTAAATGTAATCTCGATTTTAGGGAAAAATATCGCGAATGACTAAACAAAAGGCAGCCACAATCGATTGTAAAATATTCCCTAAAATAATGGTTTCACACATTTCTGGTAGAGAACGACTCGATTCGGGACAAAAATCTGTTTTTCTAGCTAGACGTAATAGGTTTCCAACCTCCAACTTCGAAAGGTAGTTTCAGCCCCTAAATATGCATTACCTTTGCTAAAAGGGAACGCGTCGAATATTTTTAGACGCTCTATTTGTATACGGAGCACCATAAAAATATTAACGACTATACTTTTCGACGGTGCCGCGACCCCGTGAAAATGATTAATGTAGAAAAATCCAACGTCAGCTACAGTTCGGATATATCTTTCCAAAGTTTGACTCGCGGAGGGTGCGGAATTGAAAAATAAATTACGAGCGGACACCTAGTCCTCGATAAGATCTGAAAGAGAATAAACGCGTGTCGTAATGGGCGCAGAAATAAAACTGAATAGAGTTATATACTCATAATAGCTCCATTAACTAAAAAACGACTTTGCAACGAAAACTTTTTAATTTCTCTTGACAAATGGTTCGTCCAGTATATGGTGTTACGTAATTAATTAAAAAATTTGGGGATGAATGGAAATTGCGCGAAATAGGTTTAAAATTCCGGGTATTAATGGACAAGGATTCGGTTACCGTCGAATCAAGCGAATAGAAAGCAAAAAGGAAACTTGATTTTCTCTCGTCACGCCGAGGAACCGGAAACACGATTTGTATGTACGATCAATCAAAACCCTCGTCTCTTGGCATCGCAGCCGACGTCGTTCCATCAGAGCGATTCGATGAGTTAACGCCAACTTAACGCTACACACCCCACTGAGCAGCACTCGGTCAGATAACTCGTGGATTTTCGAGCACTGCAGCAGATTCCCGATCACTTGTAGATTCTTCGATGATTTAATTCGTACCGACCACTTAAGAAGCGATTCCCATTACAAACGTTAACGAAATCGACGTCTTTCTAATTGGATCCCCCCCGAAAGTATGTATCCTTCGAAAGTGCATCCGCGTAAATTTTAGAACGATACGCTTCAAACTATTTATTCAAGCAGCGATATTTTCGAGGGACCAGCGAAGAAGTAACATGAATCTATTTTAAAAGTATGATTTTAATTACAAAAGTATTTAGCTGTAAGACCTATGTTTTGACAGTGCAATGTGAACCAATTGATCGTCGTTTGTTTGTTTCAATATTAATTTCATTGATAAAGAACTTTCTGCAGATTTTCACCAAGAAGTTATACCTATTATTAGAGCTGCTAGAACCTAACCGAACGAAGTCTATTGAGAACAGCTAGACCGTTTGGAATCAGCATTGGAAGCAACACGGCTAACTTTACTCGACCGAAGGAGGATCCTCTTACATCAGGACAACGTGCAACTATAATACGCGAGCTTTAGAAATTTTGATTTTGATACTCATATTGAGTATATTAGTTTTTTCTTAACATTCACCATTTTGTCAATTTTCAAATATAAATTATTTATTTTGAGCGATAATAATGCATACTAATTTATCTGATTTTAAACCACCCTGAGAGCCTCGATCGTTTACTTTAAACTGTATAAAAAATGTAAATGTATGATTAAAAGTTAAATAAACTACAGAAGAGAATCGCGACGTTGGACGTTCGCTTCAAAAAAACTTACGAAAATTGCTGAATTTCGCAACTTCCACACAGGAACCACCCCTGATGGGGTTCAGGAGTGTTCCAGCCACCCTTCAAACTTTGATATCACCCAGTTTTCTTCAAATATCTATGAATATCCTGGATATCGGCGGGTATAAAATTTTGAACGGATTTTCATTAGTATACCAGAGAAAATATGGTATTTTTTACAGTTGAGGTAGAGAACGGTTCCCATAGATAATCTATGATTCGTGGATACCGGCATAAAATTTTGAACGGATAAATTTCATTAATGCAAAAGAGAAAATATGGTATTTTTTACAGTTGACGTGGAGAACAATGCCTACAGGTAAACAATATGTATAGAATTGACTTGGAAGCTAAAATTTATATTAAAATTATCCTGGTCAGTCCCAAAAGGGTAAACATAGATTGCGTAAAATGATTCGGTTACGTTGTTTCTTGTTACGTTCGGATTAATTACGGACGCGCGGCGACAGATTTCGTGGCAAAGCTCCGTCCACTGTCACTGTGGGGGTGGGTGGATTTCGCGTAAGGGCCGAGAGAAGCCACGGAAAAGGGCGAGTGTCGGAAGGCGTAAGAGAATGGAAATCAATACGTGAAGTGAGCAGCCAGTTTCAGGCAGGAGCCGCCGACTTTAGAAAGCCTTGAGACGTCGTCTGTTCATCCTCTTTGGACCCTCGTGTTAAGAGAGCTCGAGTAACCGGGAGAGCGAACGACAGGGCGAACGGAAGAGTGACAGAAATCTCGGAAGACGAGGAGAAAGAGAGACAGACCGAACCTCCATTCAGGACTAATGGGGTTAAACGCCTTAGCCATCAACTGAACGTCTCCCTCTTGATTCTCGGACGTTTCGATTCGGCTTCACGGATATTCCCGGAGTTCCTAGCGCGGCACCGATGTAATTTGCCTCCGCTCTGTGTACACCATTGCAGATCGACGCGTTTTATGTACTTATCGAAATGTGCACGATTGTTTAGTTACTTCGCTAAACTAGAAGATATCTACACTAGCTACAACGACGTTTACGTTAAATTCTGGTAAGCACGCGACCTTAAAGAGTCGTCGAACAAAATTGACCATATCGCGTTTCTCGAATATTACTTTGATACTATCTATTAAATCGATGGTGGAAACAATTTTGTTTATTACATAAATAAGATTGACCACAGTAAAATAATATATTCATTGATTTTAAATAACTTTAAATTGATTCGAAATATATACTCGTCATCGAATAAATTATTTCTCAAAAGTTAACCAGCATCGTCCGGACGAATAGTTTGAAAATATTAAATATTAATATTGAGAGAACCCAACAGAAAATCTTCTGACTGTGAGGTAACGACGACAGTTGGTGATAACTCAACGCTTCCTCGAATATTACCGGGCCGGGAGCGTGTATTGTGCGAGGCATTTGCATGTTATCGTACGTGGGATATAAAATAGATGAAAGACACATAAATTTACCTTTGTGTGCCATATCGTCAGCGGTGACAGAGGCTAGGAGGCCGGTGGCGCCCGGCCATGGAGCGACCGCAGCGCCCAGCTGCTGCGAAGGCAGAATCTTCGGGCCTTTGGGCACTTCCGGTCACTGAAATAATGAAATTCACGCTTTAAAAGTTTCGGGATAAATTACACACAATTTTATATTACCCTTCAACACGCTAAATAGCACGTTATATTTGCACAGTAATTTAGAAACGGTTAATACTGTTAATACTGTTTGCTTTAATCCTTTCAGAAACAAATCATTATATTTGTTCGCTATCCTAGTACCCACTTCCAAGTTGCAATATTAAAACAAGTCGAATAACTGGTCAGCTCCTAATCCACGTAACAAATATGTTCCAGAACTAAAATATCCCTGATATACCACAATTAAAAAGATAGTATAATAATCCCGGACGAAAGAAGAAAGATAGTTACACGTTCTAAACATGAACTGCCTCACCTGGAAACGGCCAAGAGCATCAGAACAAGATTAACAATGATAAAATGGAAAATGAAGCGATACAGTCATCAGAGATTCTAATAATCTTTCCCTCATTTTGGAAACACCTGTATTATTCGAAGCGCGAGAAAACACTTGGATATTTACATTCTGCAACGTGGTCCTTCGAAACAACTCCGTATAGGCGAATCGACTTTCTCGAACTGTCGGTCGAGTCGCCGTTTTTCGAAATTAGTTTTCTGCTATTTCGAAGAGGAACAAGATCAGATCAACGACACTTGTGTAAATTGGGATCATTTACATATGGCCGCGCAAGTGCGACACAACTGTCATGCAACGAAGTTAGATCTGTCCTATAGCTGTGTAGACGAGTGTACGACATTGTAAAAGACTAAAATAATTATTTGAATCAAAATTATATGTGCAGGAACGGTTACTTCAGTTGGCCAAAGTTACCTGAACCTTGACATAAACTTGCAAAGATGCCACAAAATATGGAAACGTCGAATTTTCTATATGAATCTAATCTACTTAACAGTTCTTGAAAAAATTTTATAAAATATTCTGTTGATGGAAACAGAAGGTACATTTAGCTTTACGAGAACTACATAAAAAAAAAAAAAAAAAAAATGAATTGTTATTTCCAGAAACTTTTGCATCGCCAGTAGGAACAGTTGCGTAACAGAGAGAAAGCACGAGTCGCGTTTCCTCCATTTTCGGTTTACATTCAGGCTACGTCGCAATCACGCCTAATTAATATACTTTCATCGAACTCAATGACAAGAAACATCGTAATTACCGCGGCACGATATTCCCCTGTAACATTGAAAAGGTGTCCCTCCGTTCTAATTGGCTCCATCGTAACGAGACCCCGCTCTGCAAAGGGCACGACTTGTTGAGCAAAAGAATCGGCATCGCTTCTTCCGCGAAGAGAGCTTTAAGGGCGCAATGACGGTTTCTCCGCGGAGGCGAAATCCTTTTTAAAAAGCTTAGGATACACACGGAGGCCTCGTTCTGAACGCCGCGACGTTCGCAGGCCTCGAGTGTCGTAATTACCCGGGTCTCGCGCGCTCTGACGAATGTAAACTACTTACACTTGTAACGCCCACTAAACCTGTCAGCGTGGCAGGATAAAAAGCGAGAAAGAGGAACGTGCATCACTCGGGAAGCGATAGGGGTTGAAAGCGTCGGATGGAGACAATAATTAGCATACAATCGGATCGATACCGATACAACACGGGTGCCGTTAACTCTTAACGAGCTACAAAGGAAGTTTGGAGCACAGGGTCCCGGTTCTCGCGCCCTTCGATTGCGTCTCGTGTGATTTTTAATAACTGCTCGCGAGGGACCATCGAGAACGCGAACGTTCGAAAAACGTCGACAAATTGTCAGCAACCGGTTCGTTTCGTCATAGATTCTTCTTCGTAGGAATAAAAATACTCAACGAAGATACCAACGACTTTCGAGATATTAGTTTTGAATGATTTTTTATTTAGGGGATCTTTCATAATTTCTTGATAAATCACTTCTGGAAGATTAACAGAAGCATACAAACGTAAACCAACAAATTTTTACTCTAAGTCTTTGATTATTTCAATAACCACCCCTAAAACACAAGTCAAGACAAACGAAGACAAACTTACGCAAATACGTTATGTAATGTATGTTAATATCATTCCAATTCTCAATCAAATGTTTTCAAGAAATTAACAATATCAACGATAGACCATTCTTGAGATATGAAGCAAACTGAAAAATGTCTCCAAACCTAAACAAACTGTCAGGATTAACAGAAGCATAGATGCATAAACCAACAAATTTTTACTTCGTTTTTCCAAGTATTTAATTGTTTCAATAACTTTATCAGTTTTTATCATTCTTCTGACATACCACCCATGAAGTATAAAGACAAACGACAACAAGCTTAGACAAATACAACGTATATTAATATCGTTCCAATTCTTGATCAAACGTTTTCAAGAAATTGATAGTATCAATGATAAACCATTCATGAGGTATAAAGGAAAGAGAGAAATGTCTTCAAACCTAAACAAACTGATACCAACGTTATAACGTAACAGGGTCGGCAATCGAAGGTAAGAACGCAGAAAACTGGCTTTGCGAGCCACGTCGAGAGGAAACGATACAGTAACGAACTAATTAGGACGTAATAAATCCTGGAATCGTTATTTTCTCCTCGCGTGTCGGAGCATGGGCGACAGAGGGAGTTGTCTCAATGGGATGAGAGAATGGAAGCTCGTAGAACGTGAAACGAAACGTGACTACGGACTGTCAGTTCAACAGTTTATTCAGCCGATTACAAAGCGTACATTGGTGATTTAACGCCGTTAACGCGAATAAGGGACGTATCAAAGAACGCGACTCTTTTCGACGAGATAAATACGAAAACAGCCACGACGATCCTTGAAACAGTCGACGCCCACGGAAAGAGATTACCATGGGGTGAAAACAAAAATTAACACTCGATCTCCTTAGAATGTATTTGGAACACCAAACGATAATAATATCAGCACGTTTTCATTGCACGATATGTTACATAATATAATTCGTTTGATTAAATCAAATATGACACGTAGATCTACGATACTGCAAGATAATTGTCAATAAAAACGTTCTTTAATTTTTTTCGAATACTCGAATTTTACTGTGAATTTTTACAGAATTTTCTATGCATTCAAACTGTGCGCAAATCACGTCAAACCTGAACAAACATCGTCAAACACGAGAGAAATTTCGTATAACTCTATATTTGTGTGATATGATACTGTTCTTACATATAGTTTGTAATATTTCTGGGCACACTGTTCGAACTAAATTTGCACTCTTTGAAATGAGTTTAAAAAAAATATTGATTTCCTCGTTTTGTTTTTTTTATATTTTTGTCGCTGCTCTGTTTCGGGAGAGAACAAAATTACGAGATACGTTGGACCGCAAAAAAACGAAACGATTGGACGCGAGGGGGACGAAGACAACTATGGCAGAACAAAGGAAAGAGTGTCGCGGAAAGGGAGAAAAGTACATCGGACTCGCATATTGTGCAAGAGGATTACCTCGGATTATGCGCGACTGAGCGCAAACAAGATTCTCGCTGGCTTGTGTTTACAAGACGCCAAGCTGTCGATTTAGTAAACTCCAACTCCGCTTGTTCTCTATCTTCGTCGATTTATATTAGGTCAGAGCGCTATTAACGTAAAAATCTAATCCGACAGCGATTCAGTACGCTGACCGTAGTTAATAAAAACGATTTTATCGTTCGAATACCTCGCGTCATTTCGGTGATTTGCAACGACAAAGTGTAATAAAACGTCTGTATTGAGTTACAATAATTTTGAAACGCTTTTCTCAAAATTCTAACACGCTACGTCACTTTTACGGTTTCATTTTCATGAAACTTTAAACGCGTTTTTCTCGAAGCCAAATTTTTCAAACTGGTTGGCTCGATAACTCAGTCAATTCTCATTCGATTCATTTAAAATTTTGTAGGGTGGTTCCTAATACTATTCTCTTGGGTCGCACGTACGGAATTTTCGATCGAATAATTAGTTTCGACGTGGCGTTAAAAGAAATATTGACACTTTCTTAGATTTCGGGATCTTTTCTTCAAAGTTCCACCATTTTGTAATAAATTATTCTTTTCATAAATCCTCACATACAACTGAAATTACTGTCTTATAGTTTAAGAAAATTGCATGATTTCTTGTTTCGAATTTTCCAGTGAAAAATTACACGTCCCACTCATTTACAACAAATTCTTGGAGGCCTCTCACGCAGACTACTATTACGTCTATGATAATTAATATTTTTGTACGAAATTTTTACAAGAAGTACCTTAAGAAATGTACTTTCGATACCATTGAACATTTATTAGGAAAAGTTTCAAAGATAGCCCCAGGAAAATTCTTGAAAATTGTATAATTTCTTGTTTCAGAATTTGCAGTGAACAATTACACGTTTGCCCTATTACGTCTACAATAACTGATATTTTTCTACGAAATTTTTACGAGAAGTAGTTCAAGAAACGTACTTTCGATACCATTGAACATTTATTAGAAAAAGTTTCAAAGTTAGCCCCAAGAAAATTCTCGAAAATTGTATAATTTCTTGTTTCAGAATTTGCAGTGAACAATTACACGTTTGCCCTATTACGTCTACAATAATTGATATTTTTGTACGAAATTTTTACGAAAAGTAGTTCAAGAAATGTACTTACGATAACATTGAACATTTATTAAAAAAGTTTCAAAGTTAGCTCCAAGAAAATTCTCGAAAATTGTATAATTTCTTGTTTCAGAATTTGCAGTGAAAAATTACACGTTTGCCCTATTATGTTTACAATAATTGATATGTTTGTACGAAATTTTTACGAGAAGTAGTTCAAGAAATGTACTTTCGATACCATTGAACATTTATTAAAAAAAGTTTGAAAGTTACCTCCCAAAAAATTCTTGAAAATTACTTTTATTTTCAGTCGTCACAGTGGTTCCCCACCCTTAAAGAAAATAAAGTGTGACCAATGAACGAGATCGAAGTAAAGTCTTACGACGAAGTTTTCGCCAGGGCGATAATTCGCGCCACGTTTTACAGCCCTTCAAGTTCTTTAACGCGCGGTAACAACGCGAATACAGCGAGAGAGGCTGGTATTATACACGCGGATGGTAATAGGTTCCATATCCACCAGCTACCGGCGCATTATGCTTTACATTTCCGGCGAAACACTGTTAATGGCACCGTCGCCACCACCACCACGCCGACGCCACCGTCACACTCTAAATCCACCCCCGTAATACAAGGCCGAAACCCGCAGGAATTAACTGCTCGCTCGCGCTGCCGTACGCAGTGACTTCCGCCGCCATTCTATTTCGCTTACACGCATTAATTAATAATTTCATCGGAGGAGGATACACAACGAAGCATTTATTCGAATCGACGGGGGAAAAAAAGTATTTCATTAAGCTCGAATCTTCCCTTTTGTCCGCGAACAACCACGTTGTTTCCTTTTAATGCGTTCCGTATCTAATTTCTGTATCTTAATAATGAATCAAACTTTACAGAAATTTCTGTAAAAACTATATTTAAGATTAATTTTTGTTTATGAAACTGTCAACAGTTTGTCTTTGTTTCTTTGGTTCATTTCTCAAATTTCTTATTTTTGATTGGGACGAAAATCTAATACCCTATACGCGAACCTTAGAATTCATGGTTGCTCAGCGACACGTTAATAGTACTTCTAATTGATTAACTATCTGTTGAATGATTGTAGATCTTTCGGGGGGCCTCTCGAAGCGTGTAAAACGATTTACGTTAAAGCAATTCCAAGGTTCTGAGAGGAAAATTGCAATCTCCTTGTAAAATTAGAAAAATAGCAGTGAATCTGTGGCTCAAAATGATCTCTCAATTAGGTTCACTTCGCGATGCTTCGAACCACAAATTTTGCCTAATATCTAAGACCACATCGTGCAGAAGCTTCTAAACATAGTTTTCTAAAGAATCAAGATAAATAGTCCATCATTTAGTCTAGCTGGAAGGAAGTGTGGCCTTAAAAGACAGTCTTTCACAATTCCCACAGATTAACATGAATTTCCTTAGATTATCTTTATCTAGAACTCGAACACTGAGGAATGTAGGACGTATGTTCATACAGAATTTTGTAGTTATTTTAATCAATAAATTCAGCTCTTATTTATGAGTGCTTTATTCAATCATGGTGTGTTATATTAAACCGTGAGAATTAAAAAATTAAAATCCTAAAGAAAACAAATACTGAACGGGTTGCATCCCCATTTCTCATAAATTTCTCATCATTTCCAGATAAAATTATTATTATTACACGATCTGCTCTTGAGGGTGCATAGAAATATGATACGAAAGAATTTCTAGAACCTAGAATACAATGTACGATACCGTAATCTATTTTCGATCAGATGTTTTCTCGACTCCTCGAGGCGAGTGGCTCAGAAACTAATAGTGGTCGTGTGTGGACACAAAACAGTTTTCGAGTACTGAAAACCGAAAAACTAGTGCTCGAGAGAGCCCCCAGGGCCGAACAACGAACCCTCGTCGACGAAGGAAAGGCGCGTTCACAATGTGCGCGTCGAATGTCACCGCGGGGCGTCCACACTTGTACGCTCGGTTATTCAGCCGCGACGGCGGATACGCGGGACTTATTCACTTCACGTATTTTACACGGCGAGTCGTATAGTCTATTGCCTAATTAGACCATAATACCGTGCGCGCGGAAACGTCGAAAGACAGACAGAGAGAGCGACCCGTTCAGAGGGTGGGTTTCGAGTCATTCGAGGGAGACGCGCATCGTCGCTTCGCGAGTCGGTTTGAATCGGCGAAACAGAGACAGTGAAACTCAACGTGCCGTTCAATCACATTCATCTCCGATATAGCGAGCGTATAGAGGGTGCATTGTGCCTTAAGCTGTATTATGCGCTACGTGTATGCAATCTGCATCCTCGCACATCGTGTATTCGCGTTCGCTGCTGATACTGACTATTAAGCGGGAAGACAAGCGGCCGAACGACGACCGAAAAGGGCTCCTTTCGAAACGCGCGTACCTATTTACTGTCGCGAGGTTCATTTCTAAAAACCGATTATACGGCCCGACGAGTCGACCATTTCCAGGGATCAAGGTGGGAGAAATAGTTGGACACGAATTTCAAACAACGTGCGTTTAACTCGAGAAAAGTGAACGTTTCGTAGATCGAAATATTTCGGGAGGATCGAATATTAATTTTAGTGTGAGAACGAATAGATTGTTGCACGTTAGTCGTGTTACTGTCATTCGACGAATATTGCCGAAAAGTAACGAGAAGATACAGTGATTCTGTAGCAATGCATTGTCACAGAGGATAATTCGTATCATGAGAAGAAAAAATGGTGATTTGCTATATTATGAAATTGATACTGTTTCCGTTCTCTGCTGGATTTTAGAGTGGACTTTTAGGGAATCTAAGACTGTATGTTATCTGTTGAAGAGTTTTGCTTTCAAAAGTATGAATTTTCTGTGAATACAAAGCATGTCAATATTTTTTACGAGCCACGAGGCAACATGTATCACAAGAAGAAAAGGGGATGGTGATTTGCTACATTATGAAGTTGATACCATTTCCGTTCTCTGCTGGATTTTAGAGTGGACTTTTAGGGAATCTAAAACTATCTGTTATCTGTTGAAGAGTTTTCCTCCCAAAAGTAAGATTTCTCAGGGAATACAGGGCTTGTCAGTATTTTTTTCACGAGCCACGAGGCAACTTGTATCACGAGAAGAAAAGGGGATGGTGATTTGCTATATTATGAAGTTGATACTGTCTCTGTTCTGTGTTGAGTTTTAGGTGGATTTTATCTGTTATCTGTTAAAGAGTTTTGCTCCCAAAAGTAAGATTTTTCAGGGAATACAGAGCATGTCAATATTTTTTCACGAGCCACAAAGCAACTTGTATCACGAGATGAAATGGAGATGGTGATTTGCTATATTACGAAGTTACTGTTTCTGTTCTCTGCTGGATTTTAGAGTGGACTTTTAGGGAATCAAAAACTATCTACTATCTGTTGGAGAGTTTTGCCCTCAAAAGTGAGATTCTTCAGTGAATACAGGGCTTGCATTTTTTCACAAGCCACAAGTCAACTTTTGGCACGAAAAGACAGTAGTCACAGAACTCTACGCGCCTCAATAATTTGTTTCGGAGCAGACATCATACAGGGAATGTTTTTACTCGCTCCAAACTAGCGTTCGTCAAATTCGTGGCGTTGTACAGCCATTCAACATGATTATATCATACGACAGATTGTACATACAAGTTACAATTATCATTCAAAGAATCGTGTCAGCTATAGTTGCACAAAATTCGTCGATCAATTGTTATATTTACGGCTCCTTTTTTTAAGTCAAGAAAAGGATTTGGTGTAAGAATATGGCTCGAAAATACCAATTACTAACATTTGATCACATAATAAATAGAATCAAAATTATCGATTAAAAATAAGATGAAGCAAAATGGTACGACTCAGCCGTGTCACGATATGGAGTCGACGGTAACACAATTTTAATTAAAAAATAAACTATATTTTAACATATTTAACTTTTTACTTCCGTTCCCTGGTACTTTTTACGGCCTTACAATTTAGTATGAACTACACGTTTCACACAATTCCTGTTTCAGTTGAAGTTTCCGAGCGATACGATAAAAACAACTTAGTGTAAATAATTTAAATTGAGAGTCGACAAGGATTACTAATTTTCTCTTAAATCTGTCAAGATTTCTACTATCTGGCAAGCGTTGCTCTTATAGGAACCGCGATAAACGTCAACGTAACAGGTTGTATTGCCTTGCAAACAGTTTTCGAATACACCGGTGGAAAATTAAAGTTAATCAACAAGGAAGAGCCTTATCAAACGTTCTTATAACTCCTTCTAGTTCGTCTACAGACCACGAGCAAAATATAAGCATAAAATTATCAGTCTTTGATAGTTTACATCGAACTGGAAATTTCTAAGTACACGCATGTCCAGAAACTGACACTTTGAACGATATTTAGTAAACGCTCAACATAATGAAATTAATAATCCTCAATTAGACATACTCCATAGTCATTGAACTCGCAAAATAACAACTCCACATCGTACACAGTGTCACACAGAACAATTTACCCACTAAATATTAATAAAACTACCAGTTTCTGGGCTTTTCATATCAATCGCGAGTTTAAGTAGAAAATTCGTGCCAATTGTCCCATACTCCTATGCTTCAGAAATTATTTGACAAAATAATAATCATCGTTGGGTCTATTTTAGAGCGTTTCAGATTACTTTCACGCGCGAACAAAAACATCGTCAAACCGAAAACTTTGTCGCGTTCACAACAAATTCCGGAGGAAAAGTTTCACAGATTCACGACGATCGATCGATCCTCCGATCCGCGATCGACGCGTGGTCGTGCAACGAAGCGGCCACGTGACTACTTACCAAAAGCTGCCGTCGGCCGACGCTGCACCTCCGATCCGCGGAAACCACCACGACGAATCCGTGGAGAACGTGGTATCGGTCACACTGCGTACTTTCCCACAGTTTTCACGTAGAGACGCGACAGCGAGACGCTCGTTCGCGGTTGCAAGTCACTCGCGTGTCCAAAACACTGAACTCCGTTGACGGAAACGTCGCCACGACCGCCGGGGGCGCGGAGAGGGGCCAGGCTCGACGATCGATCGCGGATCGACGTTTCAGCTCCGTTCGCGATCCAACGTTCTCGGACGGTCGGTTCACCGTGCACTTCGTTCGCGATCGTACCGAAACGAACAGCCCGCGATCGGTTATCGCGAGTAATTGCACGCTGCAGCCTCTCTCGTCGTGCGGGTAAACGCGTTTGTTTCGCGTTGGCAAACGTAAAACCAGGGCCGGAGGGGGATGGTGGTGGCTTGTAGCGATCCGCACGAGCGCAGCACACGTGCTGCTCTGCAGCGTGATTCTTCTGCTTTCTTGGCTCTCGGGAGTGCCCGTAGGAAAAGACGAAGACAGAGAGTGTACGAGCGCTCGCGCGCGCGCGCACGTGTACGTGTGTACGCGTGTACCCGTTTATACGTGTGTGTACGTGTGGCTGAGTGTGTGTGTGGGCGCGCGTACGTGCGTAAGAGAAAGAGAACGTGGCAGAGACAGGGACAGAGTGCGAGAGAGAGTCCGTTTAGACGATCGGGGTTTAGAGCGGCGAGGAACGAAGCTGAAGTTAGGGGCGAGCGAGAGGGCTGAAATCGTCCGACGAGACGCGCGCGATAGAAGCGGGCACTCCTGGCCGTGGAAATATTATTAGGTAAAGCACACGCACGGACTGGCACGCACCGACTTGCGGACTCTCGTTGGGTCGTGCTTGCAACCCCGCGATTCGTGTTGGTACCTCGGCGTACGTCGGACCAATGGGCGGAGGGCAACGTTACCACCACCACCCCTGGCCGCTGCGGCCGGTGGGGATGCTGGCTCCGCTTCGTGACATCATCGATTCTGAATGGTGGAAATGCTCAACCGTGCGGAAGGCTCATCGGAGGGCGCGTGTTGCACTGTCGCCGCGCATGCGCCAGCCAGACGCGCAACGACAGAAAAAGGATACGTGCGATAAGTTCGCGCCAGATGGAGACCGACTGCTTACGCGGTACGGTGTCCGGTCTGAAATTATTTTCGAGACGTCGACCCCCTTTCTCATTTTTTTTGTTTCCGATCTTACTTCGACCGCGCTCCATGCGACCCACCGGTGTTCGAAAACGGCGATTTGGACGCGAGAAATTCTATTTTACCCTAGCCTTTATAGGGGTTGTATACTTTTATAACACAAACGTGTAGAAGAGTCGAAAAAACTCATCGTTTAAAATCGTACGAAAACAGTTGGGAATACAAATTTTTAATTTTTTTAATCCATAGTTTATTATTTCCTCAATTCTGCAATAGTAAAGAAATGTAATGAGTCTTCATATCGGTCAATTGTTTTGTCTTGAAATCATTGGGCTTAAAAAAACTATAATTCTAAAACAAGATGCTTCCTCAAATTCCTCGAAAAATTTTATCCCAAAAATGTCATAGTACTCTGAAATTATAAGACTCTTGTATACGTTTGTGTTATTTTTATAGTTTTTTTTCTGAATATTTGGTAATTATAATATAACTATAAGTGGTAATTAATTCATCGATAGCATTAAAGGTTTGTTTGATGATTTTAACAATGGTAACGATTTTGAAAATTTCAAATATTTTGTTGATAAACCCCTCCAGAGTTTGCACACCATATAAAATTAATATAGTGTTCTCGGTACGTATATATATGGTACTTGCAATGATTTATCGTTGCAAGAATGAATTTCAGCACAATTAAAGAAGAATGAATCATCCCCACCACTGTTTATGGCTCTTCGACTCGAACGTCCTGTCACGTTGGAGTTAAAACCCCTGTGGCAAAACTTTAAATCGATGTTGCAATCGCTAATAATAAAGTAATATCTTTCATGCCTCTCATTATATTTTCGTAACAGTATCGTCGTTGAATTGGGGTAATTTTTCTACAGAAACTCACAGTGAATCGACTAACTCCATGCAACAGTTCGTTGTCATTTTGGACCATAACTTCATAATTTGTGGAAATAATTAACGAATAAGCGAGAATAAAACAGGGTTGGCTACTTTGGAAATCTCCATACGACAAAACTATTTTCTTGAAGTTGAACAAACACAACTTTCTTCAAGCTTCAAGATTGACCTTTGATAAAATTATAGCACGTTACAATAGGCCCAAAAGCGTTAAAAAAGTAACTAGTTGCATTGACGTTGGTGGTTATTTTAAAAAAGAAACTGTTAAAAGAGCGCGAAAGATACATTAAAATATAATTTGCGCCGGTCCCCCTTTGCGCAAAACAGTATCTAGTCACGCGTGGATCGGTTGTGGGTGCTATGCACTCGAAAGTACGGGCCACGGGGGTGACTCACCCTCTCTTCTTCCGACACGGGGTCCCCACAGCTACCCCCGCGCGACTCGATTCGGGACCGGGAGGAGGGGGGATAGGAATAACTGCATCAACCCCTGTCAGTAGCGCGCGTGTTTAGGTCCTCCCTGCCCCCAACGGCCAAGAAACAAGCTCGTTTCACACGAAACACCCCCGCGCGGGCCGAGAAGTAATTTTCCGTCCCGGAAAGTTCACCATGCCCCCGGTCAACGGCGACGGTGTTTTTGTCCAAGCACCACTTACTCGGGTTATCCTGACCCCAAAAGTGCGCTATTACTCGCGAGACCGTGCCATGAAACCTTTGACGCAATCGTTAACGAGGTAACAGCCCGGTCGCCTCGCTACTTACCCGCGAATTAGATCAAACCGGGCCAAACGATCCGTGAAAGTCGAGTGTCCCGACGTTTCTCCTGTAAATCGGCCACGATTTACAAAACTTGCTCTCAACGAGTCTTTCACGAAGTTTACGAAACGTAGAAATTCCCGGATCCAACGAAAATACACAGAAGTCGATGATCGACGAATCACCTGGTGCACGAACTTGTGATTCCATAGGGATGAAAAAATAAAAGCTTGGTTGCATGCAATACCCAATGGTGTACGAACTTGCAATTCGAAAAGGATGCAAAAATAAGCTTGGCTGCATGCAATTTATAAAAGATATTTTCATCCAACAAAGGTATACAGTCGTGCAATTCGAAAGGGATGAAAACATAAAAGCTTGGTTGCATACAATACTAGTACTGTGCGGATGTGTAATTTGAAAGGAAAGAAAAAGGAAACTTGTAACTAAAAAAAGATGAAAAAATAAACTTGGTTTCATGCAATCCTAGTGCACGAACTTGTAATTCGAAAGGGATGAACTTTCGAAGGATTCGTCGACTTCCGTGTACTTCCGTTGTACCAGCAATAAAGCAGAGATTTTTTCGACCAACTTTCGCGGCGTTTTTGGATTTGTCTAAGGACTTTGCGAGCCGCGAGTCACGATGTGAAGCCAGCTTTAGGAGATCCACGCTGTGGAAGTAACGCGTTTCGATTTTGCGTTAGCTCAGCTACGCGTGAATCCAGCCAAGGTCAAGTCGTTCCCCGTTTCCGAGCATCCCTCCACCGCCAGGCTAAGATCGATTCTAACGAATTTCATATCTAGGGTGGATCTGCATAAAGGCAAGATAATATTTCGGTCAACTATGATTACTAACGCGTTTTCTCGCTGTTTATCGGCGAATTTTTCCACCCTTATGACGCCTCCATGTGATGAAAAGAGGTCCTCGATCCTGGAATCGAACGCAGGATGAGACTTTGGGGTAGTGGACCGTATGTAAAACTTATAATTATTTTGTTGCATTATTGATGAGTATTTAACACCGTTTGGAACGTTGGTTTCTTTATATCATCATTGTTTTTTACACTGATGTACATTTCAATAATAAGATTATCTTGAAATACTCACACGTGCGTGAAACTTTGCTGACATTATACTGAAACGGTATTAAAAATTTAACGAAGTGTATTTTCAATTTGACGTGGAAAGGTAATAAAAGTTTATTTGTCGAATGCAAGATTGTAAAGTGACCTAATAATGTTTACGAAATATAAAACTATTGATACGATTGAAGTTTTTTACCTAAATAAAAACTATATTTGTTCGCATAATTGATGACTAAATATAACATTGGATTCACAAATTCAAACAAAAAGTATGCAAAGCCTGGTTACGAAGAACAAGTTATATATTTTGAATTATTTTTTAAAGAGGTAATAAATACTTATGAAATTTTTTTATTTCAAATTTAATTTTCTTCAAGATTTATTTGAAACATCTTTGCAAATATATATTTACCTGTAAGGGAAAAAATCAACAAAAAGTGAGCCATTAATATCTTTGGATTTAATCAGATCTTGAAACGAGAAGTGTAAGTTTTTATTAAAATCTATTCAGCTGTTTAGTGACAAGTAACCAATATATTTAATGTTTTTTTTTCTTAATAGTCGAAATACGATTGGGGAGTTTTGAAATATATTTTTCCGTGAAAAACGATTTTTCAAAATTTTTCTCGAGTACACTTTCCTTCCTTACGACTCCTTATGAATTTTCGTGCTTTCTACTTACTATTGGCATTTATCGTAAATAGTTTAACGCGATTTTTCATCATAAACAAAATTTTATTCGCGTAGATAACAAATAAAAAAAGAATACCTATGTATTGCATTGGACAATTATTCAAACGAATCTTTATTTGTTTAACGTGAAATAACATTTAATTTTAAAACTGAAATTTTAATTCTTACCAATAAACAACGAAGCAAAAATTAAATAAGTATTTAATATATTTATCTAGATTCTGTCCATCTCTCGTTATCGTTTGACATTACTAAACGTTTTCCTATAAACCGATATGTACAGGGTGCTCCATTTGAAGCGTCACACGAGCCTAATTATCTTCTAAACTTGTTTAAAAATATTAACATTAATATTCCTAATTACCAACCATGATTACTAATCGTATTTCTGTAATAATCAAAGAGAGTATTATCGACACTGATTAACGACGACGTCGCTCACATCTTTTCGATGATAATTCCTAACCACTTGAGTAAACGTGAAAATCGTGATACACGAGACTCTGTTACCAAACTGGTAAGACAAACAACTTCAAAAGAAACTGACATACTCTTGTTACACAATCCTTCCAATTATAGTAACATTGTTTGCATGTTTACACAATTGCAACTGTATTAATAATTCTACGATGTTCAGAAAAATTACACAGTTGCATTTGGGTCGTGCAAACTTGGTAAAATTAAACATTTCGAATATGGTGACCTACATAATCTGAGAACGATCCATACTTCGTTTGTTTATACGAACGTAAAATAAACAAATGATAGACAACTGACAGTATGTTAAACGATAGTTATAAAAATTTATCCCCCAAAGGAACGTGTTTCATACAGAAAGGGATATGAAACTGTTTAACCCTTAAGTGGATTATTGGCACCCTCCATAAGATTAAACTAATATTGTATAATATATGTCAAAGTAATTTAAAAATTGATGTGATCCTCCATTATTTTTTAAATGCTTTAAAGGTTGATTTCCACTTACCAATTTCAGGTAAAAAATAAATATTAAGTAAAATAATTTAATGAAGATTTGAAAGTCCACTTAGGGGTTGAATTCCAAGACTGACCAAGATCATCCCAAATTTCCAAATTTCAAGAGCTTCTTATCTTCTAAATTTTCTATTCGATCCTTCGAGCCTACCCAAGAAATTTCAATTTTCTCGTAATCGTGCAACAATATTTATAAAACGCGCAAAGTTTAACGCGCCTGTTGTTAACGTTTCGACCATGGAATTTCGCGGTTCCCAGTCATGGTCCGTCGTCTGCGTGGGTAACTGTGTGAGTAGGACAGGTGAAAGGCGGGCTCGCGAGCGGAAAAGGGAGAGCCGAAAGTGCTCCGAAGGAGCAAAAGAGGACCGTAGAAGGGTAAAACAAACAAATTAACGTCAGAGTCGCTTGTTTATTGTTGGGTGGGGACACGGTAACCACGCCTTTGTCAAGCACGCCCTCCGAGCGTTATATTCCCCTTTTTGCCCCACTACCATCAACGCCCCTGACTCAGTCTACCACGCAACCCCACTCCGGGAACTGCCATCGGTGGTGGAAATGACGTCAGTCCTGCCAAGATGCAACAGGCTGCTCTATCGGCCAAAACCGTTCGTGAGACATCGGCTCATTCCGCGAGCAACCTTCGTCTCGTACTGTCATTCGAATGCGCTCAAACTACCCACACGCTTTTCATGCATTTTAACTCCGATTTAGATCATTTTTTTTTTTTTTACTTTTTCCTCCCCCATCACTTTACATTCTTTCGCTGTCGTAAGTCAAACGATTACCAAATCGAGTACAATACTTTTTAAGTGGTCGCTGGTTAAATGGTTAAATGGAAGAGAAATAGTGATTTCTACAAGATATAGGAAACGATTGTTCTTTGGTAGACGTTTAAATGTGGGTCATATTTTGTTCCGCTTGCAATGGCACACCTGTACATTGTAGATATGCAAATCGTGTGTACACGATAAATACACATCCACCTGATTCGTGCATCTGTAATAGTGGAACGATATTTTTGCACTGATAAGGAACACCTAATTTTTTTTTATTGACATTTGACGAAATTTAGGACACGAAAGCGAAATTTGTTCTCGTACCAAAAATGCAATTAAGAAAAACTCCAAACAGATTTATTTGCCCTTTATATTATGAAGGGCCAAAGTAGCCTCTTACACGAGTTCCTTTCACAAAGTACAACGTGAAACTCACAATGTAATGTAATATTTTAATTGTTCAAGTGCTCTTTACATTATGAGGAACCAAAATAGCTTCTTACACGAGTTGACAATGTAATGTAATATTTGATTACTTTTACAAAATAATTATCCCTTAGTTTCGTTTCAAATAAAACCGCAACGTCGAGAAATGACCACGACTCTCGATGGGATATTTATGAATCCTCTTGTACGCGAGTTTGCACGGTCGATCTCTTCCCGATAGTAGGGCTCAATAGCCCGTTGACGGAAACTAATCTGATTTCGAAAAAGCAACGCGGACAACGGGACAGGACGCCGGGTAGAAGGAGAATCTGGGCACGGACAGTTCAGCGAGAAAGCTCCGACATAGATTGTAAATTATACCGGGCAGATAGAGAGAAATTCATGCTCTGATGACGCAGCGTTAACCACTCTCCGGTCATGCGATGATCAAAGGTAACAGTAATGACCCGTGAGAGGATATCCGCTTGTATTTCGCCTAATATACTGCTGGGCTAAATGCTGACGCGATTTCGAGGGCCGAAGCAGAAGATGAAGCGGGAAAGAGAGGGACGCGGCGCGCGCGCGAAGACAGGATCGGAACAGAGACGGAGTAAAAAAATAAAGAGAGCGCGTAGATCGGAGTAAAACAAGGAGAATTTTCAGGGTGCACGAAAAAGAGCCGAACGAATAGATTCCCCGACGACGTAACGGAGAAAATGGCGGCGAAAGGGTGCGAGGGAGAGAGAGAGAGAGAGAGAGAGAGAGACAAGAGGGTTGGGAAGGTCATAAATTGTTGGAGCAACGTGTGTACCTAACGTGCACGCACGGTCGAGCGCGAGATCGCGCTTACCCCGTGGCTTTCAAAAATTTCACACGTTACCGATCTTCACGACTCAGGCGCTACTCCCACCGGTCGATCCATCATTTCGGCAGTTTACTACGAAATCCGCGAAAATTATCCGATAACGTACCGCTGTTTCATTTGTCTTTGGCGCCGTCTACTCCTAGCGATGATGGACGTCGATTCGATTAGCGGGGACGCGGTTTCCCGTGAAGATTAAGAGCCTTATCCGGTATCTAAATCGCGTCGTCGATTACGAGGACTCCGCGACGGGGTTAGAGTGACTAACAGATTTGCTTACACGCCTCCACGGTAATCCTTCGTTGCTCGCGCGATCTTACAATCGCCCAATTACTCGCGCTCTAGTCACTATTTACGATCGAACGAGGGCTTATTTTTTTAATTATATATGTTTTATTCTCAAGCAGTGTATAAACGAATTTACTGTACAAAGCGTGTTACACTACAGACTGATCTATAATCAATAGGTGGTGCAGCAGATGGCTGTCGATAACTTGCTCTACTTTATCGAGTGAGATTTACGATTATGTTTTGTTTTGTTACTCCTGACAAGAGAGTATACTAAAATATAAAAATAAAAAAAAAGACTATATGAGGGTTGAAACTGAACTGCAACAGAGTGTTGGAATAAAAAAGATTGAACGCAGTTTGTATTTGCTCAGAGTTTTATCGACAAAAGTTTTGTCTCGTTACTCCTGAAAAATACATTTTATTCCACACTGAATATATAAGAATTATACTCCTATTGTATTTCCTTGTGTATGAAAGAATTATAAGAACACTTAATGGTTGCTACTTTC
Source organism: Colletes gigas (assembly GCF_013123115.1). NCBI lineage: Eukaryota > Metazoa > Arthropoda > Insecta > Hymenoptera > Colletidae > Colletes > Colletes gigas. The sequence goes on from NW_025106664.1 coordinate 1,339,351, forward strand.
GACCCCCCCTGTGGCACAATGATTTTGAATTTTTGTCGTTCCATCAAAATTGTTTCTTTTAGACGATTCAAGATCTTCAAGATGAAGACCACCTAATCAATTCAACAACGATCGTCCAACCCAACCCTGCATAATCGAGTTTCATAGTAAACAGAACTATCTATAGTCTACGTCGATTTTAAGGAAATCTGAGCCCCTCGAATCTCTCTGTATCGATAAATTCTTTGCAATCTGGCATACCTTGACACGTTGTGGAATAAAATTCGCATAAACGTCGTCTGGTACGCGTACATTTGTGCATCGTCGCGATCGTTGGACTTTAATAAAGCGTCAATAGACGATGGTACACCCGTGTGCCCCCCGGGGTGTCGAATATAATGGGCTGTTCGCGTTCGCGTTCGGTATCGTTATAATGGTGTTTCTCTCTCCTTCCCGACAATGGGTCGGCGAGGTCAAGTGTACGTATACTAATCATGTTCCTGGTCAGGATCGAGGTCTGAGAATGTACCGAGGAAATGCGAACTATGCGCGACGCACAATGCCCCTCTCACACTTTCGGCCAGATGCCACGGATATTCTGTCCGCTGCCCCCTGGCTGGACGTCGAACACGAGTATACGCGATGGAACACCGTTTCGTTGTAAAAGTTAAAAGGAGAACGACAAAGGAGGGCTACGAACCTCGAAATTTCCCTAAATATTCGGTTGATCCCATATTTTCGCGCGGTTTCTCGGTTATTCAATCATTTTTATCGCGTGTTCCAAGTCTCTGCATTTTTCCAGCCCCTTCAAGCAACATAAATACCTTCTTAATTAACGAGTCGTCAAAGCAGAGCTTAATAATTAAGCGTTCGCCATTTTGTGACCGTCTATCAGCGCATTAAATATAAAATTTATTGTAACTCGTGAAAATTTTAATTATTCTACACTTTGATTTGAATTATAATCTTATAAAACTGATCAAAATTTCTTCAAAGAAGATCTCATCGTGGACTATCAAATTAATCTACAAGTTTTTTATTACTGTATCCCAGAGAATCGAAGTACATTAATATTTTGTTCACGTTTATTGAAATATATTCTTCTTTTGTCCGAGAAAGGCGAAGTTTCGACGCTGTCGGGGGCCATTATGGGAAAGAAAAGTCTAATGTTGCCGAAGCTACGAGAAAAATACGCGAAGTCGAAGGAAGATGCAAAACTTCGCGCGTCAGCCACGGCGAAAGAAATTTAACGACGATGATATCAAGTGGTTATATCGATCCCGTAAAAGGAAAATAGTAGGTCGTAAACGGCGACACCGTGTATGGAGATTAATTTTATTGCAAAATAATCTCGATGTTTGGCCCATAAGGTTTTGTGTATAAAGGGTGCAGTATTCTATCCACACCACTAACTTTCAGTACAAACTACTGTATTGCTATTCTACGGATCCTAATAACACTAACATTACTATTAGGATTTTTGATGTGTATGTTATCAAAGTATTACCTGGATCTTGGCCTCAATTAACAAAAATTACCCCAAACAACAAATATTAATTCTTTAACCATATCAATGAGCTCCTAATAAAATCAAGAAAAAAAATATCTGCTCTAAGGAAAGAAGACTGTATTATTCCGCGAAAAAGAACGTAAAATATAGTTTCGACTCGACAGGTATCCCCCAACGTCTTTCCTTTCGAGCTCCAAATAGTATCGTCGAAAAGCGAGAATGAGCCCCGAAAGTGTAACCGCGCGTTTATTCGAAAAGAAAATATGCTCGAAGCCAAGAAGCCAAAGTGTCGTGTCTACCTGCGTGGTAAAAGTAAAAGGGAGAGCACGCAACGCCCTCGCATTCTTCAAACGAAATCCGAGCGACGTTGGCGGAGCTTTCCCACATAAACCGATGTAGAGGCCGCAGGGAGGGTGGGTCCGCCACACGAGAAATTACAATGAAGACTTTCGACCACTGTTGTGGGATCAGTCGAGAGCAAGAAGTGCCTGGCGACACGAAACGTGGACGAAACGCAGATTTACGGGACGCGATATCGTGTGGGATTGCGTGGGATTAAAATTCGAGTGGCCAGCTTTCGCTGAGGGGTGTATAAATCCGATTGCTCGGCCCGTGGATACCACTGTCCGTTTCTTTTCGACCACCCCAACGCACGATCAACCTTAAGCCTACGTGCTCGAGTTGCATGTCGTGAGTTTCAGGCTCCCTTTCACTTATCTATTTGCTTACAAAATTCAAGCATAATTGGTACCATCAGATTTCAATATTATTTCTTTAATTCTTTATTTTTATTTCTAATATTTAATACTTAATTATATATTCGTACATGGGAAACCCTTCAAAGAATCAGTATTTGGGGCCAAGAAAATTAAAATCAAAAGTGACATGTACGTGTCAGGGAAGCCTGAATATCAAAATAAATAAAAAATATAAAGATAACGTATGCCTATAGTATCGCTGACATATCATTTTCTGTAGCTTGTTTACTATAAATAATAATTGATACGTCCGTTTCTTTTCAACCACCCCAACGATCAACCTTAAGCCAACGTGCTCGAGTAGCATTTCGTGAGTTTCAGGCTCCCTTTTACTTAATTATTTTATTCAGAAAATTCAAGCAAAATTGGTATCATGAATACTATTTAAATATTATGAAAGAACAGGAGCTCGAAGAATCAGTATTTGGACCAAGAAAATTAAAATCAAAAGTGACATGTAAAATAAATAAAAAATATAGAGATAACATATGTCTATAGTATCGCTGACTTTCTGTAGCTTGTTTACTATAAATAATAATTGACACGTCGATAATCTTGAAAGTTTATTAAACACACTTCGTTCGATAATTACAGTGCTTAAAGTAACGCACCCCTTTTTTCGCCACCCTGTACGAGCACGTATAAACGACGCGACGCGACGGTGCAAAGAAAGAAGGACGATCTCGACGCCAATGGTACGATTCACCTTGCGATGGGTGAAAAACGTCCCGCAACGCGCGCGGAGGTGCACAAAGACACAAAGAGAGCTCGAGAGGGGGTGCGTTGAATGGCCGTGTCCTGGATTTAAAATCCGTCCTCCACTCGAAATCGCGTTACCGAATGTGTCTCTATGGGCCTGGTTGCTCAGCGTGCGAAGGGATTAAATACCTACGTAAAGTTCTCTACCCATTTCCACGGTGCTCACCGCAGGGTGTTCTTGGGTAACCGCAGATGCGACACTTCAAAGTGATGTTACCACTCGGGGCTGTTACGTGTGTAAACACGACAACATGTAAGTACAACCGGAAAGGATAAACAGGAGCGTCGTTTATAAACGCGAGGCGGGGGAAACCTAATTCGAAATAGAGGACTACGAACGGGAGGACCTACACCGAAGATATTGATTTTTTTATGATATTTAGAAACACCCGCGCGTAAGTTATAATTTTTTAGAAGCGATCGAGTCGAATTCGAGCATTTTAATTATCGAACGTTGCTTTGAATTTTTACATTGTACATTGCAGCTATGCAAATCATATGCACACGATAAATGCACACCCACCTGACTTGTGCATCTGTAATAGAAGAACGATATTTTTGCACTGATAAGGAACACCTAACTTTTTTTAGTGACAATTGATGAAATTTAGGTCGAAAGTATATTTTACGGTGCACAATTTGTACTCGTGCCAAAAATACAAACCCCGAAACAGATTCGATTTGAAACAGGAAAAACTTAGTTTGGAATTTTCGAGTAGAGTTTCGAGCTTGTTTAAAAAATTCCCACGGCATCGTTGTTGCCGTGTGGACGATCTCGCGGTGTTGTTTTCATCTTGGACGTCTTTGAGGTGGTCCAGTTCCCATCGTCGGTCATCTGCCACGTTTCTTTGATGATTTCGCCGCTGGTATAAAGTGTCCCTGTCCGTTTGCAGCAGGTGACCGGTCGCTGGGTCATCTTATACGCGTACCATGCATTTTTTCGACGCAACGTGTCTAGGATTTTGCTTGCACGGTATACTTGGTGCGCACTGCCCGTGGCTAACGTTACGCTTCTGGGTGGTTCACGGTCTCACCGACGGGTTCCTCTTTTTTCCGAACCGTGCAGATGGTTTACACGTTCCTAGCCCTTTTCGATGTAACTCTACACCCCTCGTCGCGTAATTACTGCGACACTCTTAACGATAGGTCAGTTCTTCCGGTACGCGTCGGCTAATTTCGGTAATCAGACTCGACACGAACGCGAATGAGACTTTGACAAAGATTTTGTTACCCCTTTGTACCTTGAATTTAGAAAATATTGGAACAATTCGAGGAAAACAATAAACCCCTTCCTCTGAAAAAGTCATTATATCGTTGACACAAAACCTAACACAAATTGAATTTAGAAAATATTGGAATAATTTGTGGTACAAAGAATATTTGTTTATTTCTAAAAGTCACATCACAAAATTACATTTGGTATTGATAGACTCTACAAGTGTAAAGGGTTACTATTTAAATTCTATTGAAAATTAGCAAGGTTTCTTTTCTGACGAAAGTTACTTTGTTCGGGGGGTGACATTTTACAATAGATACAACTTTTGATGCACTTTTTCCAATGTTAAACGAATCTATCACGAGTTTCATTTGACATCGAACGTGATTCGTAATATTCGATGTTACGATTCCTATTGTACGAAAAGAGTCACAGGTTAATCGAAAGAGTCGATCCTGCAACGAGACCGCGTATGTATATTAAATCTCCAAGTAATTCTTCTTCGCGGCGTCCACGTCGATCGCACGGCGATTGTTCGAGTGGAATTGAAAGCGTCGATCTATCACCATCAGAACTTTTTATGGAAATGACAGAATTGTGTCGGCGAAAAGGGTGTCGAAGCGAATAAGTGCAGTTACGATACGACGCCTGTTCGGTCACTAACAATAAGTGATCGATGATCGAGTTCCTGACTCAGCAGACATTCGCGAAACCGAACACCACGGGTATTTTCGCACGCAAATATGCACGCGACAGACGCGAACAAGGGTATGCCCTAACGTATCACGGCACGTATTACTTAACGCGATATTCATAGATCGCGTGTACCCGACGACCAGTCTCGTCTGCAGGCTGTCGTTCTCGATCTGATCCTAGAAAGTTTTCCAAAAGCTTCTCGAGACAATTACCAGAGGCTCAAACAAATTTTTTTTCTTTATTTTCTTGATCTAAGATACCGGAGATTATTAAAACTCGTTACATCGACGATTACATTAAAATGTGGTTTTTTATTAGATCGTGTACTCGATATAAATTGCTAATAATATTTATGAGATCCGCAATTTTACATATGTAAATCTAGCATTGAGAATAATTTCTGTAACCAAACGCGAAGAAAACAGTGCATTTAGGTATTAAAAAAATACTTTAATAATTTGAGATAAACTCGAACAAAAATATTTTGAAAGTTAAACTAAATCAGATTAGGGACTTCTGCATAGACAAAATATAATATTTTCCACAGTTTTTTACATTTTATCGATATAATGAAAGAGAGCAAATTTCGAATAAATCTACGTTTAAAAGTTCCCTTCAGATATCGTTTTCCTTGCTTCCGTGCAATTTAATTAATATCCAAAAGTGATATTTATGAATCGAAAGAAATTCTCGCCAATGGCGACGTAAACGATGACCAATAAATTCGCGCAAGCCGTGCAGTACGATCCCCATAAACGACAGGAACGCGTAGCGTGGAAAATAACAAGACACCCTTGCTCGAATAATAAATCTCGAACCAACAACATTACCAACCGACAAAAGGATCTCGATGGGCGTGACTCCGGCCCTGTTACTCGTTCTGATCGTGAGAGATGGAGACGTCAACTTTTGTAGAATTCGTCACGGACCGCTGTCGGGGCCCACGGTTGCCTCCAAGTGGCGCGCATACAGCGTTTAGGTTCACGCTCGAGCTGCTCGAACACGCTTCGGACGAGGCGATGCACAGTCGTCGGCGTTGATTTGCCGCGCGTGTTGCAGCGACGGCGGTGATAATTCCGATCATTGTTCGCGATCGAATCTATCCGAGATGAGACGAATCATCCGGCCAGCTGACAGCTTGTTTTCCACGGACGTTATGCAAATACGACAGAAATCCAAAACTTTGCACGCCTACGAAAACGGAACAGAGGTAAATGGCTTAAATAAAAACGAACGACAAACGGTTTTCAAATAATTTAGATTTTGATAGGTCAGTAAGGGCTAATGAACCTTACTTCTTTGTTATATTCTCCATTTTGACGAATTAATCGACACCACCTATTGGTAAACATCGTCACACTAGAAGCAACCTGTAATTATTTTTTGTAGGGGGCATAATATATTTGTTTGCATAAGTTTGCACAAGCTTCTTTCGATTAAAACTTTCAAACTCACGTATGTGTTTTGTAACGAAAAGGGAGTAAATAAAACAAATATTATACATCGTTATTAATTATTGAAGTATTCTAGCAGGATATTTGATGAAGTTTGCTCAAGCTTTTGTTCAAGTTCATCTAAAACTGACAAACTCACCTATGTGTTTTATAATAAAAAGAAAGTAAATAACAAAAATATTATTCATCGTTATTAATTATTAAAGTATTCTACCAGGATATTTGATAAAGTTTGCACAAGCTTTTGTTCAAGATCATCTAAAACTTACAAACTCACCTATGTGTTTTATAACGAAACGATAGAGTAAATAATAAAAATACATCGTTATTAATTATCGAAGTATCAACTAGGAGTTAAGAGTATCCTCATTTTCAATTTACTGTTTTATGCCACTCATTAAGGTGCACGTCTGAACACGAATTTTGTTACCAAAACGACGTTCCCTACGTTCAATACAGAATTTCGAACCGTTTATGCTAAAAATTGTGACCCTCGTACGTTTTTTTCCAGCATGATAATTCCATCGATATTAAAACAATTTGTCCTTTCGGTTGTTCATATTTGTGTACCAAAGGAATCAATGATCCATGTAGAGATACGTTAAACCGAATCAACTGCACGCATCGAACGAGCATTTAGAAATATCCTTTTTTTTTTTTATTCGTTTCGGAAACGAAGTCTGGCGCGTAAACATTTTATTTCGAACCCTCGCCTAATATTATTTTTTTATGGAAAATTGTGTACACTTGAAACACTTTGTACGAATAGGATATGCAAAATCTAATAGTTTCTATGGATGCTTGTTGACGTTCAGGCGGACCTCTAAAATGATTATATTAAATTTTTTCTGACTACCATTTTTTCAAATTTTGCTCGAACATGGTTTGAAGCGAGGCAAGAAATATTTTCCTTGGTGTTGTTTTAGATTTAAAAGAAATAGAGAAATTTTTCTAAAGAAAGCTAAAATAACCATTTTCGTAAAACGTAATTACGCGTGGAATTTTGCAAAAGAACCTCTTCCTCTGGCAAAATCATCACATCGTCTCTACAAAACTTTAACTTTTTATTAAAATGTACTTCAACACTGTTCCTCTAAAAAAGGTTGACATTTTCAAATTTCTGATCCACTGATAAGCCTGCCACATAAAATTGTGTTTCGTTTCTCATCTCCAATTATTAAATGATTGAAACACTGTTCTATTTAAATATAATAAAAATATTCCTAGGCAGGCCCAAGCACGATAAAAAAAATTTCACACTACCTGTTTCAAATTTCCATGAATTATTGCTACTGTTATGTTTAAATTATGTTTCTTTTCCAGTAAATTACAAATTTTATCCCACTCGATTTAAGAACCCATTGACGACCTAATACATCATTTGCTTAGAGTCTACTCTCAATTACGACCGGTATACACCTTCGCAGGTACAATTGGAGATCCCGAAACCCGAAACAGATTGAGGGTCTCGGTATAATTTCGCGAGCAGCCAAAGACATCTTCGTGGACAGAGGGTATCGGTGGTCGGGTTTTCGGAGGGTGGCGTGCACGAACAGTCGCGCGTTATCTAAATACCCGTTCGAACGAAGCGTGCCTCAGAAAGAGGAAGAAACAGATAGGCCGAAAAAGGCAGGAAAATTGAAACAGAGAGGAACAACGAGCAAAGGGAGGGACAGAGACAGAGTGGGACAAAAGCATTGGTAGTGTGTAAAAGAGAGACGTAATGAAAGGACGGCTGGTGGTGAGGAGGGTGCGGGTGCGGGTCACGTGAGGGTGGCGACGGTGGAGACGGTGGTGGTAGCGGCAGTGAGGTAGTCATGACGACCGCAGCGACCAATCATCCGGAAGTAACGCAGCGCGAGATAACTCTGCATCCAATCAGGTTTAAAGCGGGGACGGGGCTGGCCATCCCCCGCAGAAAATCACCCCCGTAACGAAATTTCTACCGTACGAGGGTAGATATACAAAACGACAGACGGCCCTCTCTCTCTCTCTCTCTCTCCCCACCCACCCTCTCCCTCTCATTATCTCCATCTATCTATCTATCGTACTTACCCTCACACGGTATTCTCGAACCGAGGATAAGCGGCGACAGTGGTCCTTATCCGTCCTCGAAGTCCTCCTTTTCTTTTAATTCATAATCTCGGACCGTCAGTGATAACCTGCTGAACGCAGATAAGGGGACCGCGACGACGGTCTTCCTCGAATACTTAAGCAGGGGATTTATATCAAAACGCTAAGTGCCATTATACCAGATACTTCACCAATTCTCGTATTCGATCGACCAGTATCTGCTGAATCCACTAGTATATTCAAGATTAAACACTGTAAATATTTTCTTTTATAGATACAGTAATTAAAAAAAATCGCCACTACCATCGTTAATGTTCACGACCCTAGATTATTAATATAAAACTCAAACTCTGTGTGTTTGTGATTTTTCTGTTTCTATCTCCCCTATTATTTTGTTTAGTTGTTCATGTTCCAAAATATAAGCTACTGAACAAATTACAGGACTTTAACACCAGAACTACCCACAATTATGGTATATATATTTTTACTAAAGGAATTAAAACAACAGATACTGGAAGAAATGTATTCATTCTTTTGTATAAAATTATGGTAAATTTTCAAAAATCCAGTCAAGTAAATTACGAGTCATTTTGACCACTTTGGTAGTTCTAGCCTAGTTCACTTAAACTGTGCACCTAATTTAATATAATATTTAAAATCTAAATAATATACATACAATTCCACTTTGAGAAGGTAAATATCTACATAAAAATTTACACAAGAGCTCCAGTTTATCCAAGAAAAACCTCAACTGCCCATCATGCTCGATATAGGAATATAACAAAACAAGTAGAAATAGTAAGTAATGATCAGACGCATCGATCAAGTGCTAATTCGCCGTGCACGCGATCGATGAATTTTCAACTTCGACTTTCTCGAAAACAGAGGCCCACATTAATAAATTTTATTGTATATTTTATTAACTTCCACTTCTTTGATCTGCCAAAACTGCGCGAACCGAGCCAAAAATTCTCATAATTAAATACAGTGTAAATGAGTGTTTTTCGACCAAAGTGTAATAGCTAAATAATGGAAATTCTAGTTTCTTAATATTATATTAAAGGTTGTTCGATTTTATGGAAAAACTAGTCTAACCTTTTGCAACGCGAGCTAGGAGAGAACACACGCGACGATTGATCTACGAGGTAAAAATAGAAAAAAAAACTATAACCTTATAATTACACTCGCTCTGTCACCCACCTGAAAGCTTTTCTATGTATCGTAAATTATTTAAGCAGTAACAGATGTTTGCGCCATGTAACCATTTATATTTGTATTTCTGTCTCGTTTAATTGCTGTTTTTTTAAATCCATCGCTTTTTCAAGCATTTTCTAAATGTCCTCGTTAAAGAAATTATTTTTTTTATTAAACAAACAGTCTTCATCAGAGTGTCTAAACGTCGAGAAACTTTCAATATTGATTTCCCAAATTTTGGATAAATAAAACTTTGAGTACTAAACGAAGACTACAGAATTCTCAAACTGCTTCTATAGAACATTCTATATAAGAGATATTCTACATATATAATACACAATTTTCTCGATTCTATCGTTGCTTAGTCAACATCTATACTGGTACTGAAACTTTCTTTGCTCTTTTCTCCGTTCTTTAGCGACATACATTTGACGACTGATAAACCTTCCAGCACAATACATAATATGTGCCCACAGCGTTCGATAAATACACGTTGGGTGACACCCGCCACGTAAATGCGTCAACGATGCTTCCTGTACGACGAAGATGCGTTTATGGGCTGGCAGCGGGCCGATAAGAAGGCTCATAAAACGAATGACACCCCATAAGTGTTTGAAGCAACTTCGACGTTACCTTCGACACGATCGGTTGTCGAACGTATACCTCGCATTTGTCACGTTTATCGACTCCGCTGTATACACCACACGGTTTCACTGTGACACACTTTGACGCGCGAACGAATGGCGCGTTCTCTATGGACTGCAAACATAACACCCAACAGGAGCTATAATAAACCGACGGTGACAAAGTTTTGTATTAAAACACGAACGAAACAAACGTTTACCTTGTAAATGTTTTCGTACGGTGGCGTTTCAATTTAGAAGACGTCCATCTAACATTTCTTACTTGTTGCGTTACGTTCATTGTGATATCAATATACTTTTGTTTTTCAAAACGAACGGAGACCGTCGCTTTTTAGCCTTTTCGTGTTTTCGTCCCTGTTCAGAGACGCAGTAAATCGTGATCAGGGTGGTTTGGGGTACATAGGGGAGGCTAGACTCAATTCTAACGCTTCCATTAATCATAGATCGTCCAATTTCTTACTAATATATCGGTTGCTCCTAGTCTGACATTTATTAGTAAACTAGCTTTGATTGAATCCAATTCGATTTAATACTTCGAACGAAGAATCGAATTACTAAATAGTTCGATATTTTAATGAGCCTTTTAGGTCTACAAATTGAGAGACTCAAGATGGCAGTTTGCGTTTGATTTTCCACAGAGAATTATCGATAAATTAGGATAAATATATTTTCGTAATAACATTTATTTTTTAGAAAAAGAACCAATCCTCCTGAGTAATTTTAAATAGCTTCGATCCTCGGTCAGTCTCGATCCGCCATTATCAAATTTAATGAAATAATGATCCGTTGGCTGTTTATGGATAACGAGACCGCGGATTAATAACAGGCCGAAAGGATCCGAAAAAAAAATTATAAATTATATAAACCCGTTTGTGCGGGGATCGGACCTCCTTTTTTTTCAAATCAACCGAAAGAATATTGGTCGGCCTCGCGGAAAATTTTCTTCGGCCAGCTTACCATGAAAAAACCTTCCACGATATCGAATCGCTAATCTACATCGCGCCTTCTTGATTACGATACACGTCCAGGCGGGTGGAAGGAATAAAGGAAAAAAATTTTTCTCATCATCCCCGTCGCGCGCAACTTGCCCGCTCAACCCTATCTCCACCCACCCTCCGTTCCTCGTCTACTTTCGCCGAGAGTGTGGGTGGATGAATTCCATCGTTATCGAGTCGCACCCCCATTTTACAAACGGGAAAGCTTCTTTCCCGTCCGCAAAATTCCTCGACCGAACGTGCATATTTCCATTTAACACGCCTCAACGATCGCCTGATTTTATTAAAAACCCTCGTAACCTGGTTCTGGCTCTTCGTTCTCGGGTCTCCAAGGGTAGAAGCCTTTTCTTCTGGATGCCTTCATTTCGTTGTCCTGCCTACACCTTTCCGGGGCGAAAAAATTGTTCGCGGTGCATGTGTGTACCGGGCAAATAGAGAGAATGAGATTGAAGATTGCTCGTAGATGTGCAGACGCGACGGTGTCTCCCGTTTCTGCGCCGCGACGTTCGACGTATTCTTACATTTCGACAAAGTGTTTTAAACAAAATTAAAATGGAAACTAACCGAGCGTTTATAGATTTAAATGAAATTTTTTTAAAGAGATCTTAATTATCAAATATTTCGATACTACAGTAAACTTCCGATTTCAGACATATTTACCCCGATTATTCTTTGGTAAATGCTACGAATTATATTTCACATAAACAAAGCAGTCACAACCAAATGCATGCAGTAATGACGTCGATACTAAACAGTTGACGAATGGAGCACAGGAATTTTATATATTTTATTTTTTAGTAATATTGTATGGCTACATTACCCATGACTGTGTTTATTAAAATGAAAACAAATTTTTGGCGAAAAAAAAATTTTAAATCGTTCTGGAAAAATTATTTTCCATTGCTGGGGCCAATTACAAGTATTTTTGGTGAATAGACATACCCTCGAATTCCTACGCATTTTCGAGAAAAAAATTCATTACCGAAAATTACATGTCTGACCATACCATTGATATGTTTCACTGAAATTTCATACCTATCTTTAAAACGTCATAACTTCTGAACGGATTGGAGGATTTTAATGTTTGAAAAGGCAAACAACGCGTATTTTAGTGGAGAATATGTAGAAATTCCCAAAATACTCGCAAAGTTATTCCTTGACCCCGCAAAATGAGAAAAACCCCCATAAAAATGGTTCAATTTTCAAACAGCCATAACTCTTACAATAGTGAATATATTTCATTGAAATTCTGGGGGGAACTAGAGTTCATGGATACCTACAAAAAAGTATTAAACAACTTTTCTGTACAGCGTCAAACAAATTTATTAAAAATGAAAAACGAATTTTTAAGGAAAATCGACAGGGAAATCGATAAAAAAAAACAAAAATTTCAAATCGTTCTGGAAAAATTATTTTCGGCTGTAGGGGTCAATTACAAGCATTTTTGCTTAATAGCCATACCCCCGAAATCCTACGCATTTTCGAGAAAAAAATTCAGTAGTTGGGCAAATTTTTCGACGAAATTAAAAAATTTCAAATCATTATAAAAAAATTATTTTCGATTGCAGGGGCCAATTGTAATCATGTTTGATGAATACACATACCCCCGAGTTCCTACGCACTTTCGAGAAAAAAATTCTTCACCGAAAATATAATGTGTCTCCAGAAATCATACGTATGTTTATACAATCATAACTCGCATATTTTGATGAAGAATATTTAAAAATTTTAAAAATGTTCGAGAAGTTGTCCTTAACTACCTATTTTATAGATTTCACTATATTTTACATTACTAAATCGCCTCAGACGAAGTTTCGCGACTAAAGCTTAGGATGCACGAGTAAAAGTTACTACAGCTCTAATCGAATTTAACTATAAACTGTCTGAAAAAGACTTTATCAAATTTACAATAGACTTCGCGATACAAATATTGCAAGAAATTCGAAGATCAAAGCGTAAACCGAGGCGATATCGGCAGCTGTTCCCGTTTCAAGGTAACGACGTTCGCTATTTCACAGCGACGCGAGGGAAAAGCGGTCTACAAAAGTAAAACCCACCCCTCCCGCGCGGGGAGGCTCGCGTTCGCGTGCAATTTTCCCTCGTTAAGAAAGCAGAAATCCAGGAGAACATTAATTCGGATTGGCTGAGCAAGGCAGCGTGCGCGAAACGCGAATTCAGAGTTAATCGCGTTACATTCAAGGCCTCTCTCGGTGCCACTCGTGAAAACACAACCCCTTCGATAACAGAAACGACAACAGCTCGTTACGCGCCGCCATATTTGACCCTCTTCCTCTCTTGGTCCTAATTTTGAAACTCGTCTGCCACACCGTGTCGTACGTAGGTCTTCTGGAGAGGAATCCAGAAGGGAGGAAGACGGGGTGGGTTAGGTTCGAGAAAGAGAGAAGTCGTAAACGAGGTCGAGTGTCGGCAGCGTATAATTTCGATGACAAGCAAAGGGGTGGTTATATCTCGCCCGTTTCCCTCTCCACTCTCTACGTGGACTGCGAGTGGTGAGCCACCCCTGTGATTGTATTAATTCAACCTACCCTCTCCACCCCCTACCAGTTTGCTTCTCAGTTTTCATCTTCCTCGTCTTCGTGACTCGGTTCCACGCGCCCTCTTTCTCCGTCCCTTCGTTGTAGTTCCGCGATGGCCCTCACATCCTCCCTCCCCCCCCCCCCTCTGCCCGTTCCACGGCCGCGACCCTCCTAAAGCACGACTTCCGGAGGCAAACGAAGCGTGCGAGCGTCGTGTATAATGAAGCGCGCTCGTTCGTTTCCTCGCCGTTGTTCCAGGCGTCGTCACCTTCCTCCGTGTTCTCGGACTAACCCCCGAAGATTTCTGAATATGCCCAAATTTAAAGGTGCCCTTCCCTTCGGGTGAATTATTGCACGATGGAATGCGAGTTACGCCACTGGAAACGGGAACAACTTCGTCCGAACGATCGTAATTACGACAATTCTTGCGGTAATGCGCGGCTAAATTCTTTTAAAACGAAATTAAACCGGAGAACGCCACACTTTTATTTACACGTTGTAAATAATGTATCGACAGGATAATTTAATTTTGTATACGACTGGGAAGGCACGTCTTATCGCTTTTAACACTTTGACTGCCACGTCATCCATATATGGGTGACAGGATTCAGGATTCTTTACTATGAAATGTTAAAGTTGAAATTTGAACAGAATTCATGAATATTAGTGAGGTTATAAAAACAAATGATAAAACAAATTTTAAGTTATGTAACTTATAATTGTCTGAAATCAAAGTTTTGATCCCGCAAAGAATTGTATAGTTTTGGTCTGGCAGTCAATGTGTTAATAGAGTTCTAAGAGCATATTTTGTACGAAAAAATGGATGAAATATTTTGTACACACATTAAAGACGTGTGTGTAATTCATACTTTCGTACTATTTTAAAAGAAACAGGAAACCATACGAAAAAAACGCAGAAGATCGGATGTATTTCTTGCGAGCTACGAATTCACGATAAGCGTTCGTGTGTGAATCATGGAACAAAATCTGTTTGCACGGTTGATAAAAAATAATAAATATATTCGCGAATGGCTTAGTTTTTATTCCTTGTAACGAATAGGTGTGGGAATTTATTCGAAAATATCGAAAGCAGTCCAGTTTGGTGAAATGAAATTTTGGTTCGATGCACGTAGAAGTTAGAGAAAACGTACTTTATCTATGAGTCCGGCGCGAGAGTCGTTCTAAACGATGTTCGATAGAAACTATGTGGCTGGGGTTGGGTCCTCTGGAAGGAGGCGGTGGCGAATCCCGAGGAAAAAGATGGATGTATAAAGGGGAGATACAGAGAAAGAGAGAAGGAAAGAGAACGATGGTAGGAGGTGAAAGTAGGAGAAAGGGGTACAAGCCGTTTAGCGATATTTCACGGGGCTCTCGTTCGTAAGGGTTTCTAGCCGCGCACGGTATTACCGAAGGCAGTCTTGCAAACTCGAGATAAGGGAAGGCTGGTTCTCCCCGTTGCCGACAGTGTGAACGGAAGCTAAGACGCTTCGCTTTAGCTTCAACTTCTCGTACGTAAGAGAAGAGGATATCTCCGAGAAGAAAGCCACGTGAACCCTCCTACCCCCCCCCTTTGGTTGCCACGCAGTATCTCCTTTACCTCTACGATCTCGTTTAATATCGTCTGCTTATCCTCTGACGCCATTCGTTTTATTCATCCGCCTCGCTTTTTCCCCCTCGCAGGTTTCTTACCTTCGTCGTACAATACACCAACCTCTCATCTTTTTTTTTTCAATTGATTTCTTACAGAAAGTAGCCAAATTGTCCTTTTTATACAGACAACTTCCTCACTGCTGGAAATAAAAATAATCTTCATCCCTAAAGTACACTAGTTTCGTTTGTTCTTGTACCGGTGGTCCTTTCAAAATTTTTTTTCGTCTAGTTTAATATTGCTTGGAGAGAGCTTCGAGACGAGTATATTTTAATGAAGAAACCTATTTTTTTGTACACTTATCGTTCAACATAATAAATACATTTTTTCCATTTAAACGGGGGAAAAATGGTAAGAATTACTAGCATGTTATCAGCAGAAAATAGAAGAAAAATCAATTAGCAAGAAATTTAGTATATGCACCTGCTCATCTTGAAGCTCTCAAACATTTTTAACAAACAATGCAACAACAGAAAAAATTAAGCTGATCGAGCTACGTGGTGGTACGTTCTGTATAATAAATAACAGTGAAAGATATTTTCCAGGTTAAGAAGAACTGTAAAAAATAATTTAGTTTTCTTGAGAAAAAGTGGTGAGGGTGTTCGAGAAATCGGTCAAACGTTACATTTAAGTTTGTCGACAGCGAAGAAACGTTGTAAAAATGTTTGAAGAGACTGGTTCTACCTTCCCAACCCGTTTCTACATTATTTCGAGTTCGAAAATACTACTTTCATTACGGAACGCTAAAGAATATAATTTTTACTGAAATATTGCTTCGAATCGCGAAGATATTAAAGCCTGTAGCCTCTCTCGAAATCGTCAAAGCATTTTATTACAGAAATTTAGAGGAGAGATTCTATTTAAAGAGCTGCGGCTCACGCTTGGGCAATTAGCGACCATTTAAGTGCACGTGCACCCGAACCTACGGCTAATCCCTACAATTTCGCTCAAGGGATGGCCTAGCGTTTGTACCAATTAAAAAGAAAAAACCTCAGGGACACCCTGCCGTCGACTCGTTATTTATACCGCAAAAGAGACGCACGTGCTCATCCAATCCTCCGTCCATAATCCTCTCTTAATCACTTCGTTTTACGTAAACAGGCGCGAAGAAATTGTCCCTCTTCTTTTCTATACGCAAAAAAACGAGCCAACCCCAAACAAATTTCGAAAAAAAAAACACTTTTTACAGAAAAATACCGTTTCAAGATCCCTTGATCGCGTTCTGATTATCAAAGGTTTCTTAATTAATTGATTATTTCTTTTGTTAATACCTAAAAAAAGACTCAAGGAAGTGGAAAATTAGTAAATTTTCAGATTATCAACACAATATTATACCAATATTAGCTCGTGCTCTTCGAAACTCTTTGCACTCCGAGTCTTTGCTAATGCGAACTAGTCATGCCAATTGCAATTTTGTGACTTCTAAAAATAAAAAATATTCCTTTCTCCGCAAAAAATAACTACCTATAATGTAAATTTTAATAAACGCAATCGAGGTACTAGTGGAGTGCAAAGGGTTAAATTAGTTTCAATCACGAGTCGTATTCTTGCACTTGACCGAGCAACTTCCCCATCAGTTAAATGACTAATTTTACTAAATGTAAAATCATGCTGTGACCAAGTCACGATAACCCAAAATACCAAGCTTCTATTTTTAATCGTAGCTTTGTTCGAAGTATACTAACAATATCTTACACTTAACCGAGCAACTTCCCCATCAGTTAAATGACTAATTTTACTAAATGTAAAATCATGCTGTGCCCAAGTCACGATAACCCAAAATACCAAAATTCTATTTTCCATCGTGGCTTTGCTCGAAGTATATCAACAATATCTTACACTTGACCGAGCAACTTCCCCACCAGATAAATGACTAATTTTACTAAATGTAAAATCATGCTGTGCCCAAGTCACGATAACCCAAAATACCAAGATTCTATTTTTGATCGTTTGCTCGAAGTGTACCAACAATATCTTGTTGTTATTGCTATTTAATAATCCCGCAGCAGCCGGTATACCCTCTGGCAGTGAACGCAACCACCTTGAACTGGCAAACGGATGAACGGGCAGCCAGTAGCCGGTCTGCAGCGGTTAGCTCGAGAGAGAAAGAGCTATTAGGGGGTGGCTGGGGCAAAAGAGTGTCGAGAGACGCGGCGATAGCCACTAAAAGGGGTTGTGTCCTCTCTCCGGTGCGACGGATGCACCCTTCTGTGTCCCGCCATCGACTCTCTTCTCGCCGCTGACGCCGCTTTGGTTCCTTTTTATGGGGGATGGAGGGAACGCGTACCCCCGCGTCGTCCAACCGGCGGCTAACTTCGGCATTCGTATGCATCCACACGCACGCGTGTACATATGTACGTGTTTATACGTCTGCGTAAGCGTACATATTTCTACGCGTGTTTTCCTTCTGCGCGTACGAGCGATAAGCCCGTCGACGGCTGACTGATCCGACGCGATTATACGTCACTTCGCCAGCTTTTCTTTTTCACGTGGCGCGAGACAGCCCCTTTTCCGCGGGTAAAACTCGTCGAAACGGTAGTCGGACGATTTGTTGAGAGGCGTCGTTAACCGCGTCTAATTATCACTGCCTGCCGGACTACAAGAACACCTCGTTCTCATATGCCATTACTCATACGCGGTAGTGTGTGCTCCACGCGTCTCTTTGTTATCTTGGCCTGCACAGTACCAAACGTGGGGCGAGCTCCCGTGTGTCAGAGTGTGGCTGGTTAACTGCCCGCTTCTTAGAAATGACTGCCTTTACAAACCCCCCCCAGACCCTAGCCCAGCCAGTTATCGAGTCCATTGTGCAGGGGGGAAATGCAGTACACGATTTATTAATGCGACATTTCAAAAATACTGAAAATGCAAAACGATGTTGCGGGCCAATGAAAGTATTATTCAAGTTTTAGAGCGGTCTACGAGATCATAAAGATCGCGTATTAAAATTGGAATACGAAGGGGAAAATATATTATTAGATTTATAATAAAATATCACTATTTTGTGGCATTAGTGTTATATTCAGATGAACTAACAAATTACCTAACTTTCCTGGTATAAATAGTACCTTTCTTATGTTTTATTAACCCTCTATGGGCCCAACTTTCGGGTCACATATGCTGATATATGAACATTTTACCAAATAATTTTAGTTTCTTCACAAGATGACGTACACTCTGAGATAATCAATAACAATATTGATGAGGGTTGTACGTCCCTTGCAAGTTTATATTTAAGAAAAAAATTCGACCCATAGAGGATTAATACTGTGAAATGCAAATAATATAGGAGTGTCGTGTGTCATTTCGTCGAGAGGCATACTTAGATTTCTAATATTCTACATTAAACTTTTTTTTAGTCAGAGTATCACTAAAGTCAGACAAGAAAATTATTTCTGTCCCATGAAAGTGTTTGGAGGAGCCAAGAAAATATCTAAAAAAAAGTAACGTCCCTCTTTTCAATGAAACACACAAATTACCTTTACTTCCCAAACGTATCCTCGTAAGTTACTAAAGGAGACATTCAACGCCATCGACTTACATAATCGTCCTTAGAGGAATACCTTTCCTTATCAATAAAACGCATAAATAACCTCGAAACAATGAAATTAAATTTTATGCACCGCCTTCTCCATAAATACCGCGAAGATTGCACGCAATTTTCCAAGTTCAAGTCTCCCTGTAACTCACTAAAATTCCAAAAACTCGCGAGATAATGCACAGGAACAAATATCACCGAGCCGAAGTTGCCCAACAGCGCGAATCAGTCGCGCGAAAGGCGTGGTTCGAAATAAACGAGAAAATGTCGAGGGTCCCTCCTGGTGCACCACGCACTGGTCCATAAAATGTCATTTATCTCCAAGGAAAAGATCCTGCCTTGCCTCGAGGAACGAAGGAACGTCGCGAGGCTGCTAACGCAACCTGGTATTTTTCCGGACGATTCATTTCGTCGGCCTTTTTCTCACGGACGACTACAGCCGATTACTCGTACATTAACATGAATTTCTCGCGCAACTAATTTCCAGGGAGTTAGGGGACAGGGGTAGAGGAGGATAACGCCCGGTCGGTGACGGTATTGTGATCCTCTCGCTCGGCTGGACCGAGCTGACCGACTTAGCCAAAACGCGAGTTCAGTTACGGAGATTTTCCCGGGGGATTTAACGCCTCGCGGCTCCTCACGGATTGGATAAAAGGGATCATCGGCGTGAGCTTTAACCGTGGATCGCGGTTAAGGCCGACGACAAACCGCTTTCTTTTCACTGGCTCCAGACAGGATCAGGCGAGGACACTCCGCGTCAGCAGATTGCGAGATCCTCTTTCGAAACGATCCTCGATCTGTGTCACGGTGCCTTCGGGTCAACCTAATATTGACGTTTCGTCAGACTCAACCCCGACACGCCTGCTTCGATATCGATAAATGTTTAGGTGCTTCGAAATTCGAGCTTCGATGAACACGATAAAGACACTGACGGTAAGTTCAGAAAATTAAAACGTTTCAAATCATTTTGGAAAAATTATTTTTGGTCGCAGGGGTTAATTACAATCATTTTTGGTGAGTAGACATACCCCGAAATACTATGCATTTTCGAGAAAAAAATTCAGGAAGGTGAACAAAACGGCATAATTAAAAAATTTTAAATCGTTCTAAAAAAATTATTTTTAGACACAGGGGTCAATTACAGTGATTTTTTATCAATAGACATACCCCCGAAATCCTGTGCACTTTCGCGAAAAAAATTCGAGTATATGTGTAACTTCTTCAAGTGCATAGAGTTAAAGTAAATTTCAAAATAAACATAGAAGACAGTATAAATTATAATAGTTGGTACAGTCTTTCGATAGAGGATGAAATGCTCTTTAAAATGAGCATTTGTACAAAACGATAGAGTAGTTAGTTCCGGAGATATAAGGGTTTGAACTTTGTTTACGTTCCATTGTTGACATCCACGTGAGTTCATTGACCTCGCGCGTAGACTGTAATCAGTACGTAGTAAATCTTGAAAATACTACGACTTGCTGGTCACGACTGTCTGGACTCAGTCGTCAGGCGAAGACAGAGATAGACAAATTAGAAAAATTACCCCTTTACATAAATTACGATATCTCCAAAACGAAAAGTTGTAACGAGACAAACAGAAAACAAACTATAACAACAGATGTGAGTATTGAAAAATTCATTGCACGTGTATCGTATAAGAAACGTTGTGACGTTAAATGGCGCTAAAATAACATTGTTAGAAATTTTAAAAATGGTTCTGGCCATTTCTGAGCATGGTCCTCGCTCTCGTACGCAATTCGGTTCGGTATTGCCATGCGCGGAGGGACGATAACGTCGTGGCGTCGGGCACGACGTCCCGCGGTGCTAGACTGTGACCAAATTCGCGGTGCCCATGCAGTGTTTACACTCGAGATGATGCCTCCTAATGCTAATACGCGGGGCCCGGGCGACGGCAACGTAGCCCTCCGGTTTCTGGTTTCTTAATGCTCAATCGCAATCCAATGAAAAGTGTATGAATGGCAAGCGATTATCAAGTCGAACGGGCGCCCTCAATGTGTCCGCCGAGGCGTCCGTGGTAACCCCGCTGCGTTAACCGACGTCGAATCCGGACCAAATGGTACGAATTCTCCTTCCTCTTTCGAGCCCCACCTTTTGCTCGCTTTTCACCTCGTCCGACGCGTTCCTTTTTCAATAGACAAATCGACCGATCACCGCGCGCAATACGAACTCGCGTAAGCGCGTGGTCGGATTTCCGGCTCACTCGTCGATCATAATCGGGTCAGAGAGCAACGAGTAATTACCGTTGTTGGCAAACGCGAGCTTGACAGACGGAATGGACACGCCGACAAAAGCGACCGCTAAGGCAAGAGTTCGGTTTTAAAGCGAAGTTCACTGTCAGATCATCGCAACAATGTAATTTACTTGCTGCTGTCGTTAGGATGAATAGATCAGAAAATACTTGTTTCTATGCTGTTAAAAAAATTTCGATCAATGGTAAATAAAAACGTATCTAGGTTGTTGTGAAAGACGTGGTTGTGAAAGATAGACGTGATTCTTATACGATATTAATTTGTGTTGCTAATTACTAATTTTTGTAAAAGGATTGTGCGTTTGGTGTGTTTCGAATACAATTCTCTTGGTTAAATCGTACAAATATATAAAAAGTTACCCCAAAATTAAACCTCACGAAAAAACAGGAATCTCAGAACGCAGATAACGCAAGTTGCTAGAAACTGAAACGTCGAAATTAATTTTTCTCGAAAACACACCAGCGAAGAGACGCTAGGTAGACTCGAAATTAGTGCCGTGGATAGAAAGGATTCACAGTTAGACGCGTAGCAGGCATTTCGAAACGAAGATAATTTAATAATCCGTTCGATGCACGGGCGACGAAACGTTGCTCGCTGATAGATATTGGCGTTCGATGGTTACCAGGCGCATTTTGATGCACTTTTCCGTGCGATCGGCCACGGTGCAAAAGTGCCCTCCGCAGAAATACGTAGCGGCGCGTGGCGTTTATCGGGAATCGAAAATTTGCCGAGATGGAAATGAAAACGGAAGTGGCGTAACGGCGGTGTGCGGGCAAAGCCGGTTAAAAACGGCGGGCACGTTCGAAAAAAATCGCTCCAATTTCTTGCTGCTGACGTTTTTCGAACGCAACGTGCCTCCGGGGACAACGTGTTCATCGGCCACGAAGAGAGTGGCAACCCTGGGGCACGATCCGTTCCACCGAACGATTCTGTTTGCCGACACGCTCGCGAGCACGCGCTGTTCGTTGGCCGCTGAAGGATCGTTTTTCGGAGTCAGTGACTCCGAAACGCGTTCTTCTGGTCAATTCCGACGTCCTGGAGAGTACTTGAACATTTTGCACGTGCCCCCGCTGTAAAAATTGAAACGATTCGCCCGATACCGACGTGTCGATCGTTGGGGGATGAAAGGAATTCGAACGATAACAGAGCTGTGTGTTCGCGGTGGATTTTTAGTCTCGTTATTGGTGAAAAGGTAAAGGAGGCTTAAATGTCTCACAGGTGGCGATGGTGGCAGAATCATGGGAGAAAAGCATTAACCTCTTCAGGACCAAATTATTTTGTTAATAAGTCTTAATAAACAGAAATGCAAATTGATACTCACTCACGATATTCGTCCATTTTGTGGCTGTGCTACCGTGTCATGGCATTGGAAAATTTGACTATACAGGGTGTTACTGGACGGGTGGTACCATCGGGTAGTGGTTGATTCTGCGTACCAAAATAAGTCGAGAAGAAGGAATAAAATTTGTTCCTTTGGAGCTTCGTTTACGAGGAAATCGAATTTGAAAATGTGTTGATAATACGTTTGTTATTATTTGATATTAAGAACTGCTGTATCAAAATTTACAGATCTTTTACGACCACTTAATTATTATGAAATGCAACTCACTCAATTAATCATTGCTCTGTTTTCTGTATCACCCTTTTGTTTCGATGGCGACGATTTCGAAGCCCCTAACGTTTTCACCGTACAGCAAGACATGCTTACAGTTCGACTGATACAAACAGACTAACGATAAAAGTAGCCGGTAGTCGTACTGCTGAAGACGGATTGTAAACATTACAAAGGGCAACGAATACGAAAGGGTGAACAAAAACGATCATGCTACGTGAGGGCATGAAACAATTTTCTAACTCAATTTTCTCGTAAATGTTATTCCTTCTTTTCGACTTATTTTCGTTCGTAGAATCACTCTCTGCCCGATAGTACCATCATTCCTGTATATCATTTATAACTGTAGTGGTTACTATTGTGATGTAATATTTAAAATAATTTAAATACTAGGTGTAAGAGGTTAATAGTTTTAGAACTACTCAATTTTTTAATTTTTTAAAATAAACGAACACACGGTACACTATGTGGTAAGGATTGAAAGATGTCATCACACTGTACTATGCATCCGTGACAATTATCGCCCTTATCTGAAGACAGTGATTGTGTCGAGATCGAGAAAGACAGAAAATGATTAATAGAGTCAAATCGATAAAGTAAATAAATTTATAAAATAATATTAACGTCACGAAGATACGAGAAACCTTCGAAACCCATAATCGTCAAAGCTGATGATCCATATTTAAACGCGTCCCGTTTCTAAACTGCTAATGCAAAAATTGTTGAACTGACCGGTATCGTGAAACGCGATTACTGGAGTACGGAGACAATTTTATCCGGCGCCATTAGATGGGATCGAAAATCGTGAGCAATGTCAGATGTTCCGGGTTATTCTTCGAATTACGCACAGAAACTGATCGAGGACACCCGTTGGGCTCACGTTCCGGAATAATTTAATGATACAACCCTCGAGCGCTCCGTTCCTCCTCCTGTTGTCGCCACGAACCGAATTTCGTTAAACGCTTAACAATTAAACGGGAAACCGACGTGCCGTTGGTCGTCGGCACAATGATCTCGAAACTTAACCTTCTGTCGACGAAACCGGTTCAGTGTTTTGTGTTTTCTTTACACAGCAAAAGCAATTTTCGACCGATCGATATTTCGAAGATTCTAGAATTTGAACACTACATTTACGGAATTAAGTTGCAGAATTCGTAAATATTATTCGTGAGTAATTTATGTTTTTGATCGATTTGATGATACAATTGTTGAGGTTTTACTGTATAATACATTTACTAATTACACATGTCTTATTTTCAACAAAACTGAAATTTACGATTATGTCTCGTTACTCCTGACACTAATTAAAAGAAAGATCGTATTTTAAAGTAACTGTCAATACAGCAACAATAAAAATATCTGCAACGAGTTCCCATAAGCCTACTGTTAAAGTCACAGAATTCATAAATATTATTCGTCAGTAACTAGTATTAAATTTGATCGATTTAAATATATATTCTAATTAAAAGAAACATCGAATATCAACGTAAGCGTAAACATAATTTTCGATAAAGATACTTCTATATGGAGCTGGAATTGATTAGTATGATCTTGCAGACTTTAAATGCGTTTCTTTCGAAACGTTACTTTCTTAACTGGCGTAGATAAAATCTCAAAAACTATACGTTCGATTGCTTTGAAATTTCTACACGTTGTTCCACATACTAATAGTTCTCCACCGTACCAAAATCAAATTGTTAAAATGAGTTTATCATATTTTTTTTATTAAAAAGTTGCGAAAGAAACGACGAAATTTTACAATTTTTACTTTAAGCTTTCACCATTTTGTCAATTTGCAACATAAATTAATTAATTTGGTACGTGCGATAACTGTAAACCTACCGAATGAAAATCTTTTTATGTGTTTCGATTTAGTCAACCCTGAGTGCTGCAATCACCTGCACCAGTGTTTAAACACATGTATACTGTGGGCGTGATAACAACATTAAAAATTATTTTGTATTCCCAAAGAATAGCTAAGTATAACGTCAGATGTAACATTTCCTTGATAAAAAATTAAGAAAAATGGTTGAATTTTCTATCATTCGCACGAGACTCCCCTCTTAAATCGTACGCGGGTTAAAACGCAAGACGAGCGAAGAAAAATCGCGGGATAACGACGAACCGCGTCGAATTTCTCGTCGCGATTTCTCTCCCTTCTCTGGCCCCCGTCGAAATATCGTTCGGGGAATTCAGTTTGTAACGGGGCGCGTTTTGTCTCGCGGGTGCTTTGACAGAGAGCGTCGGAGCCGCGAGAATTACGAGTATACAAGCGGAAAGGGAAAAAAAAAAAAATGAGCGGGAGAGTAAAGAGGCAGAGAAACACAGGGACTGCGGTGGGCGATGGAACCATAAGAGTGTGAAAATGTTTTGCAATTTCGAAATCAGGCGTGCCTGCCAGTTTGTGCCAAAGCGCGTTACCGGAAACTGGCAACCAGTGGGCTGCGGGCGGCACCGACTCTCGCCGCAAAAGCGGATTGCGGTTTCGCCGGGTAACATGCATTAAAAACGCACACGCAAGCTTCCGTCTGCCAAACGGCTACACGTTCTATCTCCCTCCCTCCCTCCCTCTTTCTCTCTCTCTCTTTTAATTTTTTCCTTCCTTTTTTCACCCTTTTAAGGGAAAAAACGGAGCACCACCACCCTTCCTCTCTATGCATAAAGTAATTTCTACGCGCTGAAAACGCAGCTCATTCGCGCACGATCTACCGGAAAAAACAATACGAATAGGATTAACGCTCCTGTGTAATTCTGTTATAACAAAATCCACCGCTCTTTCAAATTTTTTCTCGCGCGATTTCGTACGCGAAAATATCGAACCGCGTTCGCGGATAAATTTTGCTCCGACGAAAACAATGTTCTTCGATTCCGGTTATATTTGTACGCTCCGGCAATTTTGTTATTTAACACGTCGAGTGCGAATTTGTCGTGACTATTCAGACTGGAACGCCATTGAGGGTGGTTCATACTCGACGATTCGTTCAAATTATTTTGCAAAAACTAGGAACCTTGTGTACTCATTATTTTGTATAAAACTTTGCAAATAATTACGTTTTTATTTGTGGCAGTTTATGTTTTATGTTACACTCGAAAACGTTCTATTTGAAATGACAAAGTTGAGCTCTGTATTATGTACTTTCTTAAACATTCCAAGTTTTGTAACATTTTCTCGCATTGTTTGAAATAACCATTATGTATATGATAGCATTTTACGTTTCAAAAACAACGATGTCTTAAAATAATTTCCTGTTGCTACCTTTGTTGTATAAGGTTAATGTTAGAGCCATTTTCATATTAAATTTCCAAGATCTATAATTGTTGCCACTTAATTTATTGCCATACTTGTTATACTTTCTTTCCTTTATTTTTTATTTAGCACAATTACCTACTTTTTTTCTTTATATGACACAAACTCTTCATGCGTGCTTCTATATTTATTGACTGTATTCGTGCAGCGGCATTGTGCTGCTCTGGGCCCATAACCATATTGGATTATAAACTAATTATATTTATTAACAACGACATGTTACAAAACCCTTATACCATCGAACAAAAATGTACTACTAAGGAAATATTGAACAAAAGACAAAAGAAACAAATATCCTTCAGTTAATAGTCATCATGCTCTAAAAGAATTCTATATTCCGGTGTTTTGAGATCGATAACGATCGAGACGCGTAGGATTTGACACCGATAAAGTGTCGTCGTTTGAACGCAGTAAATTCCAGTTAATCTTTGGAGATACAGTGACCAGGAAGAGCCCAGGCGAGGTCAGACTTTCCTCCCCCGTAGCATACAAATGAAAGTATTCGCGAAGCGAAGGACGGATCTAAAGATGTTGTCGGCGAGATGAGAGGATCATCCCTCTGTGCGAGATCGTCGTCAAAGGGACACGCGTGTCTGGTCCCCTGCTGTGATTTTCACTCGACTGCTCGTCGCTGGGCGTCTCGCCTTGGTCCCCGAGCCGATGTGTCGCGTGCTATTGCCATTCCTCTCCCGGTTAATAATACGTATCTTCGTCTTTCCACGTTGCTACCAGTCGGCTATCTCTATAATTTATGCACAAAGAAAATGCCTCCTCTTTAAACACCCTCTTTAACGAGTCTACACTGGCATATTCGGCGCTGAGCTGTTTCCCTGCAACCCTTCCTGTCCTTACTTTTTTATAACTCTTGCTTCGAATACTTCGACTCCGTCAGAACCGTCTGTCATCGAGATGATACATATGAATAACAATGCAATTACTTTTAAATGTTTGTCTAAACTTTGAAATTTCTATTTGTTAGGTCTTAGATAGATAATTTTGAGCTGTCATGGTTGTGAAAACGATTGCAATTCTCTCGAATATCATGGTCGACCTAACCCAGTCCTTAATTTTTTGTAACTTCTGCTTTGAATGCTTCGACCCTTGATCAATATGATAGATTTAAATAGCAATGCAATTACTGTTCACATCAAAATTTAATTAATCCATGAAAGTAGTGAAGCATTGTTCTATTTTAAATGTTCGTGGTTCCAAACGCAATTGCAATTGTCTGGAATATCATGGTGAAAAAAAAGTAAGTGAAAGCAGCGTAGTTTGTGGCGGACCATTTTTACTCGAGTTGTACGCCGAGTTTAAAAAATATTGAAGTTGAAAATGATCGTGTCGAAGGTGGAAAAATGGCGTTTTCTTCGACGATGTGAAATCTGCTGGAGAGTGGCTGTAACATACGATCATTTGTGCGAGTTAATGCGATGATCGGGATGACCGACACGCGCAGCCAAGTATTTAAGATCGTAGGATAAGCGAGTCACGTGGCGGTGCAGGATCCATGGGATATTTATTGAGAGCTCCCTCTCTTTCGACCTCCGACGCTTCGACGATGTATTGCTTTTTAAGGGACTTTAAAAGCTCCCTTATCGGATCTTCGACACTCGATGATAAATCTTCGCCACGACGCCGCGCAGTATTATTCGAATTCGGTCACTTTTCCTTTCCGACGAACGGGCAATCGTCGAAGTAATCGAGTGCTCTTCTTCCGCCATCTTCGTCCCGCGGTTAGGGCTACAACCTGCCCACTTTTACGTGGTAAATTCGGTCTCGAAGAAGCTTATTTTTGCGACACTTGCTGACCACTACATTTTTAAAATACAATCTAGATCAATTTCCATCCCATTTACTCAAAATTATAATAATAATTAGTTCCTACGCGGTGTTGAAAGAAACATTGACTCTCTCTCAGGTTTCTGGGATCTTTTCTTCAAAGTTCCACCATTTTATAATAAATTATTCTTTTCATAAATCCTCAAGTGCAACTGAAGCTACAGTCTTATAATTTAAGAAAATTGCACGATTTCTCGTTTCCGAATCTCCACATTTATAACAAATTTATGGAGGCCTCTCACACTTGTTCCTATTGTGTCTATAATAACTACTGTTTTTGAACGAAATTTTTACGAGAAGTAGTTCGAGAAATGTACTTTCGAACCCATTAAACATTTATTAAAAAAAGTTTCAAAGCTACCCCAGAAAAAATTGTTGAAAATTGCTTTTATTCCCAACCATCACAGTGGTTTAAATATACTCTGTAAAAAGACAGGTATCGAATATATAAAAATTGCACAACACTTTCTTTAGAAAGGTCTTTTAACCCCTTGTCATACAATGACGTGTCTGACTCGTCAAAAATAAATTTATGAACGAACAAATTTAGACGAAATTAAATAGAGCACGTTTGAAGAATTATTTGAAATTGAATTTATGCGTCGAGGGGTTAAGTAAATGCTCCATTATTTTGACTTCCGTCGATGGTGGAAGGACGCGACAGAATATGAACGATATTTCGAAAAGTTGCCGCATAAATATAAAACCAACACCCGTATCCGGGCGGGGACACGCGTGCACACACGCAACAGACGATATTACAAAATTATCGGCACGTCAATGTTATCGGCGCCAGGCCTGCAGAGCACGTAGATACACGAACCGATATGCTCGGCTGGTATAATAGAGCCGATCGGCCGGGACCCCTACGTGAAATGCAAGTTCCCCATAGAATAGATGTCCCCCGTGCAGGTCTCCGGTGTCCGAGATAATGCGATAACGAGGTTTACTACACGACTACCGCCACTGTGCGTATATTTGCTGGCGATCGATTGGTGCCACTGCCCCGCGGCAAATAAATCGCCCGACCGGCAAAAACTCTGTCCAATCGCGCGCGAACTCGCTCCAACTATTCGAAACTTCGATCGAAAGTGAAAATCGTCCACGCTCGGACTACGACGAACTCGAGGATTTTAGATACTCTAATTTATCCTTTGTATTCAACGCGGATATCGAAGATTCCATCGTGCGATCGATTGCTTCTTAACCCTTTGCACTTCGAAAGATTTTCTTTTTTTCTTTATTATCGTTGTATTTTTTGATTATAGCAAAGTAATATATTTAACAGGCTTTAGGTTATACAGTTTAGACTATGTACTGTGTGTTTGCCTCTTAGCTGACGAAATGAAGATGAAAGACAGTATAGAGCCGGATATCGGAATCTTTATTACTAAATGATAGCACGATTGGTCTGATTCACAACAATTATTACACCGCTATATTTACTAATCAATTCCATCGGAGACGACATGAATGATATACTGGTGAATGCATAGGCTGAGATATTAAATAATAAGGGTGAAAGAATACGAACAAGAAGCAATGCCTAGAAATGAAAGAATATTGCTTTTTACACGAAAATGTATAAATATTTGTAACGTAAATTTTGTTCGTGTATTTCCTAAATTAAATTTTTGTTATCATGGAGTGCACAGGGTTGATGTTGTGTTGCCCAAAACGAAATAAAAACGAGTATATTCTCTATTGTACATTTTGAATGACAATAAAAAATGTACTCTAGTGAAATAAATCAAAATATGTGAAAAAACTGATAAATCACGAAAAGCTTTCGAAAGGTATGCATAACATGTACAAGAAACGTGGATAAAAAATTCAATCCAAGGAGGCAGACTTTGAATCTCGAAGCGGAACAAAAATGGAAAATTGCTTTCGACGTTTTACGGTCAAAGTAGCATAAATACTAGCCCAGTTTCTTCTGTATCAACATTCGTGTCTGCTACGGTGGATATTACGTTCGGATGAGATCACAACCTATTATTTCGCTAGCTCTGAATGCGCGGGAACGGTGTACGATAAGAAAATGTGACGGGAAAGGCGGATATGGTGCTAGTTTATGGCGAGCGCTTAGAAAATGCTGCAAAAACGTAAACTCGATATTTCCTAATCGACGACATCCACCGAGTAATTAAATTTTTGGGACAAATTACGATCGAGAGGGTGAAATCGTTCGAAACTGGCGCGGGGGTGAAATTAAAACGCTGTGCTAGAGTTAATAGTAATTCGATTGCTGGTAAACGTCCAATCAAATTTTTGGAACCTGATAGTTTGCAAAAATTCAGTCGAGTATATTTTTCTATATTAATAGATCCAGATTAGTAGATTAACCCCTTAACGTTCATGCCCGAGTCTGACTGCTTTGAAAAACAATATTTGTTTAATCCAACGGTTTAAGGGATGATAATATTTGTTTTCCTTCAAATTATACGTTAGATACAACATTGTAATTAAAAAAAATCATATTTTTAGAAACAAATCCACTAAACAAAACTGATCATTGTTGGTTAACCCGAAAAATATAAAGGGGTTAATGGATTCTTGAAGAAATGTATAATACAATGGAAATAAATATTTATTCCTTCTCTTATAGAAAACTAGGGTAAATTTGCAAAAATTCAAGCCATTTTGACGACTTTGGTAGCTCCAATGTTAAAGTAGAGGTGAAATTAAAACGCTGTCTCAGAGTTAACAGAGACTCGATTGCTGGTGAACGGCCAATAAAATTTTTGAAAACCGATGATTTACGATCGAAAGGGTGAAATCGATCGAAGCTTCCGTAGAGGTGAAATTAACACGGTGTCCTAGAGTTAATAGCGACTCGATTGCTGGTGAACGCCCTTTTTCATTGCACGTTCCTGAGAACGTTTGACTCCGAGCGACTGATTGCAGGGTGAATTTCTCGGGAGTTTGCTGCATTGTCGCCGAAGAATAAGTAGGGAGGCGCTGCGGCCGCTAGGGGTGCCAGTTATTTTTCCATCCTCCTTTCGGACCCCTCTACGGTCCTCGTAGCCGGTTCTTCCTGAGAAGATTTCAAATTACAGGGTCCAGGAACGGCGCCCCCGTCGAGGTTCGCCCCTCCCCCGTGGGGGGCATCACGAAAACTTGCACGAGACACCCTGCCACGACGTCACGGTGCACCGATTTTTTGTTCCACGCTTTTCTCTTGCCATATCTTCCGCTCCACTTGCCGATATTATCGACATGACCACCCGATCGTGGGTACGCGACGCGAATACGTTTCTAACGACGATCTTACACGATAACGAGCTCCTTTAACGCGCCATTGTAATTATTCAATATATTTTTTTACCATTCTCTTTTCTGTTTCTTCTATACTCGACGAAAAATATTATACATCGACTTTTGGAGAAGCTCCAAAGGAGGGAATTTATCTTCAAATTCGTGGTAGTTTTAGGCAAACGATTACTTTGTCCTTTGAGGACTGTTTTAATTCGATTTGTTTAGCTTCTTAGTGGAAATCTACGAGGATATTTAACTCTGAAATGTAAAGGTAGGTTTCTTTAACACAACTTCTACATTCGTAGTTTTCAATAAAAATTATTAAAAAGTTCCATTGTATTATTCGTTTCTCCAAGTATTATATACAGGTTAGTTATTCCAAGTGTTATATACAACTTAGACTCGTAGTTGGTTGCAATAAACAAACATAAAATTTAATGAAAATGTCGAACTTGTTTAAGATTGTTAAGATTGTTGTTCAAGTTTGTTAAGATTAAATTAACATTTAAGATGTTAAATGTTAGATTTTTTATGTCGAACACATGGAATGAAGCATTATAATAATACATATGAGTAATTACGAAATTTTAAATTCGAATTGTGCTTTCTTCCACAGTGTACGAATATACTATTTATTGACACAAATACATTAACATAAGTAGATAGTATACGAATAATCCTCTTTTGCAGTAGAATGTCAGTGTTCAGCGGTAACGAGTGAATGGTTAAAGGGCAAAGTATAATGTGCGAAACCGCGGCGTGCGGCGACAGTTTTTGAAAATCTCTAGGGAGCACGGAGCCGCGTTTCCGACGAGCTACGCGAGCGCTCGTGTTATGGGGTTGTCAAAGCAAGGACAGAATGACATCTCTATTATCACGAGCCGACCATAAAGGAAGACAGACGATCGCGATGGCGAGAGAAAGAGAAACGAAGGGAAGAGACAAGAGGTTTCACGTAGGAACGCGTGCCATCGAGATAACGGATCTCCCCGATGATAATCCTCCTTGGTGACACCGTAGGGCACATATGGTCCGACCCCATGACTGTTAAACAGATCCGTGTTGGCAGCCGTTGTTGCCAGACTTTATTTCGCAAGATGCTGGAGATTATTTTCGTTTCCTCAAAATATTGAGCCTAACAGCTGCAATATTGCCTCCGATATCTTTACGGAATTAATAAAATCCACAGGCTAAACAGTTTACGAAAATAATTGTACATTAGACATTTCAAAGATCGATTCTTTGATCACTGTTTCATGAATTCTTTTTATTTGTATACTGATATGAACTGTTTCATGAATTCTTTTTAATCTTATATTGATATGAACTGTTTCATGAACGCTCTTTATTTGTATACTGATATGAACTGTTTCTTGAATTCTTTTTATTTGTATACTGATATGAACTGTTGCATGAATTCTCTTTATTCTTGTATTGATATGAATTGTTTCATGAATTCTCTTTATTTGTATACTTATATGAACTGTTTCATGAATTCTCTTTATTTGTATACTTATATGAACTGTTTCATGAATTCTCTTTATTTGTATACTGATATGAACTGTTTCATGAATTCTTTTTAATCTTATATTGATATGAACTGTTTCGTGTACGCTCTTTATTTGTATACTGATATGAACTGTTTCTTGAATTCTTTTTATTTGTATACTGATATGAACTGTTGCATGAATTCTCTTTATTCTTGTATTGATATGAATTGTTTCATGAATTCTCTTTATTTGTATACTTATATGAACTGTTTCATGAATTCTCTTTATCTGTATACTGATATGAACTGTTTCATGAATTCTTTTTATTTTTATGCTGATATGAACTGTTTCATGAATTCTCTTTATTTGTATACTGATATGAACTGTTTCTTGAATTCTTTTTATTTGTATACTGATATGAACTGTTTCATGAATTCTCTTTATTTGTATACTTATATGAACTGTTTCATGAATTCTCTTTATTTGAATACTGATATGAACTGTTTCATGAATTCTTTTTAATCTTATATTGATATGAACTGTTTCATGAACGCTCTTTATTTGTATACTGATATGAACTGTTTCTTGAATTCTTTTTATTTGTATACTGATATGAACTGTTGCATGAATTCTCTTTATTCTTGTATTGATATGAATTGTTTCATGAATTCTCTTTATTTGTATACTTATATGAACTGTTTCATGAATTCTCTTTATTTGTATACTTATATGAACTGTTTCATGAATTCTCTTTATTTGTATACTGATATGAACTGTTTCATGAATTCTTTTTAATCTTATATTGATATGAACTGTTTCATGAACGCTCTTTATTTGTATACTGATATGAACTGTTTCTTGAATTCTTTTTATTTGTATACTGATATGAACTGTTGCATGAATTCTCTTTATTCTTGTATTGATATGAATTGTTTCATGAATTCTCTTTATTTGTATACTTATATGAACTGTTTCATGAATTCTCTTTATTTGTATACTTATATGAACTGTTTCATGAATTCTTTTTATTTTTATGCTGATATGAACTGTTTCATGAATTCTCTTTATTTGTATACTGATATGAACTGTTTCTTGAATTCTTTTTATTTGTATACTGATATGAACTGTTTCATGAATTCTCTTTATTTGTATACTTATATGAACTGTTTCATGAATTCTCTTTATTTGAATACTGATATGAACTGTTTCATGAATTCTTTTTAATCTTATATTGATATGAACTGTTTCATGAACGCTCTTTATTTGTATACTGATATGAACTGTTTCTTGAATTCTTTTTATTTGTATACTGATATGAACTGTTGCATGAATTCTCTTTATTCTTGTATTGATATGAATTGTTTCATGAATTCTCTTTATTTGTATACTTATATGAACTGTTTCATGAATTCTCTTTATTTGTATACTTATATGAACTGTTTCATGAATTCTCTTTATTTGTATACTGATATGAACTGTTTCATGAATTCTTTTTAATCTTATATTGATATGAACTGTTTCGTGAACGCT
The DNA here is from genome assembly GCF_013123115.1 of Colletes gigas. NCBI lineage: Eukaryota > Metazoa > Arthropoda > Insecta > Hymenoptera > Colletidae > Colletes > Colletes gigas. The sequence continues at coordinate 1,373,655 of NW_025106664.1, forward strand.
CTTTATTTGTATACTGATATGAACTGTTTCTTGAATTCTTTTTATTTGTATACTGATATGAACTGTTGCATGAATTCTCTTTATTCTTGTATTGATATGAATTGTTTCATGAATTCTCTTTATTTGTATACTTATATGAACTGTTTCATGAATTCTCTTTATCTGTATACTGATATGAACTGTTTCATGAATTCTTTTTATTTTTATGCTGATATGAACTGTTTCATGAATTCTCTTTATTTGTATACTGATATGAACTGTTTCTTGAATTCTTTTTATTTGTATACTGATATGAACTGTTTCATGAATTCTCTTTATTTGTATACTTATATGAACTGTTTCATGAATTCTCTTTATTTGTATACTGATATGAACTGTTTCATGAATTCTTTTTAATCTTATATTGATATGAACTGTTTCATGAACGCTCTTTATTTGTATACTGATATGAACTGTTTCTTGAATTCTTTTTATTTGTATACTGATATGAACTGTTGCATGAATTCTCTTTATTCTTGTATTGATATGAATTGTTTCATGAATTCTCTTTATTTGTATACTTATATGAACTGTTTCATGAATTCTCTTTATCTGTATACTGATATGAACTGTTTCATGAATTCTTTTTATTTTTATGCTGATATGAACTGTTTCATGAATTCTCTTTATTTGTATACTTATAAGAACTGTTTCATGAATTCGTTTTATTTTTATACCGATTATTGACACCCTCCCTTTTCCTCGATTCTTTTTAGATTCTCAACAATTGAGAACGTTCCAATAAAAACGAATCTCCACCGTGTACTTGAATAACTGATCTCCATTCTTCTTCCCAACTCTAAATTGTTCGTGATAATTTACAGAACGGCTGTCAACGCGTGAAATAACCAACTCCGCGATAAATTCGACGCACCGTCGTGCCTGTAATTGACTAATACGTAATTGTCGACTCGTACAATCCGATAAGGGGTTTAAACGAGTAACACACGAAAGAGAGGAATCGTTGGCTTCGATACATTGTACGTGAATGAGAAACGCTCGAAGTAGGACAAGGAGAGAGCGCGGCCGGGAAACTGGCCGCAGCTTCCGGTTCGCTGCCACATAATTTCGTTACTTTGCACGAAATTGGATTAAGGGGTTCGTTAAGGGCGCATTAGCGCACGTTAGCACGTTACACGATGACCCCGAACTGAATTACATTGTGGCGTTTGGTCAACTTTCAATGGGCCACGTCGAGTGACCCCGCTGTGATTCCGGAAATACCGCAGATCTGTGCGTTTCCCTACTTTTCAAAGTCTCGTTTTCACCGACGACGCGGCCCTCTCGGTGCTTTTCTATGCTCGAGCCAACACACGGACAGAATCGCCCGATCCGTGATTCTGTATTTCTGAAATTTCAACCCTCTTCGCTTTGTTATTCGAAATCCGGTGGCGACGCGTTGTCGAGCACTATTTTTGAATAGTCATTGTACTAATTTGCTTTTTGGTACGTAAATACCGTGCCCAGAATGATCTTCGATCTATACGTGTTGATAAATCTGTAAAAATTCGATACGTTTGGCCCTATTTTAAAAGGGAAAGAATATTAAGAAATAACTGAATTTGTAACATCTTCTCATATTTAAATTCCTTGAATTTTCTTTATTCAGATGCTGTTATTAACTTGCCACTCTACAATTGAGATTGTAAATAAAATTAGAAGAATTGAAGCTCATAATTCACGGACATTTTAATGCATATAACTCTCTAACGAATTTGTATAGGGAATAATAAAAAAATCTGCGACGTAAACTCTCTATGGTGATTTCATTTTTAAATTTACCGAATTAAAATTGATATTTCACGATTTGAGCGATGTTCTTTCTTCGAAGGGCCAATCGAATTGCGACCGAGGCGCGTTGTCGAGCACGAAATTGCCGAAATTCCCACAGCCTGGTCACGCCATAACTTGCAATAAAAGAGGAAACTTGGTTCGAAGAAGAAAAAAAAATGCAACGCATCGGCGGAGGGAAACGGAAGGACGTCTTCGTTAAGGGGTGCCCGCGGGGCAGAGTTAAAACGGCGCGGAATCAAAGGATCGATTAGAATCGAGCCTCGCCGCGGGATTTCTCTTGGCAATTCGTAGGGCAATGTCGTGGTTCTTGTCGCTCACCCTCGTGCCTCGCTACGAAAACCAAAGAGGAGGGTCGCGTGTGAGGAATAAAGGAAGAGGAGGAGAGGTGAAAAGAGTCACCCTCTCCGTCTCACCACTTTTTGCATCCACGATTTCGAGGGAACCGTCCATCCTCCCTTTCCACAGGAAATTCAATATTTTGGCTATCGAGTTTCCACGAAAATAGAAAAAACCATTTATAATGTACCACCGTACTACCTTTCTCATCCCCTTTTATAGCTCGCGAGCAATTCTCGCTAATGCCACCGACAATAATGGTGTATTTATTTTGTACCAGAGAAATTAAAACGATAGATACTTGGAGAATTGTATAATGCAATCGGAAATAAATGTTTTCGTTCTCTTATAGAATATTATGGTTTGCAAAAATTCAGTCGAATATATTTTTCTAGATTAATAGATCTAGATTAGTAGATTAATTTTTGCAAACCATAGTATTCTATAAGAGAACGAATAAATATTTATTTCCATTCTATTATATATTTTTTCAACAATCTCGATTAATAGATTCTACATGTAGTTTTCTATAAGAGAATGAATAAACATTTATTTGCATTGCATTCTACATTTCTTCAAGAATCTATTAATCTATAATAGATTATACATTTCCTCAAAAATCTATTAATGTATGATGCAATGGAAATAAATGTTTTTAAATATATTTTTTGGAATTTTTATTAGAAACTGCGAGTCACTTTGACCACTTTGATAGTTCCAGTGTTAAAGCATCACTCTCAAATATTGATATTTTCGATATTGAAATGATTTTTCTTCGACGAACTCGCCACGAATGAATTGTCGTGACTTCGTGCGTTCGGAAAAATTGATAAATCTGAGTTCTGAGGCGGTTCTCACGCAAAATTCGACAAAGTCGATCCAAGAGGCGATCTTGGAGATTCCGGTACGGTTAATAAAGATCTAAGGAGCCAGGATCCCACGGGAGCGCAAACACGAAGAAAAGACTCGCCCGCTGAGACGAACACCGAGATGGGCGTGGCGGGAAAACATGCAGTCACAATGTTGGTCCAACTACACGACAATTATCGCCGGTGGGCTTTATAATTAAGAGACCCCTTTCTCGCCGCATACGGGACCGTATCTAGCATCTCTTTGATACCCCACGGCGAAGATCCGGTCGATGGAACAGCCTTCGATCGGTCGTTGACGATCGACGAGCAAACTTGTTCCATCGGATCCCGCCCAGCGGAGAAATCTTGTTACTGTAACTAAATAGTATGCGTTTCCTTTCTATCGGCCTCGAGACTACGTGCTGAGACATTGTCGCGTCGCGCTCCCATTGTCACGAGCTGTTATTTCTCGCTGGTGCGCTACGACCGTGCTTACTATATGGGAATTCGACGCGTCGAGAAAAATACGGAAACAAATAATTAGGGATTTAACTTGTTGAAATTATTTAACTTAGTTTTAATTTAACATAATAGTATCTTTGTATTTTAATATTAGTAGAACTTATTTAGTAAGTGCTACGTCTGCTACGTTCTTATACAGAGGCCAAAATAAGACGAAAAACAAGAATATAAATTTCTTTGTGGGATCGGGAAGATAATGACTCCGCTCTGTTCCGTTCCGCACAATTTTATTGTTGCTGTCGTACAACGACGTGACTCGTGGTGCGGGTTACGCTCGACTCTCTGGTACGATCATCGCCACCGTACCAAGAGGCCTTCAAAAACAAAAGACGGTCAGAGACGACGACAACGGCTTTTCGGCTCACGCGGCTCTGGTCGTCTCGTGTGCAACCATCGTCTCGTGTGCAACCATCGTCTCGTGTGCAACCATCGTCTCGTGTGCAACCATACATTGTAGCGGCTTCGAACGGCTAAGGCGTATGTGGCGCCTTGGCCGCCACACTACCCCCCTGCCAGTAATTGGCACAATTACGAAAAATTGACCGACTACATTACCACTACCATTTACTCTATTATATAAAATACGTTATCCTAACTAAGATTTACATTACAGTATTTGAACAGAGTTGAAAAAAAAAAGGAATTTACATGGAGTTTAATATATAATACGTAATACCTAAAAATACATGAAAGTACATAAAAGTGATGGAAAAAAATAAATGGTATATGATACTTATTATAATAATGCGCAAGCCTTAAGTACTACCGCGTAATTTGAAATCGCTCGGGAAAACGTACGCGTCTACCTGAACGCGTAACACGTTGCTGTATAACCGGCGCATTGTCAGGTACGTTTGTTTGTGTGACCGGCTGATTTTCTATGCTCACGGGATCCGGTCTGTTTTCTGCTAGCATATAAGCAGGCTTTAGCCTTTCAATTGATATATTTATTTCCTTACCTCTAATGTTTATTGTAAATGTTTTTTCGCCTCGGCGCACTACGGCGTATGGACCTTCATAAGCGGGTTGTAAAATAGTTTTGGCTGAATCTGTTCGGATGAAAACATGTGTTGAACTGCTAAGATCTTTGAAAACGAATGTACGATTAACGGAATGGCGTGATGCATTAGAGGGACTCAATTTAGAAAAATGGTTGCGTAGTCTATTAGTAAAATCGGAAGCATTTTCTGTGCCTTCCGCTGAATGCGAAGACAAGAACTCTCCCGGTAATCTTAATGGCTCGCCATAAACTAATTCCGCTGAGGTAGCGCCGAGGTCTTCTTTCCAGGCGGAACGAATACCGAGTAGAACCGTCGGAAGTATTTCTGTCCACCTGTCGGATCCGTGGCACCTTATAGCCGACTTGAGCTGTCGGTGAAAACGCTCTACCATCCCATTGGCCGCTGGGTGATACGCCGTTGTGCGAAGGCGTGTGGATCCAATTAAATTGTTCAGCGCAAAAAATAATTTGGATTCGAACTGCCTACCCTGATCGGTGGTAATCCGTACGGGAGCACCAAACCGCGCTACCCAACCGTCATAAAAGGTTCGAGCTACGGTTTGGGCCTCCTGATCGACCATGGGGAAGGCTTCCGGCCACCGCGTATATCTGTCTACACAGGTCAGACAATACCTGAAACCTTCGGACACCGGTAAAATTACTATGTCTAAATGAATGTGTTCGAATCGCGCAGAAGGTTTAACAAATGTAGCCAATGGTGCAGTCACATGACGGGAAATTTTTGATCTTTGGCACGGTATACAGCAACGTGTCCACGTGCGAACATCTCTTTTAATCGACGGCCAAACATAACGTTGCGTTATGAGCTTGATCGTCGCGTTAATACCTGGATGTGATAATACATGTAACATATTAAAAACTGCGCGTCGGAAAGGAGGGGTGACATAAGGTCTTACATTCTTAGTCGAAATATCGCAAAAAATTTCGGAACACGTGCCAGGCAACAAGACTTTGCGTAATTGCAGGCTAGATTCGCTATTCAACAACCGCTGCAACTCCTCATCCTGGGCTTGCGATTTTGCCAATTCTTCGAAATTAATCGAGTGGTTAACCGTTTCCACTCTGGACAGTGCATCGGCAACGACGTTGTCTTTACCGGAAATATGTTGAATATCTGTAGAGAATTGCGCAATGTAATCTAGGTATCGGAATTGTCGAGGAGAGCATTTATCTAATTTCTGTTTGAAAGCGAAAGTTATGGGTTTATGGTCTGTAAAAATCGTGAAATGTCTGCCTTCGAGCATATGTTTGAAATGTTTTATTGCTAAATAGATAGAAAGTAGTTCCCGGTCGTAAGCTGAATACTTCTTTTCGGCAGATCCTAATTTCTTAGAAAAGAATGCTAATGGTTGTCGTTCGTTGCCGACGCACTGATGTAAAACAGCTCCTACGGTGTAATCAGAAGCATCGCAGGTAACCGACAATGGAGCGTTGACCGCAGGATGAGAAAGCAGGGTTGCGTTTGCTAAACTATTTTTGGTATTTTCGAAAGCCTGACGCGCTTCCGAAGTCCAGGCTATCGGGGTCTTGCCCTTTAAATTGCCGGCTAAAAGGTCGTTCAAGGGTGCTTGAAAGCGAGCGGCATCTGGGATAAAACGGCGGTAAAAATTAAGCATTCCCAAGTACTGCCTCAAATCCTTCGCGTTTTTCGGAAGGGGAAATGACTTTATGGCTTGTACCTTGCCGGGCAAAGGTTGAGTGCCGCTTTCATTTACCCGATAGCCTAGAAATTTAACTTCTTCCTGTCCGAACGTGCATTTATTCGGATTAACAACAATGCCATAATCTTTTAATCGTTTAAATAATAATTCTAAATGGCGCAGGTGATCGGCTTGGGATTCTGAGGCGACCAAAATGTCGTCTATATACGCGTAACAAAAATCGAAACCGCGTAAAATTTCGTCGATAAAGCGCTGAAATGTTTGCGCGGCATTTCGTAACCCGAACGACATGTACGGGAATTCAAAAAGCCCGAACGGCGTTGTAATGGCCGTTTTTCCGACGTCTTCCGACGCAACCGGAATCTGATTATAAGCTCGGACGAGATCTATTGTGGAAAATACCTTTTTGCCACTCAGTTGTTGCGCAAAATCCTCAATGTGACGCACGGGGTATCGGTCGGGAATTGTCCGTGCGTTTAACGCTCTATAGTCACCGCAAGGCCTCCAAGCTTCTTCGCCCTTCTTCGGAACCATATGAAGGGGTGCTGACCACGCGCTCTTCGAAGGACAAGCGATGCCCATCTTCACCATCGCGTCGAACTCCTTCTGGGCAGCCCTGAGCCGGTCCGGTGCAAGCCGCCGCGGCTTGCTGGAAACGGGTGCTCCAGGGGTTGTCTCGATGTAATGCACCGTTTGGTGCGTAGTCCTCATCGGGGTGCCGCTAGGCCGTGTAAGTTCCGGCATCTGCATCAGGAGCTGGTGGTAAACGGTAGTCCCTGCTACTGTCTTCACCGACGGCGTTTCATCCTCGGCTCGTGTTCCGCGGACCGTTAACGACGTGGTCCGATCGACGAGGCGACGATTGCGGATGTCCACCATAAGATCGAAGTGATCGAGAAAGTCTACCCCGATTATGGGTTTTGTAACATCCGCAACCACGAATCGCCACACGAAATCCCGTCGTAGGCCGAGGTGCAGGTTTAACGACACTGTCCCGTAGGTGTTAATTACACTCCCATTCGCCGCCGCCAGCTGGTACTCCGATCTTTCTCGCAATCCGCCTAGCAGGCGGCGCGGAAAAACGCACAAATCGGCCCCGGTATCCACTAAAAATTCCGTCTTCGAGCTGTTGTCTAAGATGAAGAGGCGGCGTGATGCTGGATTTGTGTCGCTGGCCGCCATCAACGACTCCCCAGGTCGTTTCCCTGATCCGTGGCGTTCCAATTGCACGGTGCAACGCACCTCTGCGCGGCCGGACCGAACCGCCAATGGTACCAGCATTTCCCTTGATGGTCCATTTGTCCTCCCGCGGGCCGCTCTCGCGATCGCGATAGAGATCGTCTGCGGTAGCGCGAGTTTGGATGATTTCGGTGGGTCCACCTGCGACGGGAAGATTGCCCCTGGTCCACCAAGGATTCGCGGATGGCAGAAATTTCCTGCCTCAAGGAAAGAGCCAATTGTGACATCTTAATGTTTAACATGGCCTCGATGCTCGGGCCCGGCGGGGGTATTTGGCAGGATGCAGATACGCCCGTAATCGCGGCCTCCGTGACGTGTACCCGCGGTGTCATCGTATCCGCGACAGCGTCTGCCAACTCTGCTACCTTATCCAGCGGGGTGTCCCGCTGCGTGGATAAAATCACCTGCATATTAGCAGGTAGCCGGCCCATCCAAAGCGTCCGCAATACACCGTCCGAAAAAGCCGTACCGGCCAATCCGCGCAGGTGACGAAGAAATTGGGACGGTTTTCTGTCCCCGATTTCCTCGTGTTCCAATAACCGTCGCGTTTTCTGTTCCTGCGACGCACTAAGCCGGCGAATGAACTCATTTTTTAGCGTCGTGTACGGATCCGCGGCCGGGGGATTCATGATAATGTCTCTTACTTCCGCGGCGTGTCGCGCACCTAACGCGCCGAGAATGTACCCGAATTTCGTGGTCTCCGACGTTACATTGGATACCTCAAAACTTCTCTCTACCATTGAAAACCACATCTCCGGGTCTCCCGGACAAAACTCGGGTATCCGTACAGCGACGCGATCAACTGCCAACGGCACACCCACGGATGTCCCTGCGTTAACGTTAGGGTCAGTCATTTTACCAGTCTTGGTCACAAAAAAAAAATAGTTTCACCGCACACACACACCGCGCTTACTATTTGTCAGACCGTGTCCTTTTCTTATGTCCTTAACACTATACACTTATTTCTCTACCCTAACTAATATTGTCCGTATACGAAAAATGTCCAAATTTTCTTTAAAAAACTTTACTTGCGCGGCGAGATCACGTCGGGGTCACCAATGTGGGATCGGGAAGATAATGACTCCGCTCTGTTCCGTTCCGCACAATTTTATTGTTGCTGTCGTACAACGACGTGACTCGTGGTGCGGGTTACGCTCGACTCTCTGGTACGATCATCGCCACCGTACCAAGAGGCCTTCAAAAACAAAAGACGGTCAGAGACGACGACAACGGCTTTTCGGCTCACGCGGCTCTGGTCGTCTCGTGTGCAACCATCGTCTCGTGTGCAACCATCGTCTCGTGTGCAACCATCGTCTCGTGTGCAACCATACATTGTAGCGGCTTCGAACGGCTAAGGCGTATGTGGCGCCTTGGCCGCCACATCTTGACTGAGGCTTCGTTAAAAAGTTATTAAAAAATTTCAAACAATTCTGAAAAAATTATTTTTCGTTAGGGAGGTCAATTACAATCATTTTTGGTGAATACACATACCCCCGAATTCCTAGCCACTTTCGAGAAAAAAATTCGGGTTGGTGTTGAAATTTTTTGGCGAAAAAAGAATTTTCCAAATCGTAGTAAAAAAATTATTTCCGGTTGCAACGGTCGATTACAATCATTTTTGGTCATTACACATACCCTCGAAATCGTAACCATTTTCGAGAAAAAAATTCCATACCGAAAATATAATTTCGGGCCAGAAATGTCACTCGAAAACTTGCATAACTTCTAAACGGATCGAAGGATTTTAATGTTTCAAACGGCAAACAACGCGTATTTTGGCGAAGAATATGTAGGAATTCTAACAATATTGAAAAAGTTGTTCCTTGACCCCGTAAAGTTAGAAAAATCCCCCGAAAATGGTCCAATTTTCAAACTGCCATAATTCCTGCAATAGTGAATGTATTTCAATGAAACTTTTTTCTAAAGTAGAGCTCACGGGTAGCTACAAAAAAGTATTAAACAACTTTTTTGTAGGACGTCAAGCAAAATTATTAAAAATCAAATACTATATTTTAAGAAAAATCGACAGAGTAGGTGCCTAAATTTTCCGACGAAGAGAAAAAATTTCAAATCGTCCTTGTTGTAAAAGGACATAACGTTATTAGTATCGCCAACAGGATCTAAACCTATACTTCGTCGACAGAAAATTTTGTTATAATATTGGATGGACATACCTTCTTCGTTTTGAAAAAAATAAGGGCTAATTTAAGGGTAACTTTTAAAATCGCTCGGGAATTAGCATCTCCCCAAATTTAACTATTTTTATATCTAAAAGTGAGTTTTGTCATCGAAGACGATTTACCCTTTCCAGAGTCCAATCGACGAATCGAATCGGGTTTTATAAATAAAATCACGGTGCATAGCAAAGCGTAGAGAATAATTGTTTTCTTGCGTGGGCGGTGCACATACCGAAACAGATTGTTTCGAGCGTGGAAAGTAATATTCGATTCCAAGGGCAGAAGGGTATCAACCTCGTCGAGAGTCCTCGAGACTGCAAGTAATTTCGAGTGATTTCAATTTCAATTTAACCCCTCAAGCCGATTTCGTGAGTTCTCCATTACCCTATTTCGAGGATCGACAGTAGGGACGCAATTATCCGATATCGTTGACGGAATAGAAAGTCTCATTATGAACTCGCTTGTTCGTTCGACGAATACTATTACGGATAGGATTCGATTCGACCGAATATCTTAAGTGTCTACAGTTGAAAAGCCGATATTGTCGGCGGGGAATATTAGCTCTCAGGACTGATAAAAATATGACGCTGATGGAAAGAAAAAACTCGATACCGTCGCGCTATTGGACATCAGTCTTTCATATTATATTAATAATGCATTTATCGCGGTTGGCTAGCAAAAATCTATAAACAAGATTCGTTGTTCGACGCTCGAACTACCGGAAGTCCTCAAAACGATTCGTAATTTCTGATAAAAATTATGAAAAATTCGCTCGACAGGATTTTTCCACATTTATTTTCATTGCATTTCTTCGAGTATCCATTGTTTCAATTTCTTTGGCACAAATAAATGCACCATAATTGCCCGTAGTTCTAGCGTTAAAGAATCACGTATTAAACGCGTTGTGAGAAAAATTTGTACATGTCTTGTAAATGGTAGCTATACAACAGAATATTTTACTAATAGCAACAATGAATACTCTCGACATTTCTTCCTAAGTAAAAATCATTTCTTCCCAAAAATATTTATCAATCGTTGTCCCTCGTATCTCGAACAAAAATTCTTTAAAAAGTAATACTTGTTACCAAATTCCCCCGGTTACTTCGCGGACAAATTCTGGGGAAGAACGTTCGCGGCAAAGAAAAATTTGAAAGAGGACGTCGCGCGGAACCGCATCAGAAAGCACGACGAGGAGGGAAAAAGGAGGGGGAAGACGAAAGGGATAGGAGAACAGGGGAGTTTTAAGAGATAGGAGATCCTCTGAATTTTCGACGACGAAAACTGAGCGGAGGATGAGAATCGACAATAACTTCTCGGCTCAGCGTACAATTTGATTTTATGCAACGCTTGGCACGCCTCTTAGCGCGAGATATCCTTATAACGTTTAACTAGATTGTTATGATTGTTGTCCCCAGCACTGTTTCTCTAGCTCTCTTTCCCTCTTCCAGTTCGCCATCTTCCTCTCTTCGTCGCGTGTATATATGTATATATATATAAATGCACACAGCAGAAGTAAGCACATAGGTATAAAAGCACACATAGACTGTTGGCAGCTAAATTCCGAGGGAATTTCAAACCCCCCTTCTCCCGCCCCTTTGACCGTACATATTTATGTATACATATATATATATATATGTATGTGTATACACGTGTATATGCATACATACGTTCTTGCAGCCGTTGTACACAAAGATAGTCCTGCATATCCGCGCTTCGTTTCTCTCGCAAAATACTGCCGCATTGCAGCTGCTAATAGAATAACCTGTTAAGCGACGTTAAGTAGAAATGAAGGAAACATCGTTCCTGACTTAAGGGAGGAAACCACTATGACGACTGAAAATAAAAGGAATTTTTCTAGAATTTTTTTGGAGGGTGACTTTTGAAATTTTTTCTAATAAATGTTGAGTGTCATCGAAAGTACATTTCGTAGAAAAATATTAATTATCGTAGACATAACGCGAACTGGCGTGAGGGGCATTCAAAAATTTGTTAGAAATGGGCAATTTTTCTTAAACTATAAGACAGGTGCTTTCAGTTGCACAAACTTTGAAGAAAAGACCTCAAAAATCGGCGAAAAGTCAAGATTTCTTTTAACAGCAGGAACTAATTATTAGATCGAAAATTCAAGCGTTATATTGCATTTTTTGCATCCACTAGAACTTGTGTAACTTTGCCATTTTTATGAATTTTACTTTAGTATTTTAGGAGGTCATTCTTGAAACGCTAAACATTAAATAGAAATAAACAAAAAATTCAATGTTTTCGATTCGCCACAGTGATTTCCTCCTGAAATTGTTCATGGAAAAGAAACTTTGTCTTTAGACAATTGAAAACTAGCACATCCATAATTTGTTAACTGATTTTTATAGTTAAAATTCAAGAGTTCTATCTAGATTTATGGTCTCTAACATCTAATCTCGAAGATTAATTTTTTTGACTCCTCAGCGAAAAATTATGTCACCCACACATGAGTTTCTATCAGAAATTTCGAAAGACCGAAGCTCTTCTAGCCGCGGTAAACTGATACAGTTTTAACACTAGAACTATTAAAGCAGTCAAAATGACCCACTCAAATTTTCTAATAAATCTTCAAGAATTTTCGAAAAACTATCATTTTCTATAAGAGAATGACTAAACACTTATTTCCATTGCATTAAGAATTTCTTTGCGTATCTATCGTTTCAACTTCTATTGATACAAATAAATACACTATAATTGTCGATAGTTCTAGTGATAAACTTACTGTGAACAGTGTCATTAGATGTGTGTTCAGAGTTTATACAATAAAAATTTCAGCAAAAAAGCAAATAGAGAGGAGCATTTGAATATTAGTAGAGCATTATAACGTATCTTGCTGCAAGGTTAAAAACAACGTACTTGTCCAACAAAGAAAAACCGAAACAAAGTCCTCGTACATCATTACGCAAATAAATCATACAATACTGCGAGCCCATAAGACGAAGTTCCATCGTACTCTCGTTTTCAAAGAATCGTTATATCGCGCTTTTTTTCAGGTTCCATCGGCAAGAAAGTAGGTAGCCATTATGTCCGATTAGCATTGTGATTGTGTAATCGACGTGACGTGACTCCATTATAAAGTGTGCTCGCGCGTGTCGCATTATGTCAACGAAATACCGTTCGATATAATCGCCCCGGTTCCCTTTCCCTCACGTTCTCTGCCAACGTGTCCCGCCATTCCCATTGACACCGTGCTCCCGGGTACGAGTCACGGGACGACCAGAGAAAAAACCGAACAAAAACGCACGAAAATTCCTCCTTCGAATAATCCTCGATGCTTTCGACGAAACAAAAGGAACGGTAGACAGCGTCGAGAAGTTCTACCGTTCGGCGAACAATTTCCAAAGTATCGTTCCAAGGAGGGTATCTCGTTCTACTTTCGCCACGGGCCGTAGATTCTTCTCGAAACATTTTTGACATGGCGGGCGAATCGCGACGGGGAACAGACACGGCTGATAGCGTTGGCGCAAGCAGAAACATCGCCTAGGATATTCCGGTGGCTCGGTAGCATCGCCCTACGCTCGCCGTCATACAATTTATTGGTAAACTTTGCTAGCTTGTTAGAGGGTTACGTGCGCTGGGATAAGAAATATCCAGAGTGGTATCCGCCTCTCCGCCAGGGCCTACAACGTTCTCCAACCCCGTAGCCACCCTGGCACATTCGCTCGTTCGTGTTACCGACATTCTTTGTCGCTGTGTGCGCGCTAACGGCGCAGACAGTACCTGGGAACGGTAGCCCAGCGGCATCAGCACCAACGGCAGAGGCAACCAGCCCTCTTCGCTGTAGGGTTAGAATACCAGGGTTGCCTCCATCGGGCCACTGGTCTGCACCACTGGCTTCGACGCTCTGCCAACCACCACCAGCCTTTCTGCCATCCTCTGTCTCTCGTTCCTCTCTTCTTGCGCTCTTCGTCCTCGCGCCGCCCGACCTTCTCTTGGCAGAGACTCTGCCAAGAATATGAATATCATACACGCTGCCCCTAGGACACGTCGATGCATACCGGGGGAGGGAGACACTTGGATTCGCCGAATTACGATCTCCTGCGTACCTCTTGGAGGCGTTTCGCTTTTTGTTTCTTCGTCTCGTGGAATAATCTTTAATCTATTTATGCAGGATAGATTTAGGTGATTATTATTACGCGTAGCGAAAAATGTTTCGGATGATGTTGAATGGTTTCAAAACAGGCACATTCTGATGACTTTGACCCTTGAGTGGACTCTCAATTTCAACTGAATTATTTTAATGTTGATTTTTACTCGTCGAATAACCTTTAATTTATTTATGTAGGATGGGTCACCGTCATCTAAATTTACGTAATTATTATTAAGCGTAGCGAAAAATGCTTCGACGCTCTGACATCCTGTCTCTTCGTCCTCGCGCCACCCGACCTTCTCTTGGCAGAAACTCTGCCAAGAATATGAATATCATACACGCTGCCCCCAGGACACGTCGATGCATACCAGGGGGAGACACTTTGATTCGCCGAATTACGATCTCCTGCGTACCTCTTGGAGGCGTTTGGTTTTTGTTTCTTCGTCTCGTAGAATAATCTTTAATCTATGCAGGATGAATCACCACGTATCGTGATCTAGATTTACATAATTATTATTACAAATAGCGATAAATGTTTCACAGGAAGTAGCATGGTTTTAAAACTGGCTCATTGTGATGATATTAACCCTTAAGTGGATTCTCAATTTCAACTGATTTATTTTACTTAATGTTGATTTTTACCAAATTGGTAGATGCAAATCAGCTTTTCTTTGAAGCATGTAAAAAATAACTACATTGACATATATTAAACAATTATTAGTTTAAACTTTAAGGGTTGATTTTCTCCTAGGTGAACTTGTGGAAGACATACCAAGGTCATTAACAGTCGATACACCTTGATATTCTTCATAAAAGAGCATCAATCGATTCATGTAAAAACTAATGATTTTTCAACATAGACAGGTTAAAACTTTTTGGTAGTATCAAGATGCATCAATTAACGAAATAAAGAATATATGATTATATTTAAAAAGATATTAATGTCCTTCAACTTCCCACAGATAATAATTGCATAAATCCAGATGGTAATATGTGCTGACCCTGTATATTTACATCTAAATATTGTATTTTGTATGACAAGATTAAAGATTTTGAGCTCAATACCCAGACCTGTACTAGGTGTTACTACTACAGTCTTAAAGTAAATTGAGTATTGCAACGTTTGGACAGAATTATCACAAATTATGAATGTCTTCTTTTAACAGTAAAATACATTATGACGTTCTACGGTATAACATTCAAATGCACTCTTCTCCATTTTCTTTATCGATCGATCCAATTTCCTTATGTTTGAAATAAAGTAAAAATGTCAGTTTCCTCGCCATTACTATCAGTAAGTTCGAAAGGACGAAACACGAAACACGAAACAGTGAAAGAAAATATTTCTATTCTATGCACATTCGTATTGTATTTTTGAACAATAAAATTAGCAATTGCAAAAATCGTCTAACTATAATTCACAGATTCACGAAGTTAGATCGACGCGAATGTGTCAATGTCTCGAAACAATGCAACATAGAAAAATGATAAAAATCTTCCTCTGATATCAGATATCCAAGAAATTACACGAAATAAGAAAGGATCAAATATTTCTGGACGCAGAATGTAGGGGTACGCGTACAATGAGAGTTTCTCGTTGGTTGGCTATCGCGCGTTCGCTTTCGAGCGCGAAACAACGTACTCGAACGGATATATCTTGAATCCCCAACGAAGCGAATCGGCTTAAGTGAAAATCACTGGGCGGTTTGCGACCCCGTAAATATTGTACCGTTGTAGCCACGGGTGGGTAAAGGCGAAACGAACGTTTCGGGGGTAGGCGGGAGGTTGGGGTGGGGCTGTGAAACTCTTGGAAAGCGTTTTCTAACCGGTTGCTGTTCCAGCGTTCACGCGTGCCTTCTTGCCCCTTGAAGTGGTCCGTGCGATATGGCGGAAGAATCGATTGCACACGAGGAGACCAAGGAAGAGACGCTTAAACCTCTTCCAACTACCTCGCGTTTCCTGCGCATTCAAGAAGAGGTTTCTGTCGATCTCTCTTCCGGAAATGAACCGGCCTCTGGTAATTCCACAATCCTTTTGCTGGACAGACCGAATAGCGGAGAACAAAGGGCCTCGTGTTAAATGCTTCAACGGCGCCTCTTCTTCTTCTCTATGGTCACGGTTTCAGTAACTTTCAGTCCATTCGTCGAGGGCTCTGCCTAGGCGGTAAACGATAATCGATTTTTCCTTGCGTTTCCTTAAAAAGTCAACCCTCGAAAGCGTTTCACAAGTCTGCAATGTCTTCCAATACGAAATGCATCTTTTCTAAGTTTCTATAATTTACTAGATTCGTGTATTCGTGTCTGAAACTTTTTTGGGATAACATAGTCAAACTTAGTCTCTTTTGGAGAAGGTTAACGCGGCCATTTTGTTTATTCGAAACGTGGAAACCTGCAATATTTTAATACTTAACTTCCAAAATTGAATTTTTAATCTGTTCCACTTATAGTATATCGAAAAATTAAATATTCCTGGATAATCGTTTCTGGATTACTGGATGTGTATGCAGTCGCGTATAAAACTGTTGCATTTGAATATTAAATAATGCCAAGATTGAGTGGAAGCATAGTCCCTTTTGAAGAAGGTTATCGCGGCCATTTTGTTTATTCGAAACGTGGAAACCTGCAATATTTTAATACTCAACTTCCAAAATTGAATTTTGACTCTGTTTCACTTGTAGTATATCGAAAAGTTAAATATTCCTGGATAATCGTTTCTGGATTACTGGATGTGTATACAATCGCGTATAAAACTGTTGCATTTGAATATTAAATAATGCCAAGATTGAGTGGAAGCATAGTCCCTTTTGGAGAAGGTTAACGCGGCCATTTTGTTTATTCGAAACGTGGAAACCTGCAATATTTTAATACTCAACTTCCAAAATTGAATTTTGACTCTGTTTCACTTGTAGTATATCGAAAAGTTAAATATTCCTGGATAATCGTTTCTGGATTACTGGATGTGTATACAGTCGCGTATAAAACTGTTGCATTTGAATATTAAATAATGCCAAGATTGAGTGGAAGCATAGTCCCTTTTGAAGAAGATTAACGCGGCCATTTTGTTTATTCGAAACGTGGAAACCTGCAATATTTTAATACTTAACTTCCAAAATTGAATTTTTAATCTGTTCCACTTATAGTATATCGAAAAATTAAATATTCCTGGATAATCGTTTCTGGATTACTAGATGTGTATGCAGTCGCGTATAAAACTGTTGCATTTGAATATTAAATAATGCCAAGATTGAGTGGAAGCATAGTCCCTTTTGAAGAAGGTTATCGCGGCCATTTTGTTTATTCGAAACGTGGAAACCTGCAATATTTTAATACTCAACTTCCAAAATTGAATTTTGACTCTGTTTCACTTGTAGTATATCGAAAAGTTAAATATTCCTGGATAATCGTTTCTGGATTACTGGATGTGTATACAATCGCGTATAAAACTGTTGCATTTGAATATTAAATAATGCCAAGATTGAGTGGAAGCATAGTCCCTTTTGGAGAAGGTTAACGCGGCCATTTTGTTTATTCGAAACGTGGAAACCTGCAATATTTTAATACTCAACTTCCAAAATTGAATTTTGACTCTGTTTCACTTGTAGTATATCGAAAAGTTAAATATTCCTTGATAATCGTTTCTGGATTACTGGATGTGTATACAGTCGCGTATAAAACTGTTGCATTTGAATATTAAATAATGCCAAGATTGAGTGGAAGCATAGTCCCTTTTGAAGAAGATTAACGCGGCCATTTTGTTTATTCGAAACGTGAAAACGTGCTATATTTTAATACTTACCTTCCAAAATTGAATTTTTAATCTGTTTCACTTGTAGTATTTCGAAAAGTTAAATATTCCTGGATAATCGTTTCTGTTAATAAAACTGTTGCATTTGGATATTAAATAACGGTAAGATTGTCTGGAAGCAGGGAACAGGGATGGAATTAAAAAAAACAGGACCATAAAGTTTTACCGCTCGCGATCCTAAAATCATCCGAACGAACGGTTTTGTTACGGCACGCACGAGGATCGCGACAAATCCGAACTTCGCCAGTGTCCAGGGAGGGAAATAGTTGCGAACACAGCGAAAGGGAACAAATACTGTTCGGAATATGCCCGACTACGGACTTTCCAACGTGAAATATCGTCGAAAGAATGGACCGTCTTGAATCGAACCTGCGTGTATGTATTTTAATGTTACACGAAGTGCTTTCGTCTTCGAATGTTCCCTCGCGTTTTGTCGCGTGCTATAGAAGCTAGAAAATGTCTATAAAAGCCCCCCGTACTCTCAAACTCGTCGAGAAAGACTTATCTTGTTCGAAACAAACAAAAATTTTTATAATACTGCTACCACGGTACATTATTGGAACATTTAACTATCAATACCTATAAAAAATTTTTATTTTATATCACGATATTGAATTTTGCATAATTTGCAGAAATTTCACCTACATCACATTACGTAAATTCTGAAAAACATACGAATGAATTTTTGTTTAAAATGAAGAATAATGTTTAATTTTGTATCTTTTGTGTGAATAATTACAAAGTGTCGGACAGTAGTGTAATTTTTTTCCCCCCAGATACAACCTGTACGATTTTCAGTGTAAGCGACTGTAAGTGAACGTTAGGGACTATAGAATTTTAATACACGTTATTTATTATACACGGTTCGTTGTGAGAGTCCAAACGAACGTATTGTCCAACCTGGTGTGCGAATTATGTGGGTAGATGGTGAGGTAAGGCAGCTCGCGAAGGCTAAATCTGGAAAGGTGTTAAAGTCGCGGACAAAGGTTCTGTTTAATTCGTTTTGCACACCCTCGGGCCGTGTATTCGCGTAGTTTTCAGACGTGAAAAAAGCCCTTGGAGCTTCAGAAGCAGCAGGAGAGCCTCGTATTAGCGCCAACGAGTCAGAAAACCCTCCCGCGGCTCGCGTCGCTACAATATTTATGGGGTTGCTCGTGCGAGCGAGCGATTCTCGTTCGCGCGAGTTCGCCTCGTTGGGCGCTCAAGGTCCGATCAAGTCCTAACGCGTGTGCGGGACGAGACTGGGACGAGCGTGAAAAATTAATGAGCGAGGACGCCGACAGAGAAAGCCTTAAAACGTTTATGAAAATACGTCTACACACGTACGCAAAGTGGGCTGATATTCAGAAAGCAAATTGACTTTTAAAATACTCGACGCGGGGCTCCTCTAATCGATGCGTTCGACGCTTTAATTTTACGTTACGTTTGCGAGTCAAGACTCCGATAACCATCGGGGCAGAACAGTGCAGAACTCTTAAGAATCACCACATGCATTCTGTTTCACGATCTCATGCAATAAATTTTTAAAAAACGATTCGTCTATGAGAAGACGAAACACGGTCGATAAAACAGAGTAGGTTATCGACTGCCATCTGCTGGTCTTTTGATTATAGATCAGTCTGTGACACGCTTCGTACAGTTGAAATAAACATGTATAATTAAATTAAATACATTGTGCGGTGATACCTCGACAGAATTAATTAAGGAACGAATAAATAATATTAAAACACATAGTTGAAAAAAAAACATATATAATGAATAAAAATTGTAATATAAATTGAGCTTTTACACTGGGTTTAAAGATTTCTTTGTTCGGTCCTGACCACAATTCCATCCCCTAATCTTCCCATATATCTGAAACATTCTATTTTAACAATTAATTTTACAACCTCGCTATATCGTGGAGGCTACTATACATGGCCACTCAAAATTCATAACACATGTATTCGAATGCCTGAAGGACCAAGAAGAATAATGAAGATCCTGGAAATATTTAACAAAGAACACTCCTCATGTTTTACTTTGAGTTATTAAATTCTCTGTACAAAAGCACAACACCTTCGTTTAGTCTATATTATTCTAACACAAACTTAAATGTTGTGCTTTTGTTTGGAACTTTCGAATCGACATTATCGAGATTGCAAATTTTAATATCCCCCCTCCGTTGGCTCTGCTCGCGGCGATCGTAGTTATCGATTCATCGACAACAGGATCAGGAGAGTTAAAAGAAAATGCGCCGCGAATTCGAGGGAACCATTTCCGGTTCCGGCTCTTTGAACGTATTCGAGGAAGGACCGGTACTTACGCCCCCGAACGAAGGCGACACTTCATCGTGATTGCGAGCGACGGAGGGTGAAAAAAACTCTACCACCCCCTTTTTACACTTTCTCTTCCTTGCCCACTCTCGTAGACGACAGCCGACGGCAGAAGCGCGAAGACGCGAGAAAGAAAGGAAACGAAATGGGAGCCAGTGCTAGGCGTAAACCGACGACGGTCTGCTGATTAGTCGCGAGATTTCGCCCGTTTTCCTCGCTTTCTTCGCCCGATCCTGACGAACGATGACGGCTCACAAAGACGCTGGAAATCTTTCAGGAAACAACGGACGCGAATAAAAATTTCACGGATAATTGTACGCCCCTCGCGGGGGAACCCGAAGTAACATGGACGCGACTAAGTCTGCTTCACGAAATAAACTAAACTAAGAAGAGTGCAACATTTTTCGTTTGCTTTCCAAACTGTTTGAAAAAGAGAGAGAGAAATGTATCGTAGCATGTTGGGATTTTAATTCGACGAAACATTATGGACAGAATCATAGCTCCCATAAAAAGGAGATGCAATTAAAATGGACATTTTTTCAACCGCATAGACGATTCCAAATTTGAGGAATTTTATTCGTAAAAATTCTATGGACAGAATCATTGTTTCGATAAACAGGAGATATAGTTAAAATGGGCATTTTTTCGACCACGTAGACGATTTCGAATTTGATACATGGCACTAAGGCCTTGCATTTGGACGTAAACAAACGAACGTAAACACTAGGAATTCTCATTTGTGCAACTTCTCAAAACTTAACGCGCAAAATAAAAGGATAATTTATACAAAATGTATAAAAGTGTACAAAGGGGTTCTCTAACTGGAGCTACACGTAAGATTTTATTATAAAGAATAGAAGTTTGTGGTACAGAAGGTGGAATGCAGTTCGAACATTTAATTTAATTACCAATTACATGCACCTTTCTAGCATGCGTGTTTTCAGTCCGGTTTTGTCAAAACTTTTCTTTTATTTTGTGTGTTGAGTACTGAAGTTGAATAAATGTTATGCTAATAATAAATCATTCGTAATGTTTTATAATTTCAAATATTGTAGCAATCGATTCATGGCAATTATTCTTTCAATGTCATCTGAATTCGTCTCGACGTCGCCCACAATACTATGAAGTCAAAAGTACCTCCATTTAAAAATGTAACAGTAACCTTAATCTTTCATCGAAAATCAATTTGTTTACAAATTTAAGCAACTGTAATTTCTTGTCGGTTAAATACTGAATAAAAACAAAAAATTGAAATCTACATGAGTATAGCTATAGAAATACGTAGGGGATCTTCGATAAGTTACTTCTAACATTATTTATTGACAAATGATTGCTCCTTTTATTGTACAAAATTGAACTTTCTACTTCAAATGCTCGCCAATCACACAAAAATTAATGTTTCAAGAATCCCCTATGTATTTCTCTAGCTATAGTCATGTAGATTAAGGGAAAATTTTTCCTTTTTTTCCAGATACAAAGTCAGTTACACTGTGTGTCGCAGAGCGCATCAAATTCAAATCAAGCCTCGCGAGAATGGCTCCAGCGCCGTCATTTTGCACTATTTTTGAATAAATATGTTTTTTGTAACACTTAACGACATGGTTAATAACATTCTTGAATATTACATCCATCCAAAAAGAAAAAGAAACGCTTTATCTCAGATTTTTACAGTGGTCTTACCCCTTAACACGTTAACTGCCAGACCAAATCCCTCAAAATGTCTACGAAAAGGATACTCATTTTTGGATAATTGGAAACTAGCATATCCACAATTTGTCATAGAACTTATTTTTACAGCCTCGTTAAAATTTAAGTGTCCTGTCAAGATTTATTTCCATTAACATGTAATCTTGAGAAATCAGTTTTTTAGCTGATCGATGAAAACTCATGTTACCCATGTATGGGTAACGTGGCAGTCAATGTTTTAAACAAACACGTTCCATAGTACGAAACGAACCAAGTGTTGAACGAACTTTATAGTTTGTCGCGCTTTCTATAAGCTTGCAAGAACCAAATTACACGATGGACGCGAGGCAACTGTCCAAATTTCTTGCACCGGTCTCGACGTCTCGCGATTAAATAAACGAACGAGAGAAGGGGGTACAGGTGGACGCGTTTACGGAATAAGAAGGGAAGCGTGAAAAAGTGAAAATCCTAGCAAGAAAAGAAATACGAAGGGAAACGCGAGACGTAAGGGGTAGGGAATGTAAAAATCGTTCGGCGTAGGGTAAATAAAGTTTTAAATTTCCGCAGTTCCTTTCGCGTTTCTCTCCGGTTGGCGCCTCCGCTATCTGCATAATATATCTCTAATGTGACGGAGGGAAAAGAGGGTAGCAAAAGTTGCCTCCGCCCGGTATAATGTAAGAAGAAAGGAGAGAAACGGGCGGTTTCTGGTGGCACCCGGCGGTGGCTGAGGCACCAGGCTACGCGGAGATCCAGCGAGGAATACCGGGTCCTCGCGGGAGACACGGTGCTTAAATAACGCGAGTTTGGATTTATAGTAATACTTTTATGAAATAATGTTAGTGGCGGATATTAAGGCAGACACTGGGAGCGTCGCTGGCTGAGCGCCATCCCGCTCCCGTTGCTCCCTTCCTCGGCGCTCGACTCGCTCCCGATTTTCCTTATTTTCCTTCTGGCGCGCTCGTGAAAAACTTCCGGGCGATCTTTCCGCTTCTATCGGCAACTCCGCCCGCGAATCTGTTCGTTACGACTCGGAGAAACACGCGTCCATGAAAAATACGGGCCCTTCGTATCGAAACTGGAAACGGAAATGAAACGGCAGGGGAGTTTGAAATTAGGGAAAATATTTGGAAGATTACGCGTAGACCTGGCCGATATTTATTTCGAATTGTAATTTTTAAATAATCGGCTCGAACAATGCGAAGTTGACTCTAGAACTGTCGACAATTGTGGCGTATTTATTTATATCGATAAAGTTAAAATGATAGATCTTGTAGAATGGGGCATTTTCACCATTTTGGTAGTTCTAGTGTTAATAGTGTATTTCCATTGATCTTAGGTTCTTTGTTTGGTCAATTAATACTTTGACTGTCACGTTACTCATATATGGGTGACAAGACTATCCCACTATGGAACTAAAACAATTCATTCTGAAATTGAAGTTGAAATCTTAAATAAATTTGAATAGGACGAGGCAAGTTTTAAGTTACGCAGTTTACAATTGTCTAAAATCGAAGTATGGGCTCGTGAAAAATTGTACGGTTCTGGTGTAGCAATCAACGTGTTAATAGCGAATTTAGAAACTCGTTATTTGAAAAGATAACATTACTCAACTTCAACCTATCATTGATATCGACAGACTATAATATTATTTATCGTAAGAGACTAAAACTTCATATTATTTTTAAATAGATTCTTCGAACCACCCAAGTCGAATTTGTAGTACTTAATTGGCGCCATTTATAATGTTTCCACATTCACGAACGAACCGATTTATTTAATAAGAATTTTATGTTTCTGTTAGAACAGGTAGGATTTAATAGACCATTGTTCCACTGTATCGGAGTTAATAACAATCGATAGAGTAGAATGTCGATTATCCGGGCAAGTGATTGGCTCAGACTGAGAAATCGGTAATAGTAATAGTATATTCGATTACTCGAGCAAAATCTGTTTCTCTGTTGCCGCTGCAAGAGTTTCTGATCACTTGTCCGGCTAATCGACAGCCAGGGAAGCGACTTCCAAACAATGGGAGTCCAAATAATCGGTATCCGGCTAACCGTAGATCTGCTACTCGAGGAAGTGTCTGCCAAACGCGAGAAAGAGTCAGAAAATCTCCGTTATCAAAAAAATATGTACTGAATTATTGATCGAACAATTATTCATTAATTTGTTCAATATTCGTTGATTTATAACTATGATATAAATATAAGTATGATTTCGGTCATCACCGCATCATATATGATTGAACTTATAGTTCTTACAATTAATTAATATCATACGAACTAATTTTAAATTCGATGTCACAATATTGTATTTACTGACGCGTGATTGGGAATCCTTCCGCGAGGGGACAAAGTCACGAAGGGAACTCTGATGTCAGCCTTGGCGACAGCCCGACTCACAATCAGAGAAATAACTACATCCAAAGCAACTCTAATAAAATTAAGACAATTTTAGAGCGTTGTGTGCAAGTACGATGGTCCATTCGTAACACAAAACGATTTTTCACTAACGCTATAAAAGAGTTTCACGGAATGAAATCGCCCTTAGAAGAAACGCAGATTCTACATTTTTGAAGTTCTGAAACAAATTTAAATAAAAATTGAATTTTTTCCCATATCTACGAAATTGTTAACGAAGAATTGTCGAAAAATCAATGCTTCTTTAAGTTTATATAAAATTTCAGTCGTTTGGGTCTTTTTAAGAACGGAGTTACGACTTGGACATCGGCGCAAGTAGAAATATCGAGCAATGGTCAGATGCGCCAGACAAATCGTACTTAATTCCACGCGTGTCCGAGAAATATTCAAATTCAATGAATCTAGTATAGTAGTACGTATAACTAGCACAAAAATTCGAAAAACAAAACTTTATTTAACGAGAATCGACCCCACATCAAGAAGTGTGCAAATTAATATTATACTGTTCGTATCTTTAAAACTTGTAAGATTTTAATTGCAGCCAGTGGATGTTGCTTGTGACTTTTGTTATTTAGATTTCAATAAAAAAGATACTTTGACGACTAAACGAAACTTCCAGGTCAAGTGATTAACATAAAAAAGAAATACAATAAATATTGACTAAATATCGATTGCACATCGTCTGCTACGTTAATCAATTATACATGACTATAGATTTATAGTTAAATTTTTCTAAAAAAACTATCAAACAACTGAGCTTAACGTTTCACACGTATCACTAGGAGACTACAAGCTATCAATTTACGTAATCTCAATGAAATCAAAGTCGAACAGTGAGTGTGTATTTTCAGCTTTCGCCTATGCCAATGATGGCAAACTTTTTTAGGAAATGAATCAATTTTTTTTAGTACAAGCTGGTGGATTACTAAATTAGTGGTGTCACTTGGAAAGGGGGAGGGTGGACGGTTAAAAACTACTTTTTTTTGCTTCTCACTTTTAAAATCCTCTAAAAAGTTTACGTTTCCTTTTTGTTTTACAACTTTGTTTCACAACTCTAACCGGACTGATACTCATAGCCAGAGCCTCGTCAGCCGGCAAAACCGTTGCCCAGCGTCCACCGCGTGGAGGTGAGGTTGGCTCATGCTGTGGGGGCCGGTGGTTGGTGCAAACACCTCCCCCACAGCTTTGGACACCATCAGAGTCGAACAGTTATAACAATTATAACTTTTCTTGTAAGGAGGAATCTGGCACGTGCCAGTCGCTATACTGATCAAAATGTCTACCAATACGCGATATCTCGATTATATCACACGATCTATGGGAAAGGTCAAGTCACCATAGATTGTACAAGACTCGACACGATGTGTGATTCGATTGATCTAAGTGCTTATACTTGTAATAGATCGAGTCATACATTACATCGAACACCTGAAGAACACTATCATCTTACTGCTGAGCTTCTCCTCTTGTGGATATAAAAATAGACTAACTACATACGTAAATCAAGATTTACTTAGATTTACTTACTCACTATTTACTTATGTAAACACCATCTACCCACAATTGGGCAAAATTCGAGATTCAGATTGGGACAATTCGCGAACCAAGGGTGGGTTTATATTCTGTCAGATAGGTAACATTTTCGTGCAAAAATTTTGATTGCAAGTGACTTTTCGAGTTATTGTACACCAAAGTCAAAGTGTTACCATTGACCCTGGGGTCTCCCTTACTCGGGCAGCTCTTAACAAGAATTTCACGAGTCCACGTCGAAGCTAAAAACGGTTTCGTCCCATCGGCTGTTGGGAGTCGACGGAGGAGCCACGAAAAAGACGGTCGCGTCGCGGGCAAATGAAATCAACGACGTTCTCCATCGATTTCGCAGCCCGGTGAGGTACGATCGCAAAAAGGAGGGAGGCTGGGTGGTGGATCGGAAGGGAGGCAAACGTCGATGAAGGGTATCGAATGTAATAGAAAGAGCAAGCGTTACGGATAGATGTATATTCGTATATTCGATGCCCGGGGGGCGTTTGCATGTTCCTGGCTCCATGTCCGAGAGAGCATGCTTCCGCCTGATCGCCCGCATACATTTTCGTTAAAACGCGTGTTCCGTTCGTTTCATTAATTTTAATGCCCGCCGAGCATTCTGTTCATTTCTGCGCAACATATGAATATATAGGATTCGCCCGGTGTCCCGTGCGCTCTCTGTCTCCGTCTGTCTCTCGTTCGGCGTGCACGCGCAAAATCTGCGGGATTAGCGTGTCTGCGTGGGCCACGCGTACACAGAGCACACCGGGATATAGGTACAGAGGGGTGGTTGCTGATAGGAGGGGGTGGGGGTTTACGCGTATATCGGCGCGGCTACGTATGAGAGCGGCAACGAGAGAGCTCGCTCATGCGAACACGGCCTCGGGTTGGTTGATATTAATTAATAATCAGAAACAGATGCGGCCTCAACCCGCTACGTTCCCGCGCGAGGCGGCTTCGAAACGATAATTATTTAAGTCTCTCCGCGCTTCCATCGCCCCCGTACACCAACCCCCGCGCGACCCCTTCGCGCCAAATCCCGGCTCCGCGCCCACCCACTGCCGCCCGGCGCGCGCGTCTTCTTCCTTTTCCTTCTCCCTCAACCCCAACAACTTCCATCCCGGTCCCGGGGTTCCACGGCGGCGCCCATTGCGGCGTGCTAATTAAAGAGCATTCGGCTACGAATTTTACGTGGCTCTCGCTTCGTTATGCACGGCCCGTTACCCCCGGCACCCTTTTCCCCAGAACCTGTAAACCCCGCAAGAAAATACCCCGGAGACCTTGTGCCACATTTTATTTTTCGATTTCGCTTCCACCCGTCGCTCGCGGAATCGGTGAGAACGCCGAGCACGGTGACTCTCCCAAGACGCGCGATCCGTTGTCAGGGATTCGACGAACAGGGGTAAACTGTATCCGGTGATTGGCCCTTTAAGGAACAGTTCGCGCTTAAATCGAGATATATTAATTTTAACTTGATCAATTTCTCGTAATAAAATCGACGTGAAAATAAATGTATGACTTTTAAGAAACGGTTCACGCTTAAATCACGAAACATTAATTTCAACTTGGTTTTCTCGTGATAAAATCGACGTGAAATTTAAAAATATATGACAGATTAAAAATTAGAGCCCTTTAAAATCGCGATATATTTGTGGAGTCCTGTGAAAGAGATGGAAAAGGAAAGAAGAAAGGAACGTTTCGTCCCGGGTTTGCTAGTGAACTCGTCGGTAAGGCAACCCTTGCAGGACCTGTTTTAGATGCCAGGACATTGAAAGTCAGTCGAGGAGTGCATGTGTATATGTAGACGGAAGGTCGAGCACTTGTGAGAGGAACGGTCCTCTAGCGGTGAGTATGGGAGGCAATGGACCCCACATATTAATTTTAGCTTAGTAAATTTCGTAATAAGATCAACGTGAAATTTATGAATGTGTGATAGACTAAAAATTGACCCTTTAAGGAACAGTTCATCATGCATAAATCGCGATATATTAATTTTAACTTGATCAATTTCTCGTAATAAAATCGACGTGTATAAATGTATGACGGATTAAAAAGTGGCCCTTTAAGGAACGGTTCACGCTTAAATCACGAAACATTAATTTTAACTTGGTTTTCTCGTAATGAAATAGACGTGAAATTTAAAAATATATGACAGATTAAAAATTAGAGCCCTTTACAGGGAACAGTTCTCTCGCTTAAAATCGCGAGATATTTGTCCTGTGAAAGAGATGGAAAAGGAAAGAAGAGAGGAACGTTTAGGCAACCCTTGCAGGACCTGTTTTAGACGCCAGGCCATAAATCGCGATATATTAATTTTAATTTGGTAAATTTCTCGTAATAAAATCGATGTGAAATTTAGCAATGTATAAGACACTGAAAATTAATAAAATTTGTATATGAAAATAGTAATTTACAATAAAAACAATGAAGTAGTCCTACTGCTTTTGGTCAGATCAATTTTTTATACGATCGTTCTGTTACCATTATGTCACTTGAAAAAAATAAATTTCCCTAGCAATAAAGATACAATTAAAATTATTGAAAAAACTAAGCACGTTTTATGTGTATCTATTCGAATATAATTATTAGACTGCGGATCTTTATGCAAATTCATATCTTTATTAATAGAATTAATAAAATGGGAGCTTTGTAGATGATTGTCTCAACCCTTAAATATAATAATTCGTATCCTACTATAAGTATTTCTTATATTTTTACATATTAAGTGCATTCTGTAGTTTCTTGAGAATTAAAGTTCCCCATAAATGCATAAACATCCGCAGTCTAATAATTATAAAAGATGTTATGGAGTAAGTTGTTTCTCAATATTCTTTCGATTTTAAAGTGGAGCCAAAAAGTGTACCTTCCGGCCCGATAAGGTGAAAAATACTGCCAGCTTAAGGGGCAACCTATCGCTCCGTTTGCGTTCGTTATGAATTACAAGGATTTCAGGTAGAACGTATGCGGGAGCGTTTGAAGCACTTCGAACTGTATCAGAATGGACGCGCGGCAATCATTCGTTACGTCAGATTGATCGAATCGATCCCGTTCGCTGTGGTTTCCGAAACCTAAATTGGTTTTAGGTAGAGTCAACGCTAACGGGAACGTTGGCTACGAGATGAGCTTAATAGTCGATGGGTATTAGCGTCCATTTATTTTTCGATTCTAAGAGTAATATGTATTATTGATCCACCCCCTACACATGCTCAGCTTCAAAATTTATAAATATTTCACGACAGTTCTATTTTCGATCAATGTATAGTTTCTAATCCTCTTTGAATACAAATTTCTTAGAACAGTTAATATTTGGGCAACGCTATTTGAATTGTTTCTTTACGTTTCCCTGTGATGATGAACGTGTTTTTACATAACCCGGTAAAAGAAAGAATCGATAGTTTTAACTACGAATAATAAAATTCGTTTTTAAAAATATAGTCCATGGCCATATCACAGCTCATCGGGGCCATCTTGGAAAATGGTGGGTAAATTGTTTCATTGACTGAACTAAAACGTGGTAATATTAACTAGTAACTTTATTAAGTTACTTGACTAAGTCGCCTTCAGTTTTCCTGATGTAAAAAGATGACTCTGCTTATAACGAGAAAAGGGTAAAATGTAATTTGAGTTGTTAATAATAAATACAACAGCATTTGTTTATCCCTTGCTCGTTGTTTGAAATTTGTATTTAGATAGGGTATTTAGATTTCGTTACAGCTAAATGAAATATCTCTCGAATTATGTCAGCCCATGACTTCAAAATGCCATTTTGCGTTAGGGAGTTCTTAGTGTTACGGATGAAGCAAACGCTGGTAAACTTAACGGGGCTAAAGAATCGGAAGGTTCCTTAATGAAGAAACTTCAAATTGACCAGGGATGAGAATACGGAAAGATCGAAGTACCTACATATATAACTATACACGGGATGACATTTTATCGGTAGAAGGGGGTCGACGGGTATGGCGAACGAATATAAATTTGTCCATTATCCGGTGATTAGTTTACGCAGGGTTGCTTTCGGAGGCATCCGAACCCTTCAAAATATTATTCAGCTGGAATGTAAAATTCATTTGATTATGAAATACTTCTCTGCGTGGATATTTAACATAACTCATCGTGAACAATTTTGCAAACGTTAAAAATTTAGGCAACTACACTTAATGAAATAATATAATATATTATATTATATTATGACTCTAATAAATAGGCCAGACTACTATGCAAAAATAGAAAAAAATTTTGTGTGATTCAATGATCTCTATTATCCTATTACACGACTTTTTTATTCTATGTTTTTCGAACATTTTCAAACAAAAGATAGAACTTCCAGAGAGACTAAACATTAAATAGGAATTGTAAATGATTATTTTGGATGAACTAGAAATGGATGGTCCAACTTATAGGAATTGTTCCTAGCATTAATATAGCATTTGATGTCATGGTTGAGTTTATTTATTTTATGCATAACATCAAACGGAGATTTGAGTCGCATAATTCTAGAGTTCACGAGCACTATTGCCATTATCGATTCCGAATGGAATAAGATTTGAGCGCTATTATCGGCAAGAGTTACAATTATGACCTTTGTCGTACAATCTAAAAATTAAACAGCAGCTTTTATTCAGAAACAGCGGAAATAATAGGAGTTTAACTTCATCGTACTTAGATAACTATTCGTGAATTATGGAAAATTGTACTTTATTTTAATATCTTTTATCGATATACCAACGGCAGATATATTATCGAGACACAGTCGAGGCATAGACGAGGTATACGAGTAGAGCTTTCTCCTTATGAATTTTCGCAGCCAAATCTGACTGCCATACCGACCTGAAAATTTGAAGCTGATGGCGGTCAGTTGAGAAACTATTCACTGAATTAGGATTGATAGGCAAACAGTGTAGTGTTGCGTAAATACATGTGAGTTGACTATGGAAGAGATTAAAATTCATTTCTGAATCTGTTGGTAACGTTGCGAATGACACGAAAATGGTAATGGGGTTTCGAGACCCCTTAAAAATAGGCCGCAAAAATACATTGGATGAAGGATCTAGTTCTGTACCTCATCTGTGACAATACTCTAGAATCTTTGATGAATTAATGAGAATCAAAACTAACCTAGTGAAGAAGCTCTATATTTATGATGACCTATGCAAGGCGGATCGCAGCCAATTTGCTAATATTATTTAGTTTTTAATTAATAATTGCATTACCCTGCTAAAAGTGACACGATTATTAATTAAACGCTAAATAATATTACCCAGGTCTCACCACGTGGAGGTTGCTGCGAATGGAGACCCGCCCTAACCGATTCCCAACCACCCTCCATTAATAAAGATCTCTGACCAACAATCGTTGGTCGAAGAAAAAACAAACGAAAGTGCAACCAACGAAGGAAACAACCAACGAAAGTGTTTTTTAAGAAAGAATTTGCCTCTAAATTCTCATCGACAAAACAGAGAAATAGACCAAAATATCGCCTGCCTGATATAAACATTAATATAGAGAACGAAACTCCTGCCTAACTATAAATCTAAATTTATTTACATCCTACCAATCTAATCATCTAGCAAAATACATAGAAAATATATTCTTCCTTGGTGATCCTTCGACGAAGATTTCCTGAAACATACTGTTACATTCTACCTAACTATAAATCTAAATTATTAAAACATAAACTAAGCAATCTGAAAGAAAATACATGAAATACATTCTTCTTTCTTCTATCTTCTATTTATCCCACGATGATTTCCTGAAACACAAACAAAGCAATATCAAACAAAATTGTAACAATTCTTAATTCTTACTTCTATGATCCTAAAACTTCCATAGGAATATGCTCTGTAACAGAAATTTGTTTAATAGATTAGTAAGAGAATCTGTACAACACTGAATCTGTAAAACTACAAATACTACAACTACAGGCAAGTGCAGTGAGAAAGTAAAAATAGTACATACTATACGAGGTTACTTTGACTCTAAAATGTATTTGTCGCGAAATATCTTCTTGCACGTAAATCTAATCATATATTTTAATAAGTAAAGAAAGACTTTGGGTATCTTTGATATCGAAGATACCCAAAGTCGTCAACTCGATTATGAAACTGAATTTAATTATTGGAGAATGTAAAGAACAATCGGAAGCTACTAATTTGACACTCATTCTAAAATGAATATAATTATAAGTATTATAAAAGATATTAAAATCATGACTCTACTTTCGATCGATATTACGATATTTGTCATATTAAAAATTGCGGCGTGTAAAAACATCGCACGCTTAAATAAAACGCGACGCGACACGTGCTCATAAGCGTGCAGTGAGTGTGGGTATCAGATTGATCCCCCCCGGCCTTGATTATCAGAAAAGCAAGTCGCGCCCCTGACCCACGTCTATCGGGCCTCTCTACGTACAACCGCCGGGTCCTGGAGGACACATGATCACAACAGGACCCGCTTAGTACTCGAGAACGGATATGGGTCAAGAACTCTCACCGGAGGTCATTCTCTTTTCCGTATAAAGAGGAGAATATATGCGCTCGGTGAGGCCCCACTTAAGCTGAACCAAGCTGCACCGGGGTTGAAGCGGTAAGAGCTATCACACCTAATACACAGGTGTCACATGTTTCATTCTATCAAACAGAGGTGATCGAGCAAAAATCTCCGATCCTTTCGGTCGAGACATAATCTCGGAAAGCGAGAACCAGAGAACAAGCGGACGAAAGAAAGTGAACTACTCATATATGTATATGTACTCATTATATATTCATTTTAAAATAAGTGTCAAATTAAAAATGAATCTACTATGACATTTGTCATCTTAAAAATCGCGATGTGCAAGAAGATTATAATTTTAAGCAAAGGATACTAACTACACTTGCCGAAGAAAGCACGTATACAACCAGTTGTTTTACCCCTTTGCCTTACGATTTAATTTCCAACTGTGCGTGCCAAAAGCGTCATCAAGGTTTGGCCCGGTAGACTTATCACTTCTCCGAGACGTCTTGTTCATGTTTGGCCCAGTAGACTCATCATGTTTCTGTAACATCATTAAGCTAAGGGGTTAAAAAGGAGGTTCTTAAACACTTAAAAATGACCTATCACCTAGCTTAAAAATAAAAATTCATGATATTGTATAGAATCAAATATAGTATACGATTGAAAACAATGTTACATTAATATATCCTGCAATATTATACATATCGAAGCAATCACATAAATTCGAAGAACAATATAAAAGTGGAAACACAGAAAAGGAACATTCATAGTAACCAAATAAAATCAGATAGATAAATGAAGTTGAATTCACATCAAACAAACAAATAAAAATAATAAAATATAAATAAGTGGAGTGGACTTACTACTTGTTGTCAGTACATAGGGTAGTTACCACTGGGACAGCTGTAAAGTAAGAAAATATTCATATTATAGCACCATCAGTTAGACAAGCAAGGCAAAATCAGTTCATTGAAACAAAATTAGCATCAAACGATAGAATAGAAGAGGGGAGAGAATTTTTAAACAGTTCTTACCGTTGGTCATCACCGTCCGGCACTGGTCAGTAGTGGTAGGAGCACTAGTCAGAACTGGTCAGTAGTGGTCAGTAGTGGTCAGTACTGGTCAGCCATGGTCAGCCGTGGTCAGCGCTGGCCAGTAGTGGTCAGCAGCGGCCAGCAGAGGTCAGCAGCGGTCCCCGGTTCTCTTCTGGCCATTTGTACACTCCCGAATTCGCGACGCGACTGAAGAATTCTTCGCAGTGACCCTGCTTATCTGTCTAAGGTGATGAACGGGTGGGGAGACCAATCAGAGCCAAAGTTAAAGTTAACAGGTAAGACTGTCTTGTCTAGAAAGAAACTATTTCGATTGGTCCCACCTCTTGACCATTTCTGGATCTTCACTGGACCGCTGACCTTGATGTCAACCTCACTGTTGACCACCAGTGACCATAAGCTAGTCATTGTTGATCATCGACCCATTAAAACCATTACGAAGATTAAAGCCTTCTTACGAGGATCCCTTTACAATTTGGTGCATGATCTTTTTAACATTGTATTCCACTTTGGAAGAGTGTATCTCGTTAATTTTTGTCTTTTTGTACGTCAGTTCGAACAATTGCCATACTGAGCGAAAAATTCGGAGGTGATTTTAGCGTCCGCTTCTCATGGATGGCGGTCAGTTGAGAAACTATTCACTGAATTAGTATTGATAGGCAAACAGCTGTAATTTTGCATAAATCCATGTGAGTTGATTATGGAAGGGATTAAAATTCATTTCTGAATCTGTTGGTAACGTTGCGAGTGACACGAAAATGCTAATGGATCCCGGGACCCCAGAAAAACGGGCCATAAAAATACATTAGGTGAAAGGTCTACTCGTATACCTCGTCTGTGGTGAAAGGTCTACTCGTTTACCTCGTCTATGTATTCACCTTATGGACTTTCGTGGCCCAATCTGGCTGCCATACCGACCTGAATATTCGGAGGTGATTTTAGCGACATCTTCTGATGGATGGCGGTCAGTTGAGAAACTATTCACTGAATTAGATTTATACGGATTAAAAAACGCAATTTTCAAACGACCATAACACCTACAATAGTGAATATATTTCAATAAAACTTTTTTTCTGAAATGGAGCTCATAGGTACCTACAAAGAAGTATTAGACAACTTTTCTGTAGGACGTCAAACAAAACTACTAAAAATCAAAAACGAATTTTTAAGGAAAATCAACAGGAAGTAGGTACCTAAATTTTTCAGCGAAATTGAAAAGTTTTAAATCACTCTGGAACAATTATTTTCGATGACCATCAACCTGTTAACACACAAAAAACAAACAATCAGATTCATACTTCATCGAATGCAGAAACTGGAAGACATTTATTGCTTAACATCGTTGCAAACTGTTACAAGAAATAAGTAACACTTTTTGTTATGCGTATGAATCCATATTGTAACATGTTAAATTAAATATTATCAGTATTGGTTCACAATTATGGTGAAACACAAACACAGATTAACCTACTTTGCAAACCACTACTTCCAAAAATTCATATTCTACTTATTCCAAAAGTACAATATATTTCGATCTATTCATAATATTAATTAACCCGACGTATGTACATAAAACTGTATTTAAGCTAATATTATTACAAACAAAATTATTGTTAAATGTATAACAAAAAAACTCAATAAAAAACTTTTTAGGAAGAAAAAATAGAAAATTACTGTGCATTAACTATTCATTAAATAATATATCGATGTCTGTTTTCAGGGTATAAATAGGTTAGTGAAAAATTAATGACATCAGTTAAAGAATGCACAAAAGAATAAGTGATATATTATATGTTAAATAAACATAAATGTTTATTTATATAATATAAAATAATTGAAATATTTTTACTAAAAAATGAAATTACTTCGTATGACCTTCAATAGCCGTGATCGTCTAGTGGTTAGGACCCTACGTTGTGGCCGTAGTAACCCAGGTTCGAATCCTGGTCACGGCAATGTGAAAACATTGTCACGGGGAAGGTTCATTTTTTTGCATTCTTTTTCAAATTACATAATTATCAATTTATAACATACCATATATTATTTAATACATATATAAATTGCGACTATTTTATGATTAACTTTATGTTCGTTTACTATTTGCTTGGATACTTTTTTAATACGTATATCATAAGACAACGATTTTTAAGAAAACTAACTGTTATTTCAAAAATTATACATTTTATATTTATTCAGCACATATGCATACACATGACCACAATATCTTCTTGCATCAGTTATTTGAGTTCTGATGCAATTCGATGTAGTCGTGCATATCGAAGCAAGCTTTTATATTATGATAAATAAAAACAATGTGGTCATAAATTGTCAGCAAATTTTCGGTCGCAAAGTCCATATATTTCAGCTAAAAATATGTACGACTCCAGTGTCGAATTAATCTTTCAAAGGATTTTAATTGCTCTTGTTTGATTTCTTAAATATTGATCGTTTGATGCAAGCATGAGGCAGAGTAGATTACCCTTTTTAATTTTTATTTTATATTGTATCGAACAGTACAATTGTGGAGTTTCTTGTGCTAAACTAAATAGTGTGAAGTTACCTGCTACAATTAAAAATGGGAATTCTGATACACACAATGAACACAAAGGTAAAAGAACTACATTTCACATTCCATACATTATGGTATGCTCACACTACAAGAAAAGAAAACGTTTCATTCGCCTTAAAAGGTATTCTACGATCTATATAAACTTTCAGGATTAATCTCGATCTTTTACAGATTCTGAATATAAAATACGTTTTGAGAGAGGATTACAAAATACCGATTTTAATACCGACACTAATGACCTAATAAATCATGATCGAACTTCGCGTGGCGTATTAGGATCCAGACGACACCTAAGACTGAGTAAAGAAAATAAAGATGTTAATACAAAATTACATTAATTAACGTACTCCTCTATATTGTTCTGATAATTTTCAGGCGATGCAAATCAAATATCAAATTATTTCCTAACTGGAGGTCTAGAAAAAGGACATGCTCATTTCGTAGGAGCATCAAATTGTGATTCAAACAATGATGAAACTAACATAGTTGGAATGAGTGATCCTACAAATGAAAATGATACAGATACATCTGCAAATGAAGAAAATTTAACAGATACAAATTCGTCTGAACCCATAGTCGGAATTCCACATATTCGCCCATTATTGCCACTGCCAAGAGTTAGTCCTATAGTCAGACCTATTACTGGCGGACTGCGATCTCTTATACGTCCGCCATTGCATACTCTACCTGCCTTACCGCAAATGCCTATGTCGAACATATTACGTTCAGTTCTTCATCCTAATCTCCACTCATATATTGATAAATTACATAGCATGCCTCATACTTTAGCTAAAGCCGCAAGTTTGCCGCTGCAAAATTTACTTCGGGCGCAGTTACAACTTCATCAAATATTGCTACCAACTTTATCTCCAACAGTGAGTACTCTAATATAACATAGTGCATACAGTGATCCCTTGTAAATTGGTCAGAATTTTTCTATGCAAATTGACCGACTGCAACTTTGATTAGTTTGAGTCTCAAACACTGGCCAATATCCAAGGCATTACTATATCCCCATTATTTTTAACATACAATTTCTGTTTCTGTTTTGTTTTCTTAGTCACTGAATAATGCTAAACCAGGCACCATTCCTACAACTGATTTAACACATTTAGTTGGTCACTATTCGCCTGTGGTTGGAGCACCTCCTACTAGCTTCAAAAGTACAGTACGTATTAAATTATTATAAAACCTTAAACCCATACGAATAATATCATATATTAAATTTACAGCCAACAGTTGTTGATTCACCACAGCAAAAAGATCCCACTTCTATGGATAATAATTCAAACACAGAAGAAAACATAGTAGGTTCTGCTAAGGATGAAGAAAAAGATGCAAATAAAAATGAGAAAGACGGAGTACAGAATGAAGAAAATAATTCCAATTAAGTTACAAAAAAAGGAAAGACAGGCTTTGAGAACAACATTTTGAACACGATAAAGTGCTATTAAATATGGTACCAATAAAAAATTAAAGATTCATATTCGCTCCTCCAAGATAAACAGAAACACTGCTTGATTATTTTAAAACAAAATAGTGGTCATGTGTTTACAAAAGGACATATTTGAAGCTTCGAAAGGACAAGTAGCACATTCTGGTGTTAAACATTTAAGAACTGTATTAAATAATAGTGTGGATATACAGTATTGTATACGATTATACAATATTCAGTTTAAAACTGTTAGTTACTTTATACAAAGTGTAATACAATTACTTTTTGTACATGAGAATAATTCTCGTTTCAATATTAAAATATATACGTAAGGAAAAAATATTTGTATACTCTATTGCATTCTCATTTCATTTTATTACCTCCTTCCTTTTCCCTTTCCCTTCTTTGATGAGGAACTTGAAGACTGGGAGGATTGCTCACCCATCGATTGTTTTCCCTGGCGAGTTTTTAATTTGGGAATAGTGGTGCCTAAGTAAACCAAAACAGAATCTCTAGTAGGGAATTCGGATTTCACGGGAGTACCATCGTCGTTCTTTAATTGTACACGAATACGTCCGCGATATAACAGTTCTTTGCTACGTTCCCTTGGATGAAGCTTATTCTCCACACCAACATTGAAACCAGCTGCCACCAAAACGTCACGGATCTCTTGATGTGTAGGGTTTTCCACACATTTATCTTTCGCAAGTTTACGCCCTCCCGCTAACGTTCTTTTACTGTTTATGTAAACTGGATAAATGCAAATCCACCTGTAAAGATGAATATTGCACATCTGTCAGTTTCACGTCAGAGAGGTTATGTGGCAAATGATAATGACGTAAAACATATCTTCAATCAATCTGATCGCGCAAACATTCTTCTTAAGTTAATTTTATAAAAATGTACACAAAAAACGTTAGAGTAAACGTATTTTAATAAACACACCTTTCACGATCGCTGTGTTTCTTTGATGATTTCCACGCGAGCGCCATGTTTGATACCTATATTCGATAGCTCTACGAACTAGTCATTAATTTCAACTTCAACATTTACGTTATAAAATAAAAATATTGCGTTCACTCGTGAATAACAAACGAATTAATAATACTAATAAATAGTAAATAAATAATATTAATGAATGAATTAAATAATAATTTTAAAAATATAAAAGAGAAACAAAAATAATGAAACTTGGGCTCGTCCGGGATTTGAACCCGGGACCTCTCGCACCCGAAGCGAGAATCATACCCCTAGACCAACGAGCCATGTAACAATCATTTTTCAACAGTACTATAATAACGTAACAATATTTAACATTATAACTGAAAAGAAATTGATTCTTCGTAGAAAAATAAATAAAAAATGTAAAATGAATTTTTTTAATGAAATATTTGCTTTTCAAGTTGCATTGAAAAATGAATGTCCATCTAATGAACATAAACACAATCAATTTACACATTCTATGTACCATGATTTCTTGCTTCGATCCTGCCTTGAACTTTGACCTGATCGATTGATTTTCCGGTCTCGATGACGTGTATATAACATGCCAGTTAATCATTCACCTTTTATAAAAGCGATCATACATCTTTGTTCAATATTTGCTAGACATTATTTGTACACATACACATTTGTTGCATATTTACAGGCGTACGGAGCAAATTCCAATTCACTATCTAATGCTGTTAACGTTTCTTTTCTAACGATACGTAAAGGAAGAGCAGCTCATTAAGACCGGTTTGCGTAAGGTGAATAAAAAATTATGGCAGCGAATGGGAATAAATAACATCATATAAGAACATAACAAAACTAATGATTTTTATAGTTCAACTTTAACATACGTATGGAATTTAATTAGAAAGACATACGAAAACTGAAATATTAAAGAACTTGAAATGAAAAAAGTGTGTTTCGTAAACCTGTTTTAACTTTCACTGTAGGAGCTCATTGCGTGGTTAATGAACAATTATCGATATAGAGGTGAAAGTAAACGTGTTGCGTATTTTACTTTCGCTTACTTAGATCGTAACTGTAATAAGATCATGGTGTGCAAAATTTACTAATTAATATGGTTTAACATTTAATATCTCGATAATAACCATAAAAAAAATTTTAATTAAAATCGCATTTTCTGTTTCACGAAATAAATGAATAAATTTTTTATTTTCACAAATTCAGTGTAGATGAACATCGCTGTACCAAATCGATAAACAAAACAGAAATGTCATTCGATGACGAATGTCACATTTGAGGTATTTACGTGTTGCGTGGAACTATGTGAAAATGGAATGTTTTAAGTAAGTTAATTAATTATATTGAAGTCAATTAAACGTTAATCGACCGAATTTTCAGCAGGCTTGGCAATCTAGAGTGTATGAGTTGCCCGAACAATGGCGTGTATCCTAATAAAGAGTGAGTACACGTTCAGAATCTGATTACTCTAATTTCTTCAGACCTGATGTACATTGCAATGTATACAGATTTATAAATAAGGCTTGAGATATCTTTTAAATAAAATTGATCTCTGTTTAAGCAAAAGGATATTGAAAATAGTTTAGTATTAATGCAACATAGGGCTAAAAACATTAAAAATATTAATTTTGTTGCGAAGTATATCATGCTGTACGCGAAAAATACTTATTTTATCAGAAAGAAAAGAGTTACATGTCTCCTCCATTAAAAAAAATAAAATGAAAATGACAATGATAAGAAACGAGTCATTTTTATAATTATTGCAAAATTGAATAAATTTTAATATGTTCCATAGAAGCTTGATAACGAGTAAAAAAAACACAAAATTGTTGCTATGCAAGAGCAACTGCCGACATCCGTTCACTGATCTAAAAATAAATACGCGTATTCAATAATAGTATCGAGTCCAGTTTTATTTTTATCTAACAAGATGAACGTCATTAGTAAGAAGCGCCAATTTCAATGAAAATGATCTAGAAATCCGTAAATACAATGATAGCTAAATGTTTCCACAGAATTTTTTAGAAAAGGAGGGTCAAAATTTGGAAAATTTTACTTGATCGCTGGCGATATTGCGTTGGTTAGTTTAATGAACCGTGAAGTTTGTCATCAAAATATCTCGCAGCAGGTTTATATCTGAGTTTGATATTTAAATTTTTTGGGTTTGGTATAAATGAAAGTGTTTCCAGTTTCTTAAGGTTCCTCCATTCGCCCATTTAAGTGTTGCCATTCAATTTTCCATGCTTTATAGAATTGTTATTTCATTAATATTGTTAATTACTTACACTAACTATGATCAGGCTTTAAATGACACTAAGAATGGAATACCACTACTAGGAAACATAAAAGTCTCTAAAGATTCAAAAAAAGACAAATTTTGTATAATATTTCGATTGGTATCGTAAATATGGTGCCACCTTGTGATAAAATAAGTCTTGAAATTTAATTCATGTATACCTATCTAATCTAATTAATGTTTATTACCTATCATTAATGTTTATTAAATGTTTATTTTAGATACTTCGTATCAACTGATAGTATAAATAGTAAACACTTTAATATCGCGGTAAAACTTCATCTGTATCGCGTGATGTAGAGCATAGTCACTATCATGGGTTGTTTTCTTTTTCCTATTTTTAATCTTAATTGCGTGATCTAGAAATTCGGTACTGCGACTGATGTAACACTACAGATAACATAACGCAAATATGTATCATTGCAAAAACGTTACGATCCCTGAAAATAATGTTTAGTACAGTTATACAACATTTACGAACCACTTGAATCTCTTTGTACGTCGAGCTGATAATTTTTTTAATTTATCACTTTTCAAATATATGGAACAATTCTTTCTTCGCTGTTAATTACTGTTATACATTCAGTTTTACGTATTCGAATTCGAGTAACGAATTTAATTAATCGATTGCTTAATCTTTCTCATGATAATCTCGCACGTTATGTGTTTATTGGTTCGAGCAAACGTTTCTACCGGCGTAATATTCATGTGAAAAGGAATGACTGGACACTTCTAGTAAAAAGAAAGCGAGTGAAAATGACCCTTTAAATTGAAACACTGCCACGTAACGTATGCTTCTAGGAAAACGATTTTTTCAGTTAAGTGTTCAATTTTGAACTGAAAGGAATGTACAGTATGACGACTTGCAATAATATATAGTATTGATTCGGAACGTCAGGTTTTTATAGCGCATACTGAAGTATTGCGCAATTCTGTTAGTTTTCCTTGAGACTGCATTCGCCTTTCTGTCCCAAAAACTTCGATCTTAAGGCCGATTTCTACTACTACGTCGAGGTTGCAAACAAATGGACAGCAGGCATTCACGTTCTTTATCGTACGCACGTCAGTTACGTTTGCGATCTGGTCGAGATCGGAAGGATCGATTTCACTGAACGAAAGCAGTTCCGATAGAAAACGTTCTTGTTTTTATTATTCGCGCAGAAATAACACGGTGTACTTAATCGCCAGATCGAACTTCAACCTACGACGAAATTATGAACAGTTATTTTAATTGAATCGTATCGTTGAATTATAGATTTAGTATAATCATAGTTTTCAATGGGTAGCCCGCAATCGAAGGATACTCGGAACGCACAACGAGCCCACAAAGCGTAAGTCGCGAAATTTTTAAATTGTATTGGCTTTATACTAAAAAGTATTGCGCATTTCAAAACCTCGTTTTGTTTAAATCGAAAAAAAAACTTCGTTTCAAGCGTAATAGTGATCTACGGTCTACCGTCATCGTTCTAAAAATGATCGAAAATACTGGCAGTTTGCTGAATAATATTGCTGAATCTATCATTTTTTTACATGACGTCGCAGTACTTTAATGGCCGTAGAATGTAATCTGATAGTCACGAACAAAATTGATAAGCTAATGTATAATACGTTGTTCCATGCAATCTACGCGACGTAGTTCATTTTATTCGCAACTGAATTCATTTTTCGAGTAAATATCTTCATGAAGGTTTTGTTCTTTTTTTATATCTACGTCCTTTAAAAATAAAAAAGAAATCCAAAGCGGGTTTTAGGAGTTGTGGGGCCCAATTGACACGTTGTTATCGGGCCCGTCAGGTTCACAGTCAAGGTCTGCTTTGACGAAATGATTTATGAAGAATATTACTCTAATAGATACTAAATGACTGTACGTTACCAAACTGTCAGACTACTAAACTTGGATTATGTTTTTTAT
This sequence comes from Colletes gigas, assembly GCF_013123115.1. NCBI lineage: Eukaryota > Metazoa > Arthropoda > Insecta > Hymenoptera > Colletidae > Colletes > Colletes gigas. The sequence continues at coordinate 1,415,886 of NW_025106664.1, forward strand.
TTTCAAATCAATATTTGTAAACATTTGTTTCGAAGAAGAAAATTAGATGTCAGAGGTTAAAAAAAAAATCGTCAAAACGATTGATAACCCGACACATTTAATTCCTGTTTTTTTACGCAATTAAAAGTTATTAACTGCGTTCGATGTCTGAATAATTAAGTGAAAGATAACATGATACTGTCTTGAAAATATTAATTTCTATCAATGATTTATCGAAACATAACTCACAGAACAAATTAAAAAGCAACATAATCGCCGATCACGCATGCTTTTAGTTTGATTTGTGCCATTTTTACGTTTATCAGACGACTCGTTTGATTCCCGTACATTAAAACGTACGAACAATCGGGGCCAATTTTAGTAATAAACCAAGGAAGTGAAAATAGGCAAATGCTGATCTATTTACATTTTTGAAATTAAAATAACTAAATTATTACAAAAATTTCAATTCAACTCGAAAAAATAAAAGTAAGCTTAGGAAGAAGTGTCATTATTCAGTGATTCTTAAGGCGTCGTATGCTTTTCAGCCCGCCCCGCGAGCAATTGTATAACTTTTGAAAAAACAAAGGTTCTTTAACGTTGATCAAACAATATCAATAATTTTCTAGACGTTTATCAAGTAACGATTTGCTTGTATCAGTGTTATATCTTTGTTGGGTAATATAATGTATTAGACAGATGACTCATATCAAGTATCATGAGATATTTTTGTGTCTGCAGATTGTTATTGCTTGACAACTTTCAATTTTGCATCGTAGACTGAATATACAAATGTATATTATAATTACATACCGCTATGTAAACATTTATCTAATTATGATTGTTTACATCCTGAATTGTTTATTTACTTGCAATATACTTCAAAGCTTTTTATATTTGACAAGTGAAACGAAAGCCAACATATTTTTGATAGCAGTAAAATTAAGAATTGTATAATACAATTCTTAATTTTAAAACAGAATATTTCCCATTTCATATTGGCAGTAAAGGCTTATTCGAATATACAGCCCTGGGAAAAATTTTAACGGGAGATTTTGGAGGCCAAAATAAGACGAAGATCAACAATATCAATTTGTTCATTGAGGCTTCGTTAAAAAATTATTAAAAAATTACATTAAAAAATTTCGAATCCTTCTGGGAAAATTATTTTCGGTTGCGGAGGTCAATTACAATCATTTTTGGTGAATAGACACACCCCCGAAATCCTACGCACTTCCGAGAAAAAAATTCGAGTAGGTGCTGAAATTTTTTGACAAAATTAAAAAATTTCAAATTGTTCTAAAAAAATTATTTTTGATTGCAGGGGTGAATTACAATCATTTTTGGTGAATAGATATACCCTTGAAATCCTAACCATTTTCGAGAAAAAAATTCAGGAAGGTGGACAACTTTTTCGAGAAAATTAAAAACTTTCAAATCGTTCTGGAAAAATTATTTTTGCCAAAAAATTTTTCCCCGGGGATGGCCGAACACCCTGTATAGAAATTTATCTAAATATTATATGCAGCGTGATTTTAGTTATTTTAACTTTGTACGCCTGATGTCACGTGTACATGTGCGCTGATTATTTACTATGCTGGCTATACTTATCGCCATGACGTGACATAGTCATCCGAGAGTAGCTTAACCCCCATCATAGTTATTGATACTACAGTTTATCGAGAGATGTCATCGAATAAGTGTGGTCGTTTACGGAAATCGCGAATATGACTTCGAAGCGTTTTCTAAAACGGCTAGAGTGTCATTTTACTAGCTTTTTCCATCGGTCGAACCGTTTACATTATGTTGCTAATGATCTTAAGTCTAGCACATGGCAGCACGATCCATGCCATGACAGGTAAAGTAATTGTGTTTTCAAATTATAATTGCCTCTTAATATTGTGCTACCAATATTTCTTCAATAAATAAAAAATAGGTCAGTTTTCTATTCAATCATTAAAACCATAATATTTACGAAGAACATTAAGTTCGTCAATATAATAAATAAAGAACGATAATCGATTTTGACCAAATTCCTTATAACGATTCAACCTTTGAGTTTTGCGTCATCTTCAGAAAATCGACAATAATAATATCTTATGTACAAAACAATGAAATTATAAGTTGAGAAGTCTACTTTTTATAACTCTGGAATAATTGTGGAAGATCGCGCATTCATGACCCATAGTAAACAAAACCATCACGCAATAGTAGCAAACTATTATGCTATAAAAATAAGTCGAACGAATTCATTAAGATTCTGATCCTTTATAAATATTCCTGTCGTTACTTCCATTTAAAAAGAACGTAATTATCTGAATGGTATTGTTAACATCAGTAATGAATTCTTTATTGCATTACTTTAAATTCAGTAGAATATAAAATATCGTTCATGTCTTTTTAAACGACCTATTGTAATTACTGAATATAGATTAATAAAAGCAATTCTGTAAAAAATTATTTTACTCACTACGTACGACATTATTCATGGTCAAACTATAAAATAGAATGATCCCCACTTAATGGGCGAACACATGCGACTGCGCTGTTATATGCTTAGTAACGTAATAAGTTCGCTATGTACCCTCCGCTTTCGTCGCTATCGCTTTCGTGCAAATTCCAACGAAAGTTAACATTTTCATCTACGTATAGGCTGTAAGTTTTTAACTAGTGAGTATTAACACGTAGACTGATATGTTAGCTTTCTTTTATACTTGACATAGTACAAAAAATGCAAATATTAATGTTTCAGCCACCTACTTGTTATTTTATAAAATTCCCAATAACAGTAACACTGTTTAGAGCTTTACAAATATTAGAACTCGTTCACTCTAAGTATTTTAAGGAATCGTAATAACTTCGTAGCTCTAGTCATCAGTGCCTCGAATCGATCGAGTATTCGTCTCTCCATTAAATTGTTTTATCAAAGAATTATTTCTCATTGGCTGCAAAGATTACTCTTTAAATGTAAATGAAACCGCGGTTCCAATCTCGTAGAAAATAAAAAAATGTGACAGAGCGATAGTGCGTCGTATATAATTGATACGTTACCGAAACTTAACCCCACGCCTAACCTCACCTTTGCTCGACATTAGTGCGTCCTACCGTACCGACGTTACGTCTCATCAGCCTTAAAAAGTTTGCTGTTCGTTTCAGGATCCAAATCCGAAGCAGTAGTCAGTCAGTCTGCGACGACAAACCTTCGAGCATGTCGAGTCTCGAGAGAGATCAGCTGGGTAGCCGGGGAAATGGAGATGCTTTGTGTGCCGGCATGTTACGTGGTCTCGACCATCTAAAGAATCCACAGTTAAATAAGGTACGCCCACGTTACGTGTTTCAATATGAAGTACAATTACCATTGTTCGTGACATCGGGAATTGTTCTGACAGTTCGTGGTTTAATATTGTCGTGCTTCGTGCTCGGTAAATTTCGCGTTTTTGAAAATCGTTAACCGTATATTAGTGTATGAACAATGTTCGAACGATATACACGAGAAATGTTATAGCTGGTACTTATTCATTACTCATTATTGTGTTTACTGTCACTGTTTCCATGGTCCGTTCATAAATATCGAGCCGGACGCTTCTATTGAAATCGATAAAAATACTTGGCAAATAAATTGTTTGCATTTTACGAATCAGATGTAAACGACGATTTGGAGAATTGATAGATTAAAACAGATGCTTTGCTAAAATATTTTTGGATGAATTTAATATGGGATAAAGAAACGTGATGGGAAAGTAATATTTAAAATTACTTGAAATCGCGAATATGTTAATAAAACATGTTCATTGATATGCGGTGAAAACGTAGGAGAAATATTTTAAAACAGGATATTCATTGCGTTGCGTTCAATCGGTCACGTAGTTACCGCGTTTCCGAGAAATTCACTTTCACGGAACACAAATTTACGGAATAAAAAGTGGTGGCATGACACCTCGATGATGAAACACGTAGACAATTGATTCGTCTTAAATATGCACTCGACGATCGTTATGTCATGTCTCTCTCACTGTTGAAAGGTCTATGCAAAATCGATCGCCTGACTATCAATTGAAACGCATTACCTGCTATTGAATCGTCACTTTTACTAAAAGTCACGGCAAACTGAATGATATTTTTTTTTGATTCATCCACTTATTTTTGTCATCTGTAAAGATAGCTAGGAATTTTTCCGGAATTTTGGAATTAACGAATGTCCTTTGGATAATTTCTAACATTCCTTTGTGGTTTCTATGAATCAAACATTCCATTGTTCTTAACAAGTACATTGACAGATCCCAACTTGGAAGATCTTATATTCTGTTGAAAACGTGTAAAAATGTATTTTGTGTCGCACAATATTGCACAGCGTTTATTCATCGTTTCTAAAAAATTTTTACCATACACGAGCATCGTTAATGACGGACGGTATAGACAATTTTATGCAACATCGATGTTTAAGTGGATTTTTCATGACTCACTCGCTCCAACGCATACGTTTATGCTTATTCAAGGTGTTGGAACATTCCGCTATTTTTAAAATGTTATATTACTACTTTATTAATCATATCAGGGATAAAAAGAAGTCTTTTGATAGTCCGTTATTATACTTATGAAAAAAGTGAAATTACAGTAAGATAGACCTTGTTACATCATTCAACTGTTTTTTCAAACAATTTATTTCTATCTTTAACCTAGCAGAAGATAGAAACACTTAATTGGGTGACGTACCGTGTATACTATATGATGAAAAGTTTTCCTCTCGAGAGCTATCTGGAATAACAGAAGCTCCAGTCGAACAGGGCTTCTCAAATTGAGGTCTGCAAACTCCCAAGGAAGAACTAAAAAAATAAATAAGAGATAAAATTGATATTAAACAATTAATATCAATATTTATGTCCTAAGTATTGAGTTATCTACGATCTTACATTGTACCATTTATGCACAGAATGACTCAGGAAATTCTATAAAAAAATCAGCAAATTCTATTTAAAATAAAAATAGTGCACTTGCACTTTGCAACTGTCCCCGGATCATCATTGTTTGGGCTATAGTTATAGCTTCCCTCGGCTACTAGATACATACAACCTGTATAAATCTTATCCTTTTGTCGGAAGAATGCAACGGCGTAACAATGTTGTTCTCCAGCTTCACTTCCTGTTACACAATATCTTACGACGCCGCGACAAACCTACGCTATCGCATTCACGAACCCAAGGTTCGTGAAAGAGACGACGAAAATAAACCAAAGCATTCTTCTCTCTCACTCTCTCTTACTTTCGCGTTCCCAAGGACTCAGTCAGATCACGAGCGATACGCAAAGTAACGTTACGGTGCAATGCACTCACGGTTCTCTCGCAGTAGGCCGCGGCTTACTTTGCGCTCAAGAACTCCTAGGGCTTACGTATTGATCGTGGCGAGCGAAGGGTTCCGTTGCTGGAAGTCGAGAACCCTGACAACCGTTTCCAAGGACGATTGTTTGACATGAGGCACAGGATCAGGAGTTGAAAGGAATGATGGACACGGACTGGTGGGACCTTGTACCGGATTTCCACAGAACGCAACGTATCCCCGAGCCTCTGCTCGCTTTGGACGGAAGGGTATTCTTGCTACATTTTCAAACCCACTCTTCTTTTTTATTTCACTCGTTGCACCGCGAGCACCGCTCACCGGTGTTTAGTAAAACCAACTTCGTTGCGTATCGCTGCTCGATATTTAATATTTTTTTAACGGAATGAACTTTTGAATTTTTCTTCTCACGGTTCGTTGTCCTGTAGCAAATTTAAAATGGCGGATCGTTCGTTCCGACGCTTGATAAATTCAGTGGCTGACCATGGCGCACAGGATCTGAAATTAAATCATACGGCAAGGGGTTAAAAAGTATCGACGGAAGTGCTTTGGTATTTTGTTTTGATGAATAATGACCGTGCAGGAAAAAAGGTTTAAGATGTTTCTAGCATAATCATTGATTATTTTTCTGATTACACTTCGCCCAACTCTGCCGTCGAGGGTTTGGAAAAGTCTCGAGACTAGATCGACCTGACAGTAGCGCGTGCATGGTAATTCAATTCGGGCGATAAGTTTCAAGGACGGAGGCTATGCGACTACATCATAAACAGATCACGTTTGCCTTTGAACCGTCTTCTGATGTGTCTGCTTGTTCTTTAACCGCAGAAGTATTGCGGTTATCTGCTTCACGTCGCGACATTAGTCGAATGACATTGGTAATTAACGGTTAATCTCTCTTCTCGAATATTAGGAGCATTTTTTGGACCTCTTCGAAGGACAATTTCTCATTGATCTCTGTGTACTGTCAAAGTAAAACTTCGATAATTGCAAGACAAAAGGGTGTAAAAGTTAAAAAACTAATCCATTAAGGAGGCGTTTTACGTATAAAATATAGCCCCACTATCTGTGACTTGTACTTAACCTTTCGCGTAATCGCGTCTCTTATCAACGAACCACTTTTGTCTCATACAGAAGACTTCCATTGATAATTTCACTTGTTGCTAACTGTCCATCCCTTCCACGTGTTAGCACAATGCAACAAATGAGGCTCGCGTGCAAGTATAGGGGTACAACTGTACTGAGATTTTAACCATTTTAGGGATCCAATCTTTTGCTTGAAATAAATAAAACTGATTTAATTAAAGCATATTTCTGAACCACCTTTTGCACGTTGTAAAATTCATTTATAATTTATTTCTTAGTAATCTTTATTAAATTATTATTGTGGATGATTTCAGATCAGTTATTATCAATATCAGGACACATTGTATTTACTATGAAACTTTATTTGTTCGTAGCCGGCACGATGTGTGTAAAGAAATATTTCGTATAAACCAACTCAATGATATTTGTTATTACGTGATATGATAATGCATAGTCTTTCATTAACCAACTTACGCGATCGACGAAAACCACTTTCTATGCTAGTAGTAGCAAAAAAATATAATAATAACCATGTGTTATTAATATTTATTCCGACAGTATTCAACTGCTCGTAACGTGAATAATTTTAATTTATAATTTCTAAATTTCTTTGAAGGTTATTACGCAAATAAATATTAATAAGAGGCAAGTATAATTAATATTTGTCCCGACAATATTCAACAGCCTATAAAATGGGGAATTTAAATTATTCTCGTGCAAAGAAATATTATTAACATCGTGGTGTTATTCATATTTATTCCAATAAGATTCATCCGTCTACAAAATGAGAAATCGAAATGTTTAATTTTTAGCAATTTTTGATAAGGCTTATTGCGCGAAGAAATATCAATAACGGTAAAATTCCATTGACTTTGTCTTCGTTGAATCATGGCCGCCAAATTTCGAGTTAGAAAACCGTTAGGCGCCCGAAAAACTTGTCTACCCTTGCCCCTATTAGAATTTGTAAAAGTCAATTGCTGTCGACGACGATTGGTCTAGCTGCAGCGTTTGAAGCATTGTCAACGACCCCGGTGGAAAAATACTACTTTCGCTGAGTGCTTTGACCCTTCCACGTAGTTAAATTCAGTTATAAAGGAACACGTTGCCCAATGGAGTCGTTTGTAAAAAGCGCGGCTACTGAAATGGACGCTTTATTATAGAAAATTATTATTAAACTTAATTTACTGAAACGTTTGGACAGTTCAGTTGCATTCAAGCTACCTAATTTCCAATCTCTCTGTGAATTTTGACTATGCTAAACGCTTTAAATACTTTTATTGCTCTCTAAATATCGCTGTGCTTAAATCATATTAATGTCTCGGAGGTCAGACGAAAGTACTGACCGCATGTAAATCGACGCTAAAGAGATTTACATGTTGCAAAAATACCAGGCGCAAAGTCTTCTTGCGGAATGACGTAACTATAATACATTCACGTAGTTCGAATTATAGTTACTTTCACGTTAACTTTGCAGAATCAGAAACGTAAGCAGTCGACTAGAACAGAAATCGTAAATGAATTTGAAGCTATGTCAGATATGTATAATGGCGGTTCAAATCTAGCTGGAAGCATGCTGCAGTAGTACAGAAAAAGCCTTACAATTTTGTATGTTTTTATAGGACGTCCATAGTACTCAAAAGATATAATCTACTTATATTTAATCTAATCAACTGTTATCACTTTCCCAATTTTTATTTTCAAAATTTCTAAAATAATCGATCATGAGCGATTCATTCCACGAAAGGAGGAAAATTTCCATCGCAATAGGAAACGATGCGGACAATTTGAAAATATGTTATTGGACAATTTAATTAATAAATGCACATTCTGTTGCACTTTGAATGCATAATGGTTAAATTCTTTTCATTGCATCGTAGTACGGTTCGTTGACCGTGAATCGATACAGTTCACAGAATAATTGACGCTGCTCGAATAATTGTTTCATTGTATTCTATGGCATATGAATCGTCTGTTTTGTTCGAGCAGAGGGAGTTATCGTGTCTGGATTGATACACGTTAACGACTTGTTTATTCAGCAAATGAAGAATGGCCACAGTTGGCAGTGACAATGCATTCATTGTAGATCTTCAACTGGAAATCATTTTAAACTAATTACTTTCGTATTGCGTTCTTCGATGGATAGTCTGGACTGAACTGTAGGATTTCGACTGTTTAAATTTAAATGATCCATACCCATCCCTCGATGTCTCTTAACGAAACCTAATCTCAGCTGACAAGGAAAGAGTAGATGTGATGGCACACAGTACGTCGAAATTTGGTATTAGAAAGGGCTGCAATGAGAGAAAAAATACTTATGCAGTAAAGAAAATTTCGCAATCGGTAATTTTCATGTTACCTTTATGAAAATAGTATCAGTGGATTGTTGTGGTTCTTTCGATTAAGGCTGCACTGTTTTTCACTTAAGACCAACGAAGAAAAATGTACAATTCTGCAGCAAAAAGTTCCATCTGCATTGGACCTAAAAAAAATACAGATTCAAATGAAAGATATTAATGTTATTTTATTTCATTGTATGTGTATGTTTTATACTCAAAAATATATGTTTTTTATTTTAAAACATAATACTGTATTTTATTTTGAAAAAATTCTCAAAAATGTACACCTTCATCAACCGTACTATCAGGATATCTAATGATGATTGAATTAAAGTTTTCCAGATTCACAGAATTTTTTTTTTTAAATAGATGTTAAATTATTTGTTGAGAAGTTCAATTCTAACGTATAATAGATATATTCTGATTGTAATGTTAAAACGGCTCTGCCTTAGCAAATCAATAACTTCATCGTAATTTCATAAAAATTAATTCTTTTCATTTATTCGTGTCATGTTTACGTCAATACTTTTCTATTACGTTAATAAGAAATTTTAACTTTCAAATCAAGGTTTTACAAATCTTATCTGACCAATATATAAATTATAAACGAGTAATGTTTTTTATACATCGGCGTCATAGCTACATAATCAGACTATGTATTTCAATTTAAATTGAATAAATAATTCAATCTATTTTCGTTAAAATTCTATCTATTTTAACTAATAAACTTTGAGTTTTATTAAATGGAAATTACATAATCTCTGTATAACGACGTAAGCAGAACAAAAATACATACTGTCTTTATTACGAAAGCGATAAAATGGCGACTATATCTATATATTCTGAATATCATTTAGCAGATCAATAGAAGTACTTCTGTTAAATTCACACAACATAACACTGCAAAATAATAAGAACCATATACCTACGTATACATTTGTTTGTTGAACGTTTAATAAAATCTTAATCTGATATATTATCGCGCCGAATGTAACAAACATAAGATAAAAGAAATTTGAGATTGATCAAGTGGCCTTATCTCCAACATATTAAAGTATTACAGAAAGTTAAAAAATATATGAAATGTATATTCAATTAGATACATGTACTATTTTTAATTCATTCGTTAATTTATTCCTTTATACTAATTATAATTTGTAGACGGACTTTCTGGTGACTAGATCAAGCAAACTGATTTATTAAGGACATTGATAGGCATTCGAAAGGTTCTCTTCTTTTTTAATCAAGGTCCCTACATTGTTTTAAGTGCCCCAAGCATCTTGCTCATAAGTAAATTGGTCCTTGAATAAATTGCATGTCGATCATGGAAACTTATTCTCTGGGGGCATTCGTTAATTCGTATGAACGTCGTCATGATGTCTGATCACCATCCCCCAAGCATTAAGAAATTAAAAAAAAAATAGCTATAAACTTGTACAAATAAGTAACTAATATAAACTTGATTATTTAGCTTACTATCACAAATATATTTTTACATATTTCACCCTACATAGAACACATATAAAAAATAAATATGTGCTCTATATAAAGTACTTTTTTAAAATAAATTTAGACATAAGTAAAGAATGCCTCATATTCTTCATGTTGCATTTATGACTCCACCGACACTGAAAAAATGTATTAATTATAATCAAACGTATTGAAAGGTCTGTTCTCTTTATTTTAGGGGATGGCATTTACCATTCAGGAAAGACAAACTCTGGGTATACATGGACTTTTACCAGCAGTTGTGAAAACGCAAGATGAGCAATTAGAACTCTGCCGCTTGAATTTAGATCGTTACCCTGATGATCTCTCAAAATACATCTACCTTATAGGCCTACTTGTACGTATTATATACAAATTATTAAATATTTTTATTCGATACATTTATACTAGAAATATCTTTTTACATTGCGTGGTTTTCACATTTAACGCAAGGTCCTTTTTCTCACTTACGGTGGGAACGCTGCACCTAGAAAAATATAAAATAAATTAGTGTTGGTAAATATAAATTATAAATATTTCATGTTACAGGATAGAAATGAAAAGCTTTTTTACCGCTTACTGGCGGGTGACGTGGGTAAAATGATGCCTCTGGTGTATACACCCACAGTAGGTCTAGCTTGTCAGAAGTTTGGCCTGATATATCGTCGACCACGCGGTATGTTTATAAGTATATACGACAAAGGCCATGTATACGACATTTTGAAAAACTGGCCCGAACACGATGTACGAGCTATCGTGGTCACGGATGGCGAAAGGATACTTGGACTGGGTGATTTGGGCGCCTATGGAATGGGAATACCCGTTGGAAAATTATCTTTGTACACTGCTTTGGCCAGCATTAAGCCTAACCAATGCTTGCCTATTACTTTGGACGTTGGCACAAATACTCAGGTATGATAAATATATTCCAAACTATTGGTAATACTTCCTTGTATGAACAGTTTAAAATATTCTTAACATGCCTCGAAAATTAAATATTATTTTTTGCTTCAGATTTTGTTAGACGATCCTCTGTACATTGGTCACAGACATAAACGCGTCATCGGTGAAGAGTACGATGAATTTTTGGACGAATTTATGACTGCTGTTGTTAAACGATACGGACAGAATACTTTAATTCAGTTCGAGGACTTCGGGAACGCTAATGCGTTCAGATTGTTGAACAGATATCGCGATCATTACTGTACCTTTAACGATGATATCCAAGGAACCGCTGCTGTTGCCGTGGCTGGATTATTGGCATCACTTCGCGTCACAAATACGAAACTCTCTGAAAATAGAATTGTTTTCCAGGGCGCTGGGGAGGTAAGTAATTCTTTGAATGAAGTGTCCAAACAATTTAAAAAATACAATCAGAGTATTATTAACACAAGCTACATTTTCTAGGCTTCGTTAGGTATTGCATGGTTATGCGCAATGGCGATGCAAAAAGAAGGTGTCAGTTTAGAAGAAGCAAAGAGCAAGATCTGGATGGTTGACTCAAGAGGGTTGATAGTGAAAAATCGCCCGTCGGGTGGACTGACAGAGCATAAGATGAAGTTCGCTCGTAATGACCAACCAATAGATACTTTATTGGAAGTGGTGAAGACGGCTAAACCTACTGTCCTCATTGGTGCTGCTGCTGTTGGCGGTGCATTCACGACTGAAATATTGGAAGAAATGGGAAACAATAACGACAGGCCTGTAATCTTTGCTCTTAGCAATCCAACCAGCAAAGCAGAGTGCACAGCTGAGGAAGCATATATTGCTACAAAGGTACAAATAACATTTTTTATATTATCAAAGACCAAGGTCTTGCAAATAGTTGTATTATTTCAGGAAATTAATTTTAAGGTTTAAAGTAGGATTGAGACTATAATATTTGGATATCATTACTATCATATTTATGACTTACACTCCGGATATCTAAAAATTCCCTTGCTCGATTTATTGTTCGTAGGGAAAATGTATATTCGCCAGTGGATCGCCCTTCCCACCAGTGACGTACAACGGTAAAACTTACTATCCTGGCCAAGGAAATAACAGTTACATTTTCCCGGGAGTCGCTTTAGGTGTTATATGCGTTGGTATGCGTACTATTCCTGAAGAAACATTCCTCGTTTCTGCTAAAACATTAGCCGAAATGGTCTCGCAAGAAGACTTGGACCATGGAAACTTGTATCCGCCGTTGCAGGATATTCAAAAGTGTTCGTTGACGATAGCCTGTGAGGTTATGAATTACGCGTATGAAAATAGTAAGAAAATGTGATCTTTATTACCCGATTGACACACGTTGATTATTATTTTACCAACTAAAATTTCTTTTTGCGTAGAGCTTGCATCGGTTCACCCGGAGCCCAAAGACTACAAGGAGTTCATCAAGGCGCAACTATACGATACAAGTTACAAACCATCAATACCTCCAGTATATTGCTGGCCTGAAGTATAAATTTTACTATTACCATTACATACGAAAAACTTCGATAAAATTTAAGTATGTTGGGTACTCACATGTGTCAAACATGTATTTAATGATGTTTTTTTTTTTTGCCTTTATGCTGCCTGTTGAGCAGGCATAAGATGTTCTGTGCAGATGTGTATGAGCATGTATGTGTGTGTGTTTATGTGTAGAAAGCATCTTCTTTTCAGAGGAAAAATGTATTTCAAGATTGTATGAATCACCGTTCACTTTAAATTATTGGGATGAAGTTTAATTTACTGCTTGTAATAATAAATTTGCAACGATTATTTGAAAGAAATGTGTTTTATTGCTACTCGAAACAGCATTTTCTCAGTGCTCAGGCATATTTTCTTCTTTGTACGAGCAGCACGATCGTTTAAATTTCCTTCGTGTCGTATTTATAAGAGTTAAAAAGCAAACAAGACGTACATGAGTGGTAGAGCTTCGTAATTTGAAGATTTCATTCCCTATTAAACAAAATAAAAGCAGATGCACGATCCGTACGTAATTATGTACGTAAGCATACGACTTTTAGAAAGATACGCGATACACGCAGCATACAGTTAATCCGTCGTATATTTGGAAACAAAATAAAGTCGCCTCGCACTTCTACTGATTTTGTAAGGGCTGGTGAAACGGAAAACACACATGATTGTCTGCAACAACACGAGACAATACAACAAAATTTAGGTATACGCCGAACGAAAAACTAATTCACTTCAGCTCCATCCAAATGTCGACAAAGTACATTTGCGTTTCCTAAAATAATCACGTATCCTCTTATGGTTTCTGAGAACATTAACAAGTGTATATTTACGACGATGAATTGGCGTTCCTAGTTTTTCTCACACACTCCCTCTCTTTCTCGCTCTCACTTTCTCCCTTTAGTTATCTTAATTATCTCAACACGTACTCATATATTTACTGTCTTATCACTAATCTGATTCTTACTACTAGACATGTTGTGGTCATCAATCTATAACAAACAAGAGTATAAACTGCGACCATTCTTTCCTCCAAACTTTGTTGCATAGTAACATCCGTAATAAAATTAAAGAATAAAATGTACAGAAGAGCATTTAGAAAATGTATACATTAATTGGGACTCTGTTACGCTACACTGAGCAGACACACTGGCCATATCGCGCCAGTAACAAGGGATCTCGTCAATAATTTAGCTATCTACCAAATTTTGACGTGCGTAAACGGAGATAAGAATATGCCGATGATATACCTTGACACGAAGATCTTAACGATCTCGTCGTATAACATACTCGATTGAGTCCGAGTTCCACAGCACCAATTGCACTACTGCTTTTATTTCACGTTGTGGTAAACAATACGATTATTTGATATTTTAGGTGACATTATTAACATCGAATTTGATCATATTATCTATCCCACAAAAATTTTGAGCATCTTCTTTTATTAGCTCAACATTATTTCATAAGCCTCGACTGACGTCATCGAATCTTGTTTTCGTAGACAAGACACAGTCTTGCGAGACTCAAGTATGCAAGAATAGTGACGTAGAGCAGTAGTGTCGTCGTCGACAGTGGAGTGTCTGTCCAGCACGGAAGTCGGTCCCTTTCCTAGCTTCATCGAGAGAGAGAGTGTGATCGCTCATGAGATTGTTGAGAGTCACCAGCTGCTCGAAGGTCTGGTAATCTTTGATTTACTGGTAACGCGTCAAAGAAAGGATGTACAAGTGCGTCCTTTAGTACTATCCTCTGGGCTGGTTCGTATTCTAACATTTTCTGAATGAGATCAAACAACTGTCGGTGTTCTTCGTCGTCCGTGAGCATACAACGCTGTTGAACACGAAAGAACGAACGCGTTACTTATTACTCTTTCCTACGTTGCAATTAGTAATGCGTAAAGCTTAAGAAAACTTCGAAACTGAACTCGTAAAACATAACAAATATTTCTTTAATCTATAATAAGAGAACTATGTGCCTCTCAATTTTCATTTTAATAGTTATTTCTTCTTATAAAAAAATATATATATATAGAGAGAGAGAGAAATCAGTTTTCGGGCCAAAGTACTAGACTGCCTCCTAAAAGCTGCGTTTTCAACAATTGTATGTAAAAAGATTCGAACCTTGACCCATCTCAATAATATTAATTATAATCATGAAATATCAAAAGGATCACTCACGTGTAAAGGTTTACAATTGTCTCGAACGAATCTGCCGGCTGAGCTCTTCTCATCCCAGTCCAATTTACCGTGATAGAAGTACTTGGTCTTAGTTTTGCGAGCCATACGATGTGGAATCGTGCCAAGTATACGCTCCATCATCGCTAAGTGCTCGCGGTTGTCGTGTGTTTGGAATAAAGTAATACCCAGGTACAGTTCGAAAAGGATGCAGCCAATCGACCAAACGTCGCAAGGCTGGGACCAACCTAATTCTACAAAAATAAAAGCGCCGTGTCAGTGTGCGCTGTGTTGCAACGAACAGACGCGACTCCACACGGTTTCACTTACCTAAAATTACTTCAGGCGCTCTATAATGTCTTGTGCTAACGATCGTGCTATGGTGTTCGTGATCGAACGTGGCACTGCCGAAATCGATCAGCCTTATGTCTGTTCGTTTTATACGCTTGATTTCCTTCCGCTTAAAAAGAAGAAACTTCTTTTGAACACTTAGACCATGATGCCCCACCGTTTGTGTTACTCGAACCCGTTAAATATATATCGCTCTACGTTCAGCTCAGGAACGGGCAAAACGAATTTCAAAAAGTATTCCAAGAATACTGTCGCTTGTTTTAAACATACGATTGATATGTATTCAGCATTTTAAACGTACTTCGGTTATAAAGTTATTCGAGTGTGCCCATCCCTGTGTACAACCAATAAACAGATTCCTCACCTTTTTGTTATTATATACTTTCTCGTAATCAGAGTCTACGAACAATATATTCTCCGGTTTCAAATCGGTGTGCGTGAGTTTGTTATCGTGCAGAAATTTTACGGCGTAGCAAAGCTGATATCCGATGTGTCTAACGTGCTCCAACGGATAGGGCTGATAATGGTTGTCCCTCTGCGAACACGAAACGGTAACGTTACTGACCGACGTCATCCCATCTCGCGTGTGAAGTATACGCACCAGGAAATCGAATACGCTAAGTCCAAGCATTTCGAAGGCGATGCACATGTGCCCGTGATAATTGAACCAGTCAAGCATCTTTACGCACAAGCTGCAATACAAGGGAAACCAACGTTTTAACGATAAAGAACAACAGAAAATTCACCAGCCGTCGAGAATAAAATCAGCCTTGCGTATACTAACTGTTGGCCTTCCGGATCCTTGGTCGCAATTTTCTCTAAGGCGTTTATTTCGAGCTTCGCGGCTTCCCTATACTTCTCTACGTTCTTGATAATTTTCAGAGCCATCACGTGATCCCTGCAAACGTCATTGTACTTTTATTAGACAATCTGCTCTCTTTGCGCCCGCCGAATCGTCGTCCGATATACCACATCGTGGGAAGCGCATCAAGACTCAGAATTGCGTCTGATCGGTCATAAACGAAGGGGAAAATTCTCGGGTCCCTGGGGGTCCATGTTGCCAACTGGGCCGGGTTTTCTCGTGCATGCGTGTTGGAAACAGCATCGATAAAGTATCATGATTTAGTGAAAAATATGGCTGGCTCGGATGTTCAATATTTCTGTAATTAAATATTCGAATATTTTGTGAATATTCGTAGCATTTGAATAGTGCCATCTGGACTATAAAGGATGTTTTTTGAGCACATCCATTCTTGACGAACAAAAGCTAGTTAACGTTCTTCAATTGTGAACAGCTTCTGTTTGCAGCCATTACATTCCCCGCTTCAGAAAAGACTCAGCGGGAGTACATACTGGGGATATGTGAAAAACATTTCCCTAATTTTATCATTGAAGGAAACTTATTAATTCTGTTTCGCTTAAAAAATTATCTAAAAGTTTTATAATTTATTACAGGAATTTTATATTTTATTTCTTTGTAAACTTCCTATTTATAATTCGTTTTATATGATTATGATCGTAGCTCGTTTATATAAAACTGTTACCATTCATTGTTTTCATAAGACATGAATTAATGTAGAAGTAGTCAGCTAGGGTTAGCCATCTTGGAGAACCCACCAAATATATCTGTACAACGTTTCAATTTTTATTTTTCTTATCTTTTCGTTTCAGGTTTTCTACCATATTCTCAATACTCATGCTCCTATAGCCATTACTCTCTTAATTTCATGACTTTATTTGTTTTCTTAACATTGTTATCCGTGTGTCCATGTAATAAACAGTATACGGATTTTAACACGGGTATGTATCTTAACTTTTAGATAACTTTTCACAAATAACAGGGGGTCGTACGACACACCTTCGCACTCGATCGGAGTACTTGAACGACGCCATTATTTTGGAGAGCGCGTGCGTGGAGAACCCGGCCCGTCTTAACAACGCCTAACCCGACGCGAATTTCGCGAGATTTCGAGTCTCTCGCTCGCGTCGGTCGTCGAGGATGCCTGGTCCGTAAAACAAAGTGCAAGGCCATCCTATTATTGCGACTACTCGCGCGTCATTTTGTGACAGTGCGGCCACGGCTATTTCTGACACCGTGCTATGACTCGAGCCGCGCCACGCACCTTTAGGATTTTCCTCGACGCGTGCGTCGGTCATGGAAAAAAAGAAAGAAAAAAAAAAGAAGGGAGAATAAGGCACAGGAGAAAGAAAACGCAGACCCGAGATTGTAGAGTTTACCTACGTAGTAGTTACGTGAGCTGCCACTTACATTTGCAAGTCCTTAACCTTGACAACTTTTCCAAAAGTACCCGCTCCTAGGGTGGCCAGTACTTTATCTGCAATGTAAAAAGGGAGATAAGTGCCCGGTTAGATCGAAGACCTCGCGTCCACGGAAGGTCGTCAGCGTTGCTCCTCGCAGGCAATATACCGACGGGGTGAAACGATGTTTTCCCTCGTCGTTGACGTCGTACTCTCTCCGTACGTCGGTGCATTGTTACCCAAGAACGAAAAAACTTTTGACGGAGGAGCAATGCAGACGTGTTTCCGGGGTATGGACGTTCGGCCGATCGTTCTTGTACGCCATAACGTCGTGAACGGATGTATGATAAAGTGAAAAAAAACGGTATCATAGAGCTTGTTATCGATCGGAACTGCTGCTCTCCTAAAGGCTGAGGTACACCTAACCGTAAAACGGCGGCCGAGGAACACGACATTGACTATCAGTCCCGATGGCGCCCCGATCGGTTTTGGTCAGCCATTTTGGTTCTTTCGCGGAACGAGACGAAAACAAGGATGGACTCGAGCGCAAGAACATCGTCGAGCCTGGCGTCTAGCTATGTTGTGCGGAAAAATCATCGGGATAATGAGAGCGAATGTCGAATGTCCTCGCGCGGCCTATTTAAAGAGAGAGGAGCACGTCATCTCGGAGAAGACGCATCGAGGAGATAGCGCAAGCGTAGTTTCTCTTTATCTCTCCTCCTTCCATCGCCTCTCTGTCTCTCTGGTCCAGCTTCACCTTCGACGATCACGTGTGGCACCGAATACCATGAAGTACGAAGAATAAATTATGTCAACTTCCCTGACCGTAATCGAATTAATGCCCTTGAGTGTCGTGTGTCTAACCTATCGTGTTCTCTCTGTTACTGGAACGAACGACTGTTTTGAGCTTAGAATCCACTGTTGGAGTTCGAACAGGCGCCGAGTACGTTTCCGAGAAACTGACGATATTTTACCTTGTACACGTTTCGCGACAAATGTCCGGACTGTCTGGAGTTTGTGCTACTATTGGTCGCCATTTTTTCTTTGTGAACAAAGAACGCGCGAAAAGATAATAAGAGGGCAAGTATCGTTATCTTTCTTTTTACATGGAATATAATTTTAGGGGAATTCTCGATCAACTTGAAGAGTAAATATACGTGACTTTAGTTTTGTTTTTAATGGAAAGCTATTGGGGGAAGCAGTTTGCCTTAAATTTCAAAGTAAAATGTTTGAAAATCAATTTCCAACTCGATTGCACAAATTCGTTTGTAAATCTTGTAACGAAAGTCATGTTTACAACTTACATCGCGTCCCTATATGATCTCGAAACATTGTTATGCCTCGATAATTACTTCCATGAAGTACACTCTTCAACTTTCCATTAGAAAGGAGGTCGCCTTTGAATTTCAAAATTAATTGCATCTTTTTACGTCCGTATTCCATATAAAAAAAAAAAACTTTTCCCTCTTTCATCTATTTTGCAGCATTCAATTACGAGAAAAATACTGGGTAATAACGATGTGAACACCGTGTGTGTGCGTGCGTGGTCTAGACAATAATGTTTAGTTTGTGTGAGACGCAGAGCACGTTGTTTTTCACGACAAAAAGTCTACGGAATCGAGTAAAAACGAAAAGAACTTTAGCGGAGAGAAATAGTTGGACATGACCGGTTTCGAGGTAGATAGAAAGTGAATTACCAACGTCACTAACTGATCAAAGGGAAGTCTTTATCGATCACCAAAATTAAGTTACCGTTGTACACGTTTAATGCTTGCATATACGACCCTCTGGGATACGTGTGCGCAGCAACTGGAGCCCAACTAAAACAGTAGGTCCGAGGCTAATGAGAAAGTACGAGGACAGAGATTCGCGCCTATCGAATACCGCTGAACTTAAGGTGTATCGTAAAAAAAAAAAAATGTACAAACAACTGAACATAGAAAGCACTGGTTCTCGTCCAGATTACCGAACTGAAATTACGCGGTTGGATAGGGATCGATGCTCTGTGTTCGGTGTGAACAGTCTAAAAAGCTGTCACGTGTCGTCGACGCCCTAGAAACCTGATGGATACTCGATCGTAACGGTAAATGCAAAGAAACAAAAAAACAAGTGCGTGCAGACTGAAAGACCTGAGCAAAAAGAAGGACGAAGGAGAACTAAATCTAGCGAGACAGAGAGAATAAATGATCCGTGGGAAGGAGAACAAGAAACAAAGAGAGACTATGGGCAGATACCGTAGGTAACCGTCCGATCGATCGACCGATCGATCGATCTGAGGCTTGCTTAAATCTACTACAATGAGTGTATTCACGTATTCACGAACATCTATTTTCCAGGATGTCGCCGGATTGGTAAACAAGGTGGCCCTCTTCGTCGTCCTCGACGGAGAGCGGTCGTGGGCTCTACGTATGGGCCGGCGGAATCGGTATCAGCGGCGCGTGCCAACAGAGGACCCAATCAGTGTGGAGAGCACCGTTTGGTGTCCGGTTCATTGCGTCGACGATCGGTCGTCCCACGTGTTTCGGTTTCGTGATGATCGCCGACCAGAGAACGGTTCCCCAACCGGTCGTTGTCGATTCATCGTGTCGTTGGTAGCCACCAGAGAAGGGTCGTCGGGTTGTGATCCATTGGTAGAGAGTTGGTCGGGGTCCGCCATCCAACGGGGTCGTCGCATCAACCGATTGCCACACACCGTCATCCACCACCACCACCACCACCACCGCGAGGGCGGAGACCCGTGTAACACGCGGTAGAGGACGTGTGTAAGCACGGACGAACGTACGAGTGTGTCGGTGGGGAGGAAGAAGGGGCATACATCATCATCGGTCATCATCGAACCACCCGATCCGAGCGCCCAGTCGACCATAGTGACCAATCCGTGTGCCATATCCATTTCCATTCCATTCCATTACAACGGAGATGGTAACCCAACAATCAGAGAGAAAGGGGAGAGGGCAAAATGGTTTGCCAAGTCAGAAAGTTGCGGTTACGAATTTACCATCGGCACAAAGCGAACTTTTTTTATTTTAACTTTTACTCTTTTTTTTTACCTCGTATTTACTTTTTTTTTTTTTAATCGTTCAGATTTCGTTTTTTTTCCTATACTCGTGTTAAAAGTTAGGTTCCGTAATCGCCTCGAAGGAGCCGTCCCGATGCATTTATCCGCGCGATGAATACCGAAGATCAATAATCGATATCTCTAGCGTACACTTAGGCAGGCAAAAGACCAGTAAGATTATGTTATACGTTCGTAAATCGCGAATGGAGCCAATGTACCATTGTAAATTTCATTTTCTTCCAGAAATCAACTAAAAACGGAAATCGTTTCATGTAATACCGTCGCGCGACAGAATACCAAAGTTCATCGTTGGAAAATGCAAACAAGGAAATAAACGTCGGACAGCTTCTTTCGAGTGCTCGTTATATTTGTTTCTAACACGCTCGGAGAGGTCTTTACTTTTTGTTAATTATCAATCGTTTACAGAAACTTCGAGTACTTACGTGATTGCGCCTGGTGGACGGCTCCACGATGATCGATCTGACGATCGATCCTCGTGACGCATCGTCACACCGTGGCAGTGCCGATCGAT
Source organism: Colletes gigas (assembly GCF_013123115.1). Taxonomy (NCBI): domain Eukaryota; kingdom Metazoa; phylum Arthropoda; class Insecta; order Hymenoptera; family Colletidae; genus Colletes; species Colletes gigas. The sequence goes on from NW_025106664.1 coordinate 1,436,919, forward strand.
CGATCGACACTTTTCGAGTCTACCTTATCGATGGAAGGACAAAACGCGAACCGACTTGATATTTTCAATCGTTTATCGCGCAGACTTTTCATGTAATTGTTTTTGGTAGAAAAGGGTTAGGGTAGGACGACGGTACTCTTTCGGTTAGTTTCATCTTTTACCGTACACGACGTTCTTATCGTGTCTCGCCGAAGTAATGAATCGTTCGAACATGAGAAATCTAATAAATTCAATGTAAAAAAGAAATAGAACAAATCGATCGAGGTATTACGTACACGACCGGCACAAAATTTATCCTGACTTGTTACGACTACTAATTGGTAGAATGCCAATCATCGATGTCATTCTACCCACCGGAAGTCTTTGTACCTCCGTGGTGTCAGGATAAGTTTTGTCCACGTACGCATTCTGATTACATTTAATCTTTATATACTTCCATGTATGTATAATATATATATATACTTTCACGTATGCATAATAAAGACATTTAATAATAATAATAGTAATAACTGTCGTTTTACAGTTGATCCCACAATATGTCAATAAAACCAACGTACTACTTATTAAGATTACAACAATGAGCACTGGATTCTCGATAAGATAGCTCCAACGTGAAACATCTCCTGTGACCAAGACGAACTTTCACGACAAGGATGTTGAGGTTTTCAAGGGTACTTTAACATTAGTCGGAGATACGCAAGAGGGGCCACAGACGTAACAATTTATCGTACGATAAATACAACTGTAATACGACCGTTTGACCGAAAATTGTAGTATACTTGGGGTTGTCGTACAGTAGATTCAAATGATTTTCTATCCCTGGTATCACAAATACACCAGTTGAGTCAAGAATACGAAACTATCGTTGCACTTTGTGTAAACGCATCGTATGCTAAATCGTTGGGTCCGCGGCCTCTGCAAAACGGACTTCATAGGTATTGTAGGGAGAAAGAAAGATTAGTTCCGGATAAACACGTTCACTGTCCATGACCCGTATACGGGTCATAGCGCCACGCTTTTGGATACCCCGCTAAAAGACCGGACAGTGAACGCGTTAACAACGTAACCAGGTACCACGAGTGGAACAACTCTTTACCAAGTCTCGTTAAAACGACTTGCAATTTCTTCCACGATTGATCTTTCATTCTCCCTCCAAACGTGTCGTTAGTGAACCTCTTTCGTCGTGACAGCAAAACCACAAGCGTGGAGGCGCACGTGGCCGGGCCTGGGAGAGTAGGTTAAGGTTAACGCGTAAACGCAAAACAGCCACGCGTGAGTAGAAGGCGGGGAAACACAACAGCAACAACGGAAGACTGCTCAACGAAACAACACTGCCACGAATCGGCGGCCGCGGTTAGTCAACGCGCGGTTCGACAACTTACAATCGCGTCCTGGACCGTGTCCGCGTCGCTAACGACACTCGCGACCGAGGTCTGCGCCGCGTCTTTTCGCCCGTTTCGTTGGTAGCTTTTCCTATACTTGCTGGCGATAATGTCCGTGGTGCTTGGTCGCGTTCTACCCTGGCCGCTGGCGGCCAGCTGGCTGAACGTCTCCTCCATCGCGGCGTACTTCAAGATCAGACTCTGTATCTCTTTGCGTTTCGCCGCTCTCTCGGTGATCGTTGGATCGTTGGCGTCATCGTCCGCGGCCTGGAGAGCAGCGTCGACGGCGTTGTCGCTGCCCGTGGGCGTCTTGTCCGGGTCGACGGGGGTCTGCTTGACCGTCTCCATCTTCGTGGGTCGGGCCAGCCTCAACGCCGTCGACTTTGACTCCAGTTGCTCGCTCTTCCCGTTTCTATAAGGCCTCACTTTCAAGGTGCGAGTCTCCGCGTGACCCGACTTGTGCCTACCGTATCGTCGATAGGATTCCGAATTGAGCAAAGTCTGTTTGTCCGATCGATGGTAACCTGGGGTCTTCTCGCGCTTGAACTCCTTCACCGTGCCAGATTTCACGTAAGGGTAAGCTTTCTCGGACAGCACCACGTTGGTGGGACTCTTCACGATGCTGCGTGTCACGGACGGTTCCAAGGTTCTGTCGTCCCGCACGAACGGACTGTCTTCACGACGATAGTAGCTGTGGTCCCGTTCGTGGGTGCGTCTGCGATCCATGGAGTCGCGATCATGACGCTTCTTTCTCGAGTACTTGTCTAGGATCGTGGAGTACTTGTCCTCCAGCCGGGTCCTGGTGCTGTTCAGCTGACTGGCGTTCGGTGAACGCCTCGCGGCGGCCGTCTTGTTGGCCACGTTGTTGTCGCTCAACGCTGACGTTCCGCGTACACGGGTGGTAAGTCGCTGCAGGAGGCTCGAGCAGGAGTCGGTGAGCATCTGCGTCACGCTGGTGGTCGTCGAGGACCGCGCGTAACGACTTCGCCGGCTCGTCGAGCCCTGACGAGACGTCGACATGTTGTCGCGTGGCGCGAATATGAACATCGAGACGGACGCGAAATCTTCCAACTGGCAGGAGCGTTAAGATCGCTCCAACTTTCGGTGACTTTTAAGGGAAGAACGAGGATCGAACGCTTACGATAATCAGAAGTCGCGCACTACGTTCCGAAGGATCGAAAGACTGGCAACTGGCGAACCGAAGTATTGAGATTCGGAGGATCCAGAGATGGTTTCGAAGGTCGAGGAATAATTCCACGGAATCGAAAGCGCTTGATTTTGATCCCGTTTGTTTTCGCTGGTGAGTCAGCCGCTTCCTGGAATTGATTTGGAGCAAGTTATCCGCTCAAGGTCGTCCCGCCAGACCTTGCCTCGCGGTCCGATCGTGACGCATCCGTGTCGTTTCAAACGGAATCGACGATCGGGGGAATCCCGTCGCACCGATTTTTATCCACCGTGTCCACCGGTCGCGAGGAACAACCGTGTTCGCAGGTGCATCACCGCGGAGGCACGTACATGTCGATCGCACGCAATAGGGACGATGCCGCCGAAGGCACTAAACTACACGACCACGACGGCGGTCACGGAGACGACGGCCGACGTCGACCGTTCACGAAGAGGCAAATCGGTGCGCCCCGCCAAATACTCTCGTCGCACTAAAAATACCGAGGAGCGGTGGTGAGCTCCGACGATTCTCGGTCCTCTCTCGAAATGAACACTTCGCGATCGGATGCGAACCGACGGAGACGGAGAAGAGCCACGCGAATAAAGAGCAACGGAGAGAGACGAACGGATAGACGGATAGATAGAAAAAGAAACGACAACGGAGGAGAAAAAAGAGAGGAGGAGAGGACCGATTACGTAAACTTGTCCCTCGTTGGAACGATGAAGTTCGGCACGCTCTAAGGGATCGGGGCTTGGCAACGTTGCGCTTCCTAGTGCACGGAACCCGCCATCCGGGAAGCGTTTTCGCGAACAGTTCGCGCTGTGCACGCGTTAAGAGGAAGATGCCTGGTGCGTTTTCACGAGCCGTATCTCTCCGCACCTTGACACATATAGAAATTACGAAATCGTCGGTGAGCCAGGCGGTTCGAACGAGAGCAAGTTTGGCGGTCCGCGTCCCGCGATGAAATTCCGATCTAACATTGTCGGAGACGCGTCGCATAATTAGAACGGGCCGATATCGAAACCGTACCCCGAATCTAATACACGTGGGCCACCAATGCTGCACATTGTGGCGCGAAACGGGGATACGTCGGTCCAATCGCCGTCGACCTTCGCGCGATTCGAATTTTGTGCGTTTAAAAACGGAATGCCTCTGCGGTTTTTTTATCGTACCAATATTTATGAAACCTTTTAATCTATCTAAAAATAGGCGATCCCGTAAGCAAATTCTCACGTTTTCTAAAAAAAACGAGTGTACATGTAAGTAAAGAAGAAATTTAAGACGGTCGAAAATAACACTTGCCACTGTCGCGTAGATTAATCGTACGAGATTAACTATCTGGTGTCGCCCGAAAGAAATCGCTACAATTATTCATTTTATCTTCTTAGCCTCTTTAGAGATACACTGGACACTACCGTTCAAAAGTATTTCATCGTGCGTGCTGGCGTAATGAAGATTGATTTGTTTTTACTAGATAAATATAGACACTGGTGAAAAATAATTATTAAACTTTCTAGTACGTATACGCGTAGATATTATACAATGAATCGCTAAAACTGTGAGTAAGTATTCATAAATAATCCTTTTTAGGGCCGTTTTATTTCAAAGTCAAGAAACATTGTTCTTTTTAAATGGGCCTAGAAAAAACTTAATAATGTAAACGCATCGTAAAAATCCGTTCTAAAGCTTGCTTCCGGAATACGTACAGAAATAATTTTATTATGGATTAGATTTGAACGGGAGTCCAATGTCGCGCAGTGCGTAGATTGAGAGCATCGCAAGTTGATAGATGTCACGGGTCAATGTTGCTTTGAATTTTTCTTCGTTTAAAACAAAATGATTCGACCCTGAAATTAATTGCCAATGTGCATACAACATCATTGAAAAATAAATGTACTTCCGAACGTTTGCGACTAAAAATAGTAAAACTGATTCACCTTTTTATCAATTATACATTTTACTCGTGCCTGCACCGCGTCATTTCCCATCGAAAACTATAAAAAAGTTGCGTGCAACGCTTGCTTCTAACCACGCTAGTTACCGAGATAGAATCCGAGGGACCAAGTTTTGAAAGTTAATTTCACTCATTAACACGTCGACTGCCACGAAAGTTCGTTTCTATAGACGTCCTCAAGCTTAAACTCCATCAACTAAATTCTTCAAAACCTCGTATCTACAAATCATATTAAGCTCGTATAGATGATTTTTAAGACAGTATACTCGATACCTTTGAATTTCCCGCAATCTCCAGTGTTATGAAATATGAATTATTCTGAGTTAGTCAACTAAACTAGACCAAATGTCCAGCACGAAACTTTTTGAACTATCTTTGTACTGTTCTACCGCTCACAGCGATATCGTAGCAAAACTTTCTTGTTGTTTGCGGAAATAGAAAACCATAACTGCTTCGAAGTACATTTTCAGACCAAGGTCCACATAAAACTAAAATTAACAAACGCGACGATTCCTTAATAATAACGCCAACTAAATATTTTCGATCGCTTCGAATGACATCCGTACGAACCGTCATCGATTCTAAATTTTAAACGGAAGCTCGCTTAGAATATGGTCCGATACCACCGAGTGGTTTCGAATACTCCGTTACTATTAATAAAGCCAAGTCGTCAAGGTCGCGGAGATTCGGCAATATCGACGATTTTCCACAAATTCATGTATCAAGTATAAATACACGGCGTCGAGAAAACAGCGACGCAGTTAGCGCGTCGCTCGCCCACGAAAATACGAAATTTTCTTGGCGTGACAAATTCGTTCCTATCCATCCGTCTGCATCCAAACGTCTATGACCTGCAAGGTTAGCAAGAATATTCTCGCGTAAAAGTCATTCATACGACAGGTCATCGAACAAGATGGTCGCTACATCGCTGATAAGCATGAAGATCGAATATTTTCCCCATCGTTAACGCGTGAACAAAGGAATTAACGAATCTAACGTAGGAGAAAATGCGAAATGACATAACGAATATCGTGACATAATTGAAAACAGTGCGATTTTGGTGAAGAAACATGCCAGAAGATATGGACAAGTATCAGTGATTTCGTGGTAGTAACAAAACAAATAGAAACTATTTGAAGAACTTATGTCACGCTTGATCGTTATATGCCAAATTTTTCTATCCTCTTTTTTCTGTTCTCTCTTTTTGTATACATATAGTCAATTATATAGTTCAATCCTCAATTGCTTCGCCAAAAATAACGGAACAATCTTTTCTCTTTGACGCGAGAACCGTGTCGCGACGCTTCGTTCCGCTTTCGTCGACGCTAGAACCAGCATTGGGAAAGGTTAGTCAATGTGTCGTGTTTCATCGAATGTATTTCGTCCTTCGTTTAACGTGTTTCCAACATTTTTCAAAATCTGACCAAGAATGGATTCGGTGCGTGTCTTGTAAGAAACGTGCTCAATTAAAATGCGGTAACGATACGAATTATATGTGTATTAACTGTTGTTTACATTTAAAGATAATAATAATAATACGTGTTCATTGCACTCAAATTGTATAAATTGAAAAATGCAGTATTTAGTGAAAAAAAGATGAAAGCAAAAAATGAAAATTAATGTACAGAAGTAGACGTTAGTTATATATGTTGTTATGTAAATATAAATATAAGAGAATAAAAATAAACAATGTCTTTTACTTGTCATTTGGTTACTCTATACAGTAGGTAGTATTGGATTAGTTATAGCGAACCTTATGTGTGGATACAAAAAAATTACTCACTGGTTGATAGGATAATTGAGTGTTTTGTATGTAACACTTGCGTGGAATGAAACAAGTGTCGTAAAAACTGATTTATGTAACTCTATATGGCTGGTTATGTCTTTCTAGCGAATTAAGCAGGGACGTCTTACTGGAGAGTAAATCAATAACTTAGGACAAGACCCCAATTTGTAAGCTACGTATTATTCTTTTGCATAATATACCAGACGTGGGTAGGTATAACACAATCTTTTGTTTAACACGCTTCTTTTTATATAATCTGTCAAGTTTTAGAAAAAGTTACTTCCTATTCATAATTTAATTATAAGAAACGTAGTTGAAACGAACACACAGTTATTAACTGAATTCAACAAGTATTAATATCAATTTTTTTGTTCGATAAAAAAGTGTCGATAAAAAACAGGAAAACACGAAAAAATGTATCGTACGTACGTAAATTTTGTTGGTGCAATAATCGATTTTCTGTTCCATTAACACGAGCAACGTTATACTTACTAATATTAGCGTTTAATCATCAGATGTTAGTCTGGCCTCAATGAGACAGTGTCTGTTATATAAAATTCTCTTATTTTCCTCGCTTCCATTTTTGCAATTGTTTTCATATAATTTACTGTCGACGTACGATCGCGCAGCAATTATAAATGCTTAGTCACCGATGACCTTTGCTTGCGCGTAACATTTGACGAATGAAAAGAAGAATATGAAATGTCACGTCTAAAGATTTTCTGGTAATTAGTGGATCGACTAATTGGTTATTTTCACGTAAGAATTATCGCATCTTACGATGAATCTGTAATTTACCGACGTGGTAAACTCTGGGGAAAATTAAATAATGATACTCGAAAGCTAACGGAAGCATAGATGTAAAACGTAGAATGCACGGGAATTCGGTCATCGCGACATCTGTGAACGGAAACTGGACGTTTGCACTCGTTGAATTATGATGCATATGATAACATCATCAAAATAGAATCTTTGTTGGACTTATTTAACCGATCAAATTCTAGTTTTAAGACAGAAATCAACAACGGCAAGCATACGTAACACGTTTGATTTGTTGAATGCAATAAAAAATAAATTTTTCATCTCGGAACAATTCCGAACGTCGAATCGAACAAACAGTCGTTTAAGAAAGCGACTAAACTGATTACAACGGTCAACGATTAAAATTTTGGTACGTTTACAACTATTTGAAGATTATTAACTTAAATCGTACTTAAAATCGTTTTTGAGAGAATTAAAGTTCGAGACAGAATCCAACGAAGAAAAAAGATGGCGAGATATGAGATCAGCGTGTCCATCGGATTCTCCCGACATGCTCCTCACGTGTGTTTATCGTGGTCGCGTACGAGCCTGCCAAATATAACCAAGAAGCGTGAAACGCGTGCGTTCGTAAGACGGAGCGAGCGGGTCGCCATGAGTCGGTTCTGTCGTGTTTAAATGTTAAGGCGAGCACCTAGCTAACTAGCGCTCGCTAGCTGGTGGCTTGCTACTCGCTGGTTTCGCGTCACCATTGCTGCTGTGTGGCAAAGGGCCAACAAAAACAGGTACATGCGTAGGCGAGTTGCGTGTTAAGGTAAGTTCAGGCTTAGGTACATTCTAACCCGGTATTTTGTCAACGGTGTCATCCCTTCTTCGATTGATATACGATCGTTCATTAATTTCAGCTATTGGAACAACCGTGTCTATTGATAAACCTCGACCTTGCAGGCCACTGCTGCTATCTTGCAATTACGATACATGGAAGACTAATCGCGAGTGTATCCAAGACTGGGATTACATAAACGTGATTGGAGCTGAACGTGGAATTATCGGTACACAGAAAGCATAATTGCCGCGGTGTGCATACAGTTGAAGGATTCGCAAGAATTTCTGGTGGTATATCATCGTATGACATTGATTACTGCCGTTTGTGGGGATCTTCTAATGGTCACGCGACTGAAACGCTAGATGGTACTGCGCTCATCGCGCAGTGGCGCGCATCTTACGCTTTCAAATATCTAAATTTCTTTTAATATAATTTATCAAATGACGAGAACGTGAAGCTCAGAATGAAACGTACTCGATCCACGCGACATCAAAAATGGTAAATGACATGTATGCGAATATATCGCACGCGTTTGATCCGCCGGAATATACAACGATAAGTGTTGAACAAATAATTGAACTGATAATTCGTATAAATATTAACTATAAATTTTGTATCGTGGACTCTTGTGTCAGGCATATGTATCATTATTATCGAGATAATCGCGTCGAGATCACGTGTTTTGGAAAGTTTTCAGGATACGTCATCGTATCGATGTAGTATGCCATCTAGCGTTTCAGCCGACAACTAGACGTACCACGCAGAAGGGAGGGTAACTAGATTTGGTGACTTTCCCCTCACGCGGCACGGATCACTGTCACTTGGCGTATTACTTGCTTTTACGGCACCGTTATTGTAACAATAATAATAAGCTTTTAGTCGTCGCGTGACTAAAATGATACGTGGCATATAGTTATAATATTTAAACTCATTTGATAAATTCTATTATAAAAGTTGAATAACGCCATCTACGAGTTTCAATCGCGCGACAACTACAAACTTATGGCTAAGGACAAGGGGGTGGTCAGACTAGGTGACTTTCCCCTAACGCGCCACGGAGCCATCGTCGCCGAGCTAATAAAGACATTCTGTTTCGTTCATGCTACCTCGGAGGCCGATGTGTCGTTAGACTCCGGCGTCACGTCGAGCTTCGCGACGAACTCTCTGGTCGGTTCAGCCGCATTGCGCTGCTGTAGCCAGGGTTCCAAGCCGTGCCGCGGCCACCAGGTGATGCTCCCTGGCATCAGCAAGGCGTTCAGTTCCTGCCCGGCCGACGACGACGTAGCCGAAGGTGGTCCACCGTCGGCCAAGCCGCCGCCGCCGCGCACGCACCAGCCTCCAGGATCCAGGGCGACCGTGCCTGCGTCCACTCCGTGAAGCGATTTCGAGCTCTAGGATACGATTTATCGCAGCCGCATCTCGCCAAGCTCGGCCAGTACGTGTATTTCTAAATCCAGGCTGATCGATTCTGGGTCACCAGATGCACGAAGCTGGGACGCAACACGCGCTATAATTTTCAGCGGAACAACGGCGTCTCGAGAGTTGCCTCGAGCGAACACTTGAAACGAAAACGTTCTCTTCCCCGATCTTCCCGATCCTTACATTCTATTCTTGCGCACTTTATCCGTGAAGAGAGTCGATTCGTGGATCCTGGACGCGGCAAGTCCATCGGTTTCGAATCGTTCGTGACCCCTGCGAGGTGAACGTCACACGGTCGCGATCTTTGACGTGGATCGCAGACTCCTGGGTACTCGAGTGCACTGTTCGCGCGCGCGTCTCAGCTTCCGGCGGACCGGCTTCCCTGCCGGCGCGTTTCCCGACGACGATGCCGGACGGTGTTGCGCTGGCCATCTGGCGCGAACTCGCACTAAAACCGCGGCGAAACCGCGTGACGAGTCCCCCTCGAAAATAGTCGTCGGTCGAAAATAGCCGACGCTGGGTAAGAAAGAAGAATCATCGGCATTTGCTCCGGGGCACGTCGCGCTAGTTGCGTCGAGGTCTTCTCCAGAGACTGATCTTCCCGCGTACCGATCCTCCGCTCTTTCTCTTCGTACCGTTTTTCTTCTTTCCTCTTCTTTCTATCCTCGCTCCTCGATCCGTCTCTGCTTCGTTCCTCGGTCCAACCGCGTATTTATATCGCGACGCGATCCACGGCTCGACAGATAACGGGACGACGGTATTATCAAGGCAAAGTATCCTCGAATTCGTTCATCACGTTGATCGACTTGCTAAATCTGATTTACAGAGTCGTATTCTTCTTGCTTCTGACCTTGATCTTCATCGTCGCTGTTGATGATTCTCGACGCAAAAAATTAATACGTACATTTATTCAAAACTATGACCTTTCACCATCTATCGATTAACTTTTTTGATTCCATGCTCAGAAAGAACTTCAACCCCCTATCGCAAGAATTTGATTTTATGGGGTTAAATCGCCAAGGCTATTGAATGTCCCTAGAGGACATATCATTCACCAATTTCATGAAACTTGCGCAGCAAACTTTACAGAGACTCTCCAAGTGTTCCGCCACGGCCCTTAGGGAGGAAAGGTAGCAGAAATTTGATCACTTCGCGTATTCGTAGAGGACAGTTTTAACCAATGACAGCACCCCATTAACGAGACTTTATCCGAAAATTTACCTTTGTTCTAATATAACATATTTTCATTCCTCGTACAGTCGAAAATTTGAACAGCTAAAATTCAATTCTGGCCCATCGTGCATTCCCGAGAAATCTCGACATCGTCAAGTGGCAAGATGCTTCAGAGATCCCCGGACCCGATCTCAAAAAAAAGTCGTCGGCTTCTCGCGCGCCTCTGGTTAATATACTCGAAAAGTAAATTCCTTGGTTGCAAGGTAAAAATATTGGGGCGTTTCGTCCTCGATCCATAAGAGGACTCTTTAGTAAAGCTTTCCTAGCGGATTCTACCTTAGACCTGACTAAACGTTTGAACGATTTCCTATTTGTAGAAAATTCGGATCAAACGTAGCAGCTATACTTAAAGAACGAGACGTGGAAGTATTTTTACTTTCGTAACCAAAGAATTTATTTCTCATGGATGATTTCAAGAAGATTTTGTTCACGATAGATCAAGTGCTAACTTGTTGCAGATGGAAACGCGTTATAATTTCCATAATTACCGCCACGTTACGTATCGCGGTTTGATAAAAATACATATTAATATCCTGACGGAATAAACACGTCGCTCGAACTCGAGTGACACGGCAGTTAACGCGTTACAGGAGATGATTCACTCGTTCTATATCGGAACCCAGTTTCTCTTTTTTTTTTACCATGAAGCAATAACAGGAACGCGAGAGAAAAAGTATACAACGCTTTCGAACAGCTCGCGAAACGTCTAAAATTATCGGACGAGATGCAACCTGCAAAAAGAGGATCGTCTCTCTGCTTGGCTTCGATCGTCGAGCACCGAAACGATCCTAACCGATAGAGTACCGCTGGCACCTGCCAGTGTGTATGATTATTGCTGGAAACGGGGATTCGGGGGTTAGTGCGAGGGGATAATCCTTCTTATGTTACTCGAGAGTATCGTATAGTCCGAAGCCGTGTAAAAGACGGGTACGGTCGGGTATGCAAACAATTTTAACAAGTCGTCGACACCTTTGGACTCACCTGACTTTTGGAGGACGGCGAACGGTGTCGGTGGCGTTCCTGGCTTGTCGACGACGAGGCATGGTGTCGGTAGATCCTCGGACGCCAGGAGGTCGGATGAGCTACGCGATCGCGGTCGCGATCACGATCACGATGCCCGTGCTGTCGGCCGCTGCTCGGTGATCGTCGGTGGCTTCGCTTGTATCGTCGCTCCTGGCTCGTTCCTCGGTCGTGTTGACGCGACCTCAGCACACGTTCTCCGCTAAAATTCAAAAACAGATTCGACCGTTAACCAGGAAATCCGTAAGAGTTTGGTCACCGTATCGTCGCTGAAAAATAAGCTACCGTGCGTGTTAACGTCAGTGTCCTTTGACCCATTCGTCCTCAAATTATCAACCTTTAGAGGGTCGGTCTTATCTTCCGGAAAATTTACAAATTTCGTACCAGAAACTTCTGTACTGTAAAATCTCAAATACCTACAATTTTAACTCGTTTTAGCCTGTTAAAACGAGGGATGCGTACTCGCGTACGAAACAATGTGTTGTTTTTGAAGTTGAACGAGCACACGTACCAGCTGTCGGGATATCGTTGCTCGTTATTACGATACGACGATCATTTTATCCTCGCATATTGCAGGATAAAGCTAAATGCGCCGTTTGTCGAGTACTGTAAAGGGAATAGCTGAATTTTAATATTTAACTCGTTGTGTCTCAGATTAGTTTTTCTAAAATCGAAGGTGGTGTTCAATTAAATTTTAATAACAGTTGAGCAGATCTCGTTTGCGTACACTTAATGGTTCGCCTATTCAAGCATAGAAAGATCGTTAAATTAAACGCGAGAGTTACGAGTGTACTGATATTTATTATTCGGTTTCTTCTTAAACCCGAGCAGAACTTTCTGGCATATCTAATAGAGAAACTGATTGTAGAAATTCTGCTACGATTGTTAGAAACGATCGTACTTTCACCCTGTTATTTCAATGACTTGGCGATAAAAAGGGAGAAAGGAGATCGTACGATTTTCTAACACATTTGTAAAGTAACTGGTAGATCATGTTCTTGGATAATTTACGACTAGTACATCAGAAATGAAAGTGCTACAAAGTAGTTAATGCAGCAACGCCTGTACGAAATGCTCAATTTGTATGTTAAATTATTTCTAATCCTGGCGAAGACACATAACAGTCGTATTAGCGAAGATTTGCCAGATAATTTACTGGAAATAAATTCTGCGCATATTTTAATTACGTGTAGTATACATAATAATAAAAAACCTTACAAAAATATGACCTTGAAAGAAATATGTTATGTACCATTGCATTTAGTGGTTTGTTTATATCGCCAAAAGTAGGCAAGTTATTAAAACTACACACGAATGTTGTATTATTCCAGTGGAAATAATTATGCCGTGTACGCAACGCACGAAGAAATGTACAAGGCGAAACAGGACTAATCGCGAAGATTATGGTCGCTCGATATAGCGAATTCGATGTAATGCGGAGCTGACTGAGAATTAAGCTTAGGCTGAATATGCTGCACAAAATGTACGTGTATTTCCGAGCAACAGTGAGTTGACCTACTTAAGCTGTCTGGCTTCAAATAGACCATTTCACTTAAGAGTATTCGCTGACGTATTCTCTAACGTCTTGATCGGGCAGACCGTGTCAGAAGTCCTAAATTTCAAGGTTAAACGCTCCACAGCTGTTACTTTGTCGCGTATTTAGATTTAGAGGTCTCTCGGAAAAATTTTATATTTCGTATACAGGGTGTTCGGTCAAAAATTTTAATGGGGGATACTAGAGGTCAAAATAAGACGAATATCAAGAATACCAATTTGTTGATCGAGGCTTCGTTAAAAAGTTATTAACGTTTAAAGTAGCGCCTGTAGATAGGCAACCTTCGTACTGCTGCGTACGCACGATAGTGGTTCTCCCTCGGCATATGAAACTCTACTTAGTGACGTATCGACAGCCTTACAGTTTTCTGAGTGAGAATCACTGTCACGCGTACGCAGCTGTTCTACAGGCGGAACTTTAAACGTTAATAACTTTTTAACGAAGCCTCAATCAACAAATCGGTATGCTTGATTTTCGTCTTATTTTGGCCTCTAGAATCTCCCATTAAAATTTTTCCCAGGAATGGCCGAACACTCTGTATAGTACTAATTAGGTAAAATACTCCATTACTTTTACTGGAAGGTCACTTATACGATATAAATGGGCAAAACTGCATAGACATTTATTCCATCGAACAAGTAAATCTTTATCTTCACTAAATAATAAACAAACTATCGAAATAAGTAAGGAAAACTATCTAATTCGAACCTAATAAACAATTTTTATCTTTAAAATTCTCAATCGAAGCTAACGATACACTGGATACAAACCACAAGCAAATCTTGATTCCCGTCGACGCAGCCGATCAACATTTATATTCCTCGTAGAAATATGGAATTAGCGCCGGAGTCGCGATTACCGAGATCGACTTCTCGATACCGATCGCGCACTCCGGACGAAAGTCTATCGAAACGCGCGAGATCCCACACTTAGTTGCGTTGAATGTGAATCACTTTGTGCGACAAACGTGCGCAACTCGCCGGAGCGGAAGGACGACGTTACGCTAGCAAGGATTGACGAAAAGTGGCCCGATCACGCTCCAGCTTCTCCTGCTGGCTCGTGTCTTGGATCACGTCCAAAATCCCACCGAAACTCCGGCGAGAACGTGGAATTGATAGCGCAACGTGCATCCTTTCCGAAGAATCCTCGAGCTAAAGAGGTCATAGGATTATGCGCAAAAGACCGCCCTTTAGCCGCAACGCTGCCCCACCTTCGCTCGTGCTTGCTCGTGCTTGCTGGTGCCAAGAGAAAAAAAATAAAATAATCGTCGCAGGAAACAAACAACCTTCAACGAATTCTTCCAGTCATTTAACTGGCTACTTTGAATGAAACGGAATGAAAAGCGTAACGGTTCGAACGGTTGTTCGCGTCTGCTCCATTCAATGCTTGGATGCAATACACGGGATGCGTGAGATTTGTTTTCCAAGGTCGTCTCAAGGTCATTATTTTCTAATGGTACGTTATATTTTCGCTCCTATATCGTTCATCTTTCTGTATAGGTAGGAAAATGAGTTACTGACACGGTTGGAAATTAGAATACGTTGTTTAACACTTTATGCATAAAATATAATTTAAGAGGACTGAAAAATTAATTTGAAGTTTTTGGTACGTAGAAACGGTAACGGGAGTGTTACTTTTCGTTTATATTTGTATAGAAAACACGTCCACTAAAGATTGTTACTAATTGACAGATAAGAATATATAACAGTGTTCATTCACGGATCGATAATAGAAAGAATCGCGTCATAATTGGTACAAAATCAATTGGCCGGTCAAGGCCATCGAGGAAGCTCCCGCCATATACAGTTTGGCTACACCGACGCTCTATCTCTCGTCTCATCGTGTTAACCTCCAGACAGTTGCTCTCTGGCTCACAAATAGAAAATTTACTTTCTAAGCTGGCGTATCATGAAAGTACAAGTCGAAGTTGGCATGAGTCACGGGCGAAAAACTGACCTTAAAAGCATGAATCGCCTTGAGTTGATTGTATTCAAACTACAAAAATTATTTTCGGTTGCGTGGGTCGATCGCAATCATTTTTGGTGACTAGACACGTCCTTGAAATCCCACGCATTTTCAAGACAAAAATTCAATAGATGGAGAAATTTTTCGACGACAAAAAAGATTTCAAATCGTTCTAAAAAATTATTTTTACTTGCGGGGGTCAATTGCAATAATTTTTGGTGAATAGACATACCCTCGTAATCCTAACCACTTTCGAGAAAAAAATTCGAGCAGGTGTGAAATTTTTCGACAAAATTAAAAAATTTCAAATCGTTCTAAAAAAATTATTTTTAGTTGCAGAGGTCTATTACAATAATTTTTGGTGAATAGACATACCTCCAAATTCCTACGCGCTTTCGAGAAAAAAATTCATTACCGAAAATATAACGTGTGACCAGGAATGTTTCTGTAATTTCATTTTTTCTCTCACTTCCTCGTGTGTCGTATTTGATTTTACTGTGTTGTATTCGATAAAAGAACAATTTTAATGAACTCTGATAAAGTGACTCTCAAGTGACTTCAACAAGTCACAAGAAACGATAAATACAAACAGTTAACCATCACTGGTACTTCAAATTATAATTGTTATGTAAGTACAGGGGCATATAACATGTGTTCTGAGTGTGAAGGTCACTTCAAGCTGATTATTACAAGTCATGGAATTCGTTTTTTATTAGCTCCAATGTAGCAATAAAGAAAAATAAGCGTTGGCATTTAAAAAATTCAAAATGATCTTGACATTTTATAAACTACAAGATACGAAGAAAGTGAAATACTTCTATTCCTGGAGCTCCATCAAATACAATATATTTCATATAGAAATTTTTCCATGAATTGATGATTTTCTTATAATATATTGTACTTTGCTTATAATATAATTTAAACCATAAACGTTAATACACCCACGAAACGGAATTTTGCAACTGTTTTTAGTAGAAAACGTTCCAAGCGTGCAGTTCTTCAGTCTACATCCAAACCTTTAGTTTTAAAAAGCATCTGTTTACCTTTACAAAAACCTGTCTGATATTCGAGTGTAAACCGTGTAATAGAGTAGGGAAATTGTATTGTAGGAAGAGACAGGAATTAATATTTTATAATCCTATTCCCGTTATTGTTATACTGTTAATTTATTGTTCGCCTTAAATCTCAGAATTTAATTATTTATATTAAACCAGACTTTCTCTTCGTTCTTTTGCTCACACGAGCATAGAAGATAAAATTGACAAGGGAAGTGTAAATTATTTAGTTGTATCGAACAAATACTAAAATTAATTTAATTCTTTGCTCACAATGTTTCGACCAGATTTGCACAACATTTTATTCAAATAATAAGTAATCTATACAACTATATTTTATTCATATACAGGGTGTTCGGCCACTCCTGGGAAAAATTTCACTGGAAGATTCTAGAGGCCAAAATAAAACGAAAATCAAGAATACCAATTTGTTGATGGAGGCTTTATTAAAAAGTTATTAACGTTTAAAGTTCTGCTGGTACTGAATTTTTTTCTCGAAAGTGAGTAGGATTTCGGGGATAGGTCTATTCGCCAAAAATGATTGTAATTGACCCCTGCAACCAAAAATAATTTTTTTAGAACGATTTGAAATTTTTTTTTGTCGAAAAATTTCAAACCTACTCGAATTTTTTTCTCGAAAGTGGGTAGGATTTCGGGGGTATGTCTATTGACCAAAAATGATTGTAATTGACCACCGCAATCGTAAATAATTTTTTCAAAATAATTTGAAATTTTTTAATAACTTTTTATTAAGCCTCAGTCAAAAAATTGATATTCTTGATTTTCGTTTTATTTTGGCCTCTAGAATAATTTTGTAAATGTCGACAACGTCATGAATAAAGAATTAAATTCTAGCAGTCGCTCCATAGAACAAGATAAATTTGCAATTCCCCTGCAAAATTTCTTTGTTCTCTTCAAGATCCCAATACTCCACGAATGAATCGTTGCCTTACGTTCTGTATTATTATTTCTCTTTTCGTAGGGGAGTTTCAAATGTACTGTACCTTGGTATCCAGGAAGCGAGGGCGACGTAGAGGACTGGCATCCTTTAACTTCCGTCCGTCTTGTGACCTGAATTACAATTGAACAGTATATCGTAATCGCTGCAACGTATCGATGTATCATCGTTTTCCCTCCGATGTATCAAAGATTATTGCAAATACGATCGAATACTCGCGCGGTTATCGCGGTTGTTCGTTCTCGCTGGTGGGCAAGGAGGAAGCTCGAACGTAACCGTGTAAACACTGTAAAACGTTCTTCGAGATTCGATTTATCGACACTTCTCGGTCCACGCACTAGAAAACGCCATCGTCGAGGCATTTTATACGCGCGTCTTTACCCCAGGAGAGAACGTTTTCAGTTACATCTATATTTAACTCCCCCGAGTCCTCATTTTACTGACACATAATCGAAGAGGACGATGCTCCATTTATTTTTAATCCATTCAGTACCATATTACTGTTGTTTCAAAATTGAAGATTCGAAATGATAAGAAAATATAATATATCGATCATCGATTTGAACAAAATATAATAAATATTTGTCGAATCTCCTCTAAGTAGAACGCCGCATTCTCACTGGGGGAAAGTAAATTCGTTCGTAGCTTTGTTACGCTTACAATGAACGTCTACTGTACGATCGAAACGCCAGGTGGAAACGATTATAACGATATTTACACACGATTATAAATTAAGATCGAACTGGATTATTTCGAGTCTCGTTTCTCGTATCTGATAACTAAATTGCTAGGCGAAATTACACGCAACCAGAAACTCTATTCGCGGAGAAAACATCGCGGAACACTTTCGCCGCTCGATGAACGAAACCATGAAATCACGTTATATGTTACAAAACAACGTTCGAGAAACCGTAGAATTTTCTGACGAACGTTTTCACTGCACGAAAGGAAACAAAGCGAAATGGGAAACGTCGAACGGAACTGATGGATGCTCGAAGGCCAAACATCTCGAAGAAACTTTCTCCCAACTATTTTCGTTCGTCTTTGCAAAATATAACTTCGAAAAGATGGGATACACCAATCTCTGTGATATTACCATGATCATTAGCAATGAGGAACGATAGAAATGTCGAGTAGAAATTTATTGACACAGTACTGTACTACAATGACGTCAGTCGTGTATGATACAGCTGTACATTGTACGAGCAGCTCATATAAAATCGATTTGTTTGAATCGTTCTAGTCTATAGAGCTTTGTTTCGTATTTATCGCTTATGATTCATACGTGTCGCTTAAAATTCTTTTGCAAGCACGCAGTAAGCCGAACACGAACACAATACATACGGCAACACTGATGAATTGTGAAAACAATCTTGATATAATTTTGTACAAACAAGTATCGATATTTTCTCTTTGACCAATCAATTCTCAAAATCTTGAGAATTAATATCAGGAATATAATTTTTTTTAAATATTCTATTCTAATAATTATTTTTAAAACTGAATATATTTCTTATTAAATGGTTGTTAATTTCAGAATTGAATTTCTGTTGCGTGCAATTTATTCGTATATTTACGTGTGTCCTTCGTGAGAAATTTTGCTCTCATAGCACGGTTCATAGGAACTATTACGAACCCTCGAGGTGGATGCGCAAATAACACGATGGCGCGAGAAAATAAACGACCACAGGACCTACATACCTAGATTCTAAGCTTAATCAGTTTTCTCCGAGCTAAATCCGTTGTTGATTCTCCCTGTAAATTGCAATCACACCGAAGAAATAACGAGATGAAACTTTTCGAGCACGTTTCAAATTTAATCGAATGGAAAGTAAATCGGTCATACGAGCGCGCAAGGACGTAAACAATTAATGAGCCTGAGAAACTTGAAATAGAAGGCGATCTATTATACAGAATGAGTCAATAACAATTGCCATTTAAAGTAATTGGTTGTTTATTGATTTTAGAGAAAAAAAAGAACAGAAACACGTTGTTTTCGCGTCTTGTATTTTTCTTCGTTGAACTATATTAAAGGAACGAATTGAATAAATTATAACGAAGTGACGAAGTTAATCTTCTTTCTCAATTCTGACACGGATATATCATTACGTGCTTGGATAGAACGCTTTTCCGTGATGAAATCAAGGCCATTGACAATGACATTAAACGATAAAGTATTAATCGTTTCGTCGACCAGTTTACGGCGCACAAATTAATTCGCCAACCATGTTATTTATTATCAGCGATCGCTAAACGCGTAATGGTTTAATTAATTAGACGATGATAAAGGCAATTAACTCGCACGCGTTTCGAAAAGTCGAAGTTAATTAAAGAATTCCCGTGGATCTTTCGTGTACGAATCGAATATTGCGTTTCGTATTCTCGGAGAACATTCGCGGCATGTAATCGCAGAAAATGTAATTACATCTGCAGTTTTACACACCGTCGAGAATTTGCAGAAGCAACATGCGATTTTCGAGCGTTAAATGCTTCTTCGAAATCATCGATCTCAAAGAACGAATACTGTTTGAAATACATTTCTACCGCGGAATGTTTTTATGATATATAAAGTACCGAACAAGAACATTTAATTATTTCCTTTGACGTTAAAGATACAAAAAGAAGTATTCCAATAAAAAAATAATTCATTTACACTTCTACGTGGTAATCGAGAATATTAATATTTACGTAATAATGTTTCAAAAGAAACATAATAATCTAGGGACAAAAAGTTTGTGCCATACGCAAAGTCCTATGATTGGCAGAATACTTCGTCAATCGTGTAGCCATTATTTAATTACTAATATATGCAGGGTGTTCGGCCATCCCTGGGAAAAATTTTAATGGAAGATTCAAGAGGTCAAAACAAGACGAAAATCAAGAATACTAATTTGTTGATGGAGGCTTCGTTAAAAAGTTATTAACGTTTAAAGTTCCGCCGGTAGTGAATTTTTTTCTAGAAAATGGGTAGGATTTCGGCGGTAGGTCTATTCACCAAAAATTATTGTAATTGACCCCCGAACCCTAAAATAATTTTTCCAGAACGATTTGAAATTTTTTAATTTTGTCGAAAAATTTCACACCTCGAATTTTTTTTCTCGAAAGTGAATAGGATTTCGAGGGTATGTCTATTCACCAAAAATGATTGTAATTGAGCCCCACAACCAATAATAATTTTTTCAGAATAATTTGAAATTTTTTAATTTAATTTTTTAATAACTTTTTAATGAAGTCTCAGTCAAGAAATTGATATTCTTGATTTTGGTCTTATTTTCGCCTCTAGAATCTACCATTAAGATTTTTCCCAAGGGTGGCCGAGCACCCTGTATACTCAAAACATTTATATATTTATTCGTTTTCAATGTTATCCTGTATATACCGAACACCCATTGGATTTTAGCATCATTGATATTTAAATATCATATTAAATGTATATATTCTTCTGTGATTGACAGTACGTCTGTAAAAAATGTTTCCATCAACTGAATTAGCAGAACACTATGATAATGGATGGCCAAACGTTTCAAGAATACGCAACGCGCATTTAAATCAGACATGCCATAGTATGTACTAACAGGAAGTAAATATAAATGGATTGAAAGGCTCAGTCAAAAGCTAGCCAATGTCCAAATCAATGATAAATTCCTCCCATTGTCAAACTCGTGGCCACGTATGTACGTCATAGTGCCTTTCTTTATCTTTTTTTATCCATGATCGCGAAACCCTGAGAAAACCAGGAAATGAACTTAAATATTTACTAATCAAAATACGCGAAGAAAACATTTTTTGATATATTTTTGTCAATTCTAAAATACCGGAATGCCTATGTAAATGAATCATTTCTATATTACTCTCACAATCGATAAAGAAATCTACATTAATTACATTCTAAATCATGACGATCTTATATGCAATTATACTTCTATTAAAGAAACCTATATATTAAAATATATGATCGTTATGCTTCCTTATTAAAATTCTTGTTTAATTTAAATTCTAAATGAAGGTAAATAATTCGATAATATATTTCTCTACGCGAAGGAAACAATCAAGATTAAGGAAATTAATATTGCATATTGTTCGTAATTGAAATCGGGCATCGACCTACTAGAGTAGGAAGTAAATTCAAGGAGAAATTACCACCAGTCATTAGCACAACTTTAAAAGCAGCAGAGGAAAGGTTTAAATATTTAATTGATCGCCAAAGCAAATCCGCGCTCTTTCTAAGTTTCACAGTCTCTTGATCGCATAAATTGCACAATTAATCAAACGCAAAATGAAATCCGCGTTTTTCAATTGGTGTATTCTTTTAATTGCTCAAATACACAAATGTTTGCTACATAAACGTATCCAAAAGAAGTTTCAATTTTCTTGGCTGTGCAAACATAGAATTTTGAAAGTTAGGTATTAGGAATTATAATCGCCATATTGGGAAAAAACCATTGTAGCAAGTTCTTGCCTTTGTTTGTTGAATTCTATCGTGAGAAACGATGCGTTTACGTTTCTCGAATTATTAATTCATTTATCGCGATGCTATGAAGTCCAATTTATAACCTCGTAAATTCCCTAGAGTCGAGATAACTCGTGCACGTGGAAAAATATTTTTCCGCTCCGCAGTGTACGGCGAGTCCAATGCAACGGAACTTGTGATTTGTAAATTATGTAAAGCGGAATTAAACGCTTCTGTAATAATTATAGAGTTTGCTGAAGTTACCAAACCATTTTCTTCGGAATTATTAGGGATAACAGCATGAAACGTAATGGACGTTATGAGCGTTTAGAACTTTTCCAACTTGTTGATTTAGATCTACGCGAATACGATTACATTAATTTACAATTAAGAAGAAGTTAAATTAACATAAATACTCCGTTATTTGAGGTTCTAAACAACTTTCCAACGAATACTTCACAAGAATAATGGCAATTGCCTACTGAGGGCATTTTAATTAAGCGGTCTAAGCGTACTACGACTTCTGCGAAACACCTTCAATCCTCGCGCCATTGCATCGTGGAGCATTTATAGAAGAATCCTTCCGCGTTGCTGACGAGCCAGCGCAACTAAATCAACACCAACATCGAGATTCAATCACGAGCTTGTTCCTTTCTCGAGTCTACTTTGTAATAGCTACCCAAGATAATTGGAGGCGCGCTATAGAAAACCAGAAGCGATATGCGTGCTCCTCAGCTACTTCGAATTAACATATTTCAATTAATAAAATTACAGGAAATTTAATAAACCCCCTTTCTACGGCTATTTCAAATTATGATCGATCTACACAATAACTAGATATAAATCAGTTAGAAAGTATACTTATGAATCTCTTGAAAGTTATATTTGAATGTACACGATGATCGATACCACCTCTTTCATTCTCAGCCCTGAATTAGAGGCAGAAAGTAATGTAATTGTTATATAATGTCAAACAACGGTCTATGAAGGATCGTACAGTAGTTTAAATATGTCTAAACGTTTGCGAATTTGGGATATGAAAAATGGACAACCAATCTCAGCAAACATGTGAAACTATAGAATACTTCTACCAAAGCTGATCCTTTATTATTTTAGTGTATAAATTAAACATAAATGAAACGTTACTTAGTTTCTTAATCCCTAATATTTGATCCTCCAAAATCTAACATACTATTAAAAATGAGTGGATAATCACCTACTCGTCCAAAATAACCAAGCATTTCGAAAGTTAGAATTACTAGAAAACTCTGTGACACTGACACGTTCGTTACCATACGCCACGCAAACATGACGCATCGTTTCTTGTGAGAGACCAACATCACATGTGCGTGCAGCAATAATTTTCTACTTTATGTCTGTATAAACACAAGTATTAACCAGAGACCAGTATCACATTACGTGCGACATATTCTTCGGAATATTCAGTTGACCGCGAATAAATGTTTTACATTCAAACAGTCTGAAACACACAAGGAACTTCTACAGATTAGCAAGAACACAATTACGAAGAACAAACAGAACGTCGTTTGTACGCAATTCGTTATGCTTGATAAATCGCAATGTTTCAACGTCTAGAAAGTAATAATACGCCAGTCTGTTCTCCCCTACGGAACAATAACGATCCGTTATCGGTAGCAGTGATAGAAACTGTTCTACACGTAGCATGGGAAATATTAGGTCAGCTACAAAAAGTAACGTTAATGAAAATATATTGCAGGCCCGCAGCTATTAATTTTACTATCCAATTCGTTCAGTAAAAAATTACATTCCGAAAAAGTTTATCTCAATAACTGTTTAACTCGAACAAAATGTTGCCTATCTCTGTTTTCAAGCAACGAAACGAGTGTTTGAACTACGCGTGACATTACTAACATTCAGTCCTCCCACGTGCGAATGCATTGTAAAAACCGTTTCTCCGGAAAGACTTGCTTTTCTTTCGTATACAATCGTTTGTATCTTTTTCACATTTGCAATTCTCTCGCATCGAAATCATTTTGGATAAGATCCACGTCGACACTCACGTATCTTCTCTGAACAGCTTAACAATAGCCAACGATAAACTCGTGTACTCGAGTACCGTGCACGTAAGTCTCGAAGATCCCGTAAAACTTTCCAGTGGAAATGTGGAAGCTCGAACGCACGGGCCACGACTGACAGCCATAAAGATCTCATGGAGAACTTCTATTGCTTGTTCATACTAAGCGTCTTCGGAGTGGGAGACCGTTCGCGCCATTGGTCTTGTGTGTAGCTCTACTTATTCCCCACCCCTTGTTTCTCAATCTTTTTTGCGCAAGTCTTACAAAAACTACGCGACGATTTTACTCTCTTTGCAAGGCACATTGACTAAATTCAATCCTAACTAGCATTAGTAAATTATGCTCTGCTCCAATTTTCTGCTTCCAGACATAACATCGATTAACATTTTCTCACATAAACATTGTAATGTGCACGTTTGTCGATCGATTTCAGCATACATCATGTACAAGTGTATGCCAGATACAATTTACTATTATTTTCATGATGATCAACATTAAATATTCTCAGTCAGAATCACATTACAAGAAATATTACAATATAAATGCCGCCTTTTGTTGTTAAACTTACCTATACGTTCCTTTGCTCTGTGGACTATCATAGTCAATGCGTCGTTTTTTGTGCTCGTACTGAAGAGACCCAGCAGAATGTGAACGAGCCCTCGAATGGCTGCGAGTACGGTGATGTCTCCTGCTTCGTGGCATCTGAAACAAACATAAATTAATTTAACATTAATATGTAACTTTTAGAATCGTTTGCCATACAATGAAATAATTTGGGGCTGAAAATATTTTAATTAGTAACAATACAATTCTATGTAAATTATCTGACAAGACTATCAGAGCTTTACTAACATTAAAACATGTACTTCAGATCATAATGATGAAACTGTTCATACATTGTTATACCATATACAAACACATACTAGCGTGCCCAACGATCATTACCTTCCACCTATTATTAAACATTCAAATATATTTAATATTTACTTTTTGTACAAGTTTCATAAAACGATAAAAACAATTTGTTAGTACACAAATATATACTATCTTAGATAAATTATTTTTATCCAAAATTTTTCGAAATAGCAAACATAGTAATACTGAATTCTTTAAACAATGGACATCAGATGCATTGAATAATATTACCATAATGTAGCTATGCAAGGCATATTAACAATGAAACAACTAAGGATTATACCATACATGCATAAGAAAACACAATGTTTTATATGCTAGAAAACACACAAATAAATTAACTAACTATATCTAATTATTTAACTTTGATCAATTCTTTAACACTTTACCTATTAAATTTAATAATCATACAAATGAATGCAAATACCATTCACATATGCAAAATATAATAGTTGCAAATATTTATAAAAATTACAGTTCAATTCTTTATAAACCATTTTGTCATGATTAAATTAAAGAAAGAACAGAAACCAATGATAAAATATAAATGATCAATAGATATTAGATTATTAGATTGGGGGACAATTTTCAACAGTGACAGACATGAAATTATTAGCAACACTGACGTCAAAAATCGAAGAATCCAAGATTATAGACGTACACAATGTATCTGCGATGATGTTGTATGACTTTCCTGAACGAATTAGGACCAGAGCCTTTCTACAGAAGCTAGACAGCATGTACTTACATTGGGAAGGCGAAACAGGCTCACTTGATCCCGAATGAAATCGAAGATGGATGATATCCAGGAACGTGAAGATGATGCTTGCGGTATGACACTGTTTTTGGACAACGACGTGGACATCAGCTCAAAAAATTCTGCAAAATTTGGGCAGCTGCATCGTAAAAGCGTACTAAGCACTACGAAAGGAAACGGCCCACTCCGTTAGGATAAATAAAAATACCTATTATTTGTAAGAATCATCGAGGTGTAATGTAACCCTATGTAATCGAGAGGACTTATTATAAAAACGGAAATACAAATCCCGCCAAAATCTCTTTATCATAGATTTCACAAGAAATGTGAAAAGAGAAATCGACTAGAATGACAGCATGATGTACACAATGTAGACACAGTAGAAAAAAGGGAGATGAAATGGAAATGAGGTAACGGGTACGCGTGGGCACGCTCGCTAGCAAAATCAATGTTAACGAGATGCTTGCCTTTTAACACGAGGTGTCGAGTTTAAACATTAACATTTTCGAAGAATAGATCGTGCATTGTGATCAGATACAATGCACACACATTCAATGATTGTGGTAGTTGTGAAAGCGATGAAATATACAAGTAGAGAGACATATCGCAATGCATACGCCATAAGGAACTTTCATGAAACGGCGGCCATCTTGGAGGTAAAGAAGCATCAAGTACCAGTGAACGTAACACATGCACAATTTCTGTCCAACATTTGATAATACTCCAAAATTTAACTCATTACGATCAATTGTGAGAATATAACTTACATTGAGAGATGAATCAGGCTCGATTGGTCCCAAAGTATACTTGCAAACACAAAATATCCAAAGAGCGCAACGATGTCCTACGTATAACACTGTTGTGTGACAACGACGTGGAAATCGGATCGATGCGATTGGCGAACGATACTCGGCTATGTTCGTACAACATCGTTCACGAACGAACCCGAGTATGCACGAATTTTGCCGATTAACCTCACCGTACGTACTTCCGGCAGATACAAAAACGATGTAACATATGTGAGTTGTGCCGGCTACCATGTTATAGATAATACTATTTTCAGAATTATCTACATAATTTTTCAATGTAATAAAATATTTTCAAATTTAAAAATAACTATAATTAAGTTAAATAATGACGTATTTAATAATTGCATACCCAATGTTAAGATATTGATATTATTTCGAAATTATAATCCATATAATTATAGGCTAATGTTATAATTGAATCATGAAATTATTTAAGCAATATTTATAATATTATCGAATTTTTGAATAGTATGATCAATTTTAATCAATATCAATCTTAAAGCCTTAAATGTTTGAACATAAACAATAAAATGTTCTATGGATATATATGTATATAATATAGAAATTAAATATAATGAATGTTATTGACGATACCCGTGTAAGAGAAAAATATCTTAATTAAGTTATACAATATTTGAAATATGTATAATGTGTTTGATAACCTCGCATATCCATGACGTAAAAAAGAAATACAATATACGTGAAAAACATGGAAATCATATTGTATCGTGCTAAATAGCCATGTGCATTATCCCATTGTACAATGAAAGTAATATTTCTATCTAAAATTGACGAAAACAATCTAGTGTTTAATTTGGAGCGACAACTACATTGTACTTAATTTGTCACAGAAACCTTACGTACCTGTCCCCAAATCAAATTAGCAATAACACGCACAACGCCACATTGGATTAAAGTTATTAAATTCCAAAACATGCTTGAATTTTAACTAAGAACAAGACTAATCATGATGTTCACGAGGTCTCTAGATAAAAGATGTAAATTCCGAGTGACTAGTTGATGACCTCTGTATATTATTCTAGATGGCACCACACTGCAAGTATATTAGAGAGGGTAACTACATCGTTATCGATTTTTTTGAAGACTACGAGACATGACACGCGTGCATGTATTTTTCGGTTTCATTTATATTTAGTATTTAAATTTTCTTTTTATGATTATTTTATTCTTTAGTTTGTATATAGTTTTGTTTTTCGTGTATAGTTTTAGACATAACAACGTTCCTCTCATGATTTCTTCACGATTTGTCTTATTCTATGTAATCAAGTGAGGTTAGGTATTGGACACTGCTGGCCGTGGAGGCCGAGTCACGACTCTAGATCCTTATGGGGTTTGAGGGCTTAAATCTATTATAAAATCAATTTGTACCCTGAAATTAAGGGCTCACTCCTTTCCTTCTAGAAAACCAGAAAGAGTAGAAATCCACTTTAACTTAAAACCACAAAAATCAAGTACTTTAACCTATGTTCCACCAAAAGCACCAGATGGTTCCACCATCTATCTCTGCCCAGAAATACTATTGTCTAAATCTCTGTAGCTAAAGCCAATTATTACTGAATGAATGAATCGCTATTTAAAATCAACACAGTCTCCAAGCCCACTCTGTCAATGTGGGATAGAGGCACATAACCTTAATTATGTGCTTTGGCAGTGTCTTATGGTGGAATTGTACCAGCATACTTTTCTAAAGGACCTTAAGAGGCAGGACTATTGATTCTTTTCTTACCAAACTATTTTAAAACTTTCAAGTCACTCAGCAAACTTCTACATCTCTATAGAAATGTAGAAGATCCTGACTGATTAATTATATTTGAATTGTTAAATAGTTTAAAGAATCTACTGAATATATAAAATTGCCGCGAAAATTAAAAAAACAATCGAATTTAGCTTACCTCTGTTGTCGAATTGAACGCCATGTGCTTACAATTAGACTGAGTCCCGTTGCAATATTTCGTTGCCGCGGAAGAAACCAAATCTGCTATGAACGTCCATAATTCTTTGTACGATTGCTGCAACTAATTCAATTATCGATTTATGTTGTGGTTGATTTAAAATTTCTATTTTTGTTTATAAATTCAATATTTAAGAAAGGACAATATGAAGACTTTTACTGTCGCCCCTAATTCAATTATTGTCACCTGATCAAATACTAACTAGATAAAAGACTCGATTACCTATCCTTCGATCGAAAATCGAATTTCAGTATTTATAGACAATATTTGACAATACAAATACATAACGTGAAGGATCTTTATATAGCATAGAAATCATACAGCTCACAAATAAATACATAATATCCCATACGTGTACGTATACTATAAATAGTTTTACCATTTATGTAACAAATTTTCGTTATGCTAATATCAAATAAAAAAATCTTAAAAATGTCTAATTCTGTTAAACAGACCGAGTCTCAAGCTTTCAGTGCTCAAACTACAGATCGAGTTTCGTGCTTTACAATCTTTTAAGCTCAAATTTCAAGATTTATACATAAACTTTGAAAATTCAGTCTTCAAGATCGAGCCTGAAAGCTTCGAGGACTCAACATTTCCATGGAAGTTTTAAGGATTCAGCCTTCATAGAAAACGATTACAATCTGGTCGAGGTCACGTCGATAATTCAACACGAGTAAAATTGTCCTAGCTCAAAGATACACGATAAAACTAGAATTACTTCAATAGCGTTGCGGGGGCAGAAAAATCCCGATCGTTGGATTGATAAGAATAATATAATCGCAATTAAATGTGGTCACTTCACTTTCACGTTATTTTCACTCCACGTACCTGTCGCCCACGATAAAGATAATTGTCCTGACCCTTTAACACGCTACTTATAGATGCGGTTCTGTTGGTAAAATGGTAGAACAGACACTGTACGAAACCTGCACCCATCGTATCCGGATAGTTGCAGCTTACCGCAAGGGCTCCGTGCAGATAACGTGTTTTATTGTGCAGCGCTTGCGCTGTTTCGCGAACAACTAACCCCAGATGCGAAACGACTTTGTCCGAGCACGTTTCATCGTAATTAAATAACAAAGGGCATTTTCTCTATACAGCGTAACGCGTATTCGTAGATCATGTTGCTCACTCGAATGTAAATAACGGAATAAATGTTGTCACGTATCGAAGGTGATTCATGAATTAATTATGTAAGCTTACAAGTTGGAAATCGTCCATTGATTGAAGTCGAACGCCTGTCCTTATTTCTAACGGCTGCGGCCGCAGGAGGCACGTCACGTGAAATTCGCGACTGCCGTTTAGGTCTTGCTTCCTGTTTCCTATAAAAGACAATGAATGATGTTAGTCGTGAAAAGGCAATTGCTCCGCGAACAATCTAGGAGTCGTTGAATATCGTACGGTGGTTTTCGATTTACGTGGCATCCAGGTCGCGTTTAATGTTGGCCCCAAACCAAGACTCGAAACTCATCTAAAGCCTGATTTAATCTGCAAGCCAAGAATAATATCAGTCATTCACACTTCGCAAATTCGAATTTTATGGTAAATGTTAATTTAACGGGGCGGGCAACGTTACGCCGTAAACGCGTAAAGTATCGTATCGCAAATGTTTCGGAACTTTCTCCAAATAAAGTGACACTTAGTAATAAATAATTCGGCGTGAATCATTAAATTACAGTGTTCGTCCAATCGTACGCGGTGGGTGGAACTAGTTGCTAATGCATCAATTCGATAATTCTTTATGAATCATATATGAATAGAATACATACGACATTGGTAAAATGGATGTCAAGATTGTGACAAAACCGAAGGTTAGGGAGTCAATCAATAAAGTAATGCAGAAACAGTTCGTCCTTTTAATTAAACTTCCCTATAAATATCAAGGTTCATGCATTTTCTAAATAACCTGGCCGTGGCTATAAATGGCGCTCAAGTGGAGTACTCAAGTATAAAAGAAAGATACAACGAAAAATACTGTGAAACTGGAGGTCTAGGTACACGATTTTCACTAAGTTTGTGAAACGAAGTTGTGAATAAAAATGTTTATTTAAAAAAGCAACAATGAATTTAATATCTCAGAGCATATGAATCTTGTTATTCCTTCCCTTCGACATCTTGCAAATTCATGTTTTCAAAGGGGTGTTCCCATTCGTGGAAAAAAAATATTCCTTATAATTGTAACAGTAAGCAACAATGTATCTATGACAATATTGCGAAGGTCAATAGTTAGAGAAGCAGCAGATAAGATTAAGGGATCTTAATCTAGCACTTCTTGATATCTGGAAAAACTAAGAAAACTCAGTAAATTAAGTGTACGAGTTCTGCACAATTTAACGGAGAAAAAAAAGATGGAGAATATTACACGAAAGGGACAGTATGTAAATGAAAATCAACAACCTCAGCCAGAACCCAAAACCACCCTTCATGGTAAGAAGATTCTTTTTTACGTGTAATGGTATCGAAGAGGAATAATTCATTATGAACTATTAAAACATAATAAGAGAGTCGCGCTTGGGGTCGAACACCCAAGAAAAAATTTGGAATTTAGGTTGGTCCGTGTTACGTCACCCACCTTATAATTTATTTGGAACCCTACAAAACTCTTTAAACGGATAAAAATTCAATAACGACAATTACGGAGTTCGTTCAAATGTTCTTTTTCATCCAAAGAAGCTCATTTTTAGCATCAGGAATCGACAAGCTACCGCGTTTAAAAAAGAAGTAAAGCTAGTACGAAATAACGGCAATTACTTGTGTCTCGATCCAATATAAACGTTCAAAATGAAGGTCCATTTTTTGAGAAAATGTTATTAAATTCCACGATCTAGCCCACTGCGCGTTCTCCTAAACGTCGCGACGCGAGATTGTAAAAATGGCATCGTCCAACGAATTGGGCAAGTGCAGGCCGTCGAAGGGGGGTTGCGCTTCTAGCATATCTAAGGGAGGTGGGAGGGGAGGTACGTGTAGATAGCCGACTGGGTTCGCAGAGACTGGCAGTATATTCGTGGTGCCGCGTTCTCTCAGGTAATGAAAAGGATCGATGCGGTTTCCGTGGTAACGGCACCGTCAGAGGAATCGCGGATGGTGGCGAACGGAGCATCGAGTACGGAACTGATGCAGTAACGACGTCGCCGTCGCCGTCGCCGTCACCGAGGGCTGGGACGCTGTTCTCGGACGCGTCGTTCCACCACGCGCGTGTACCCGTGCTTCGAATACCCCTTACGAACTGTTCAGACCGCACGACGTCGCTACGAAACGACGAGCATCATGCGGAGGCGTCAAACCCTCCGCTCCTGGACTCTGGCAACAGGGGCACGTTCGATCGTCGGGACGCCAAGAACGGCAGGATGCACGAGCAACCGTTACAGCAGGAGAAACCTAGATTTCGCCTGCTGCGACGATGGAGCGACATGCCACAGCACCTTCAGTTCAACCCTCACATCCGTACCGGATACAGGCCGCTCATGACCGTCCGCCAATGCCTCGGTAGTCTCTTTTACATCCACAATGAGACCGTCAATATCATGACGCACGGTGAGTTTCAGAGCACGAACGGAGACCCTAGTTCAGTGATTCCCCCAACACTATGCCAGCCGTACAACTTTCGTGAACGGCTATACGAGGGTCGATTGACAACTAAGGTCTCCAATCCTGTAAAATATGTTTCAGATAAGAGGAATTAATGAAACTGATCACAAAATAAAGTAAATATATTGTACTTCAAACGCAC
Organism: Colletes gigas; assembly: GCF_013123115.1. Classification (NCBI taxonomy): domain Eukaryota; kingdom Metazoa; phylum Arthropoda; class Insecta; order Hymenoptera; family Colletidae; genus Colletes; species Colletes gigas. The sequence goes on from NW_025106664.1 coordinate 1,468,690, forward strand.
GTACATGTTTATTTTTCTACATAATCACCATTCAGCACATGCTCTATCAGTTCTCCCATTCCATTCGTGAAGAAACAGTCTGATTTATTCTTGATCCAGGAACTTGAACTTTGATATTTGATGGGAAATGTTGACTTTCCGATACCTCCTTCGACCCAATTCTAAAATAAAAATTGTATACCCATTGTTTACACAATTTTTGGAGACTCTAGTTATTAATTAACTCTCGTAATATTTAAATTTGTACGACACCCGCAATGTAGAGGTTCACGCGTAACTTACTACTGAAAAATCAGTGATAAAGATTTGATAAGATTCATATAGTATAGATAAGTGAAAATAGTGTAATTCTTTAACTAACATCATTAATTAATTTCTGTAGCTTAGATATACTTATTTGTTTTATTGAATTGTTCCTAATTTTAGATTTTAAGTTAACTTTTTCTAAAGAGAACCCAACAAGAAAGCTCGTTAAAGGCTATTGAAATATCTATTAATTTTAGTAACAATTTTAAAAACAATGAAAAATAAAAAATCCACAAACATTTACAATACACTTCAAACAAAACAGCTTCACGGTATGATGATGTGCCGTCGTATAACGGTTAAGAATAACTGCTGTCATCGGATCGAAATCAATTTACCGTTCAAGGTCACTGAAAGGTCATTCTCGTCATAACGATTGACCATCGAAAAGATGACATGGCGTGGAAATAGGGGAGGTGACCTTGAGTCGTGGACTGAATTTGATCCGAATAAGTTGAGAAAACGAGAGTGGTCTGCTCTGATTGAATTAAATAGAAAAATGGATTACCCTTGAGTTACGCGATTTCAAGGTAAACTGACGTGGAAGATCCTCACATTCGGATCAGCGCATTGCGGGATAACTAAAAATCGATCGTCGAAGCCGTACGTTATCCTTCCTGGATTTACTCTTGACACCGATGCATGACAATGGCAATAGTGCTACGTATTAATAGAATCGATAAATTCATTCGTAGAAAAAGAAAACACCTTACAAGAGCAATTTGCGTACATGCCATGCAGAAAATTTCTAACACGAAAATATCATAGTATATCGATCGCAACGAAGAACTATTAATAAACAAAGACAAAAGCGTGATCGCAGAGCTGAACGTAATGTCGGAAGATCATGTTTTGCTTTTATTCGATGAATTATTTATTTAACGCGACACTGTTGATTTATGCATGCCGGTATTCTATGCAATACGACGCGATAACATTCTGCAACTATGATCGGAGGAGAGATGTGAAATACTGTTTATCGATCTCTACGCATTGCATTGTATAAAATGTTATTTGATTACAGGTCCGCGCTTGTATTGAAATAATGAAACCAACAAGCAAAATTCACCGCCAGAACTATTTTGTAATCTTTTCATTATTCGCACGTAAGATGAAAAAAAAGACAAACACTTGTTGCACTGAGAAAGTTTACACCTTTGCTGTACATATAATGTTTGTATACGCTAGAAGCAAAAAAGTACGCACACTATCGTTTTATCGATCTTTTTTTAAGTTTGTTATTTACTGCTAGTCTTTGATAACACTGTCCAGCAGACAGTAGAAAATGGCCGAAATCAAACGTTATTTTATTGCTAATAATCAATATTTATCAATATTCGTACATGGAAATCAGGTGATTGCTTTAACTAATAAGATCCAGACGTGTACGGTCTAAGATCACAGATAGTTAGTTTTGGAAAATTGTTTGTTATCGTTCAAAGCGGAAGAGAATTTATTACGTAACACATTAAACAAGTTCTACTTCCTTGTTGCGTAAGTCGTAAGACTTAATTCTTTGAATACATACATTGTTATCATTGTTACAAAATTGTGTTTTACAATATCTTAGAACATGTAGAATTATACTAAATATTTTAGGTACCTGGCGAACCCAGAGTTTGGCCATTTTCTACCATTGTCCTTTATTGGATAGTGTAACTATGCTTTCCCAGGGCAAACAATGGTATTAAATCAATTTACAACACGGGTAATTCGTTCCAGGATTCGCTATCTTGTACATGCTACTGACGATACCACAACTTCTTCCATGGAGTGCTCAAGATACTTTCACAGGGATTTTATCATGGTGTCACTTGATCGGCGCCGTTAGTCCGTGGATTGGATCTTTCGTCTATCATCTCTTCATGAACTTAAATTACGACGATGTATTCTATAAGAAGCTGCTGAAATTAGACATGATCGGGATATGGCTGTGTCAAAGTTTCGGTAACGTATCGTGATTAAAAATCGTACAACCCCGTCCGATTTGATCTTGACGAACTTAAATTCATCTTGACGTCCTCTACAATATAATAAAATAAAAAAATATGTTGAGAATAACTAAAAAATTGCTGCTAAGCAGTCACTTTATAATACTTATTGTAACAAATGTAATTAAAACATTGTAGCTATATTTCTGCAATATTTCAAGCTGTGTGGGTGGTAAGATATTTATGGTTGATATAAAATCGATAATTCTACTGTGTATAATCCATATGCATACATGTTTGATGAAACTATGCAATCTATTACATTTTATATTGAATATTTAATATTGATCGGAAACTGCATCTAGAAGTGATAAATGATATAAGAGTCAAATGATTATCAACATAATTGTGAAATTATCGCTTATTATTTTAGGAGCAATACCAATGATAACATCGTTCGTTCACTGCTTACCTACCACCTACTGGTATTGCTGTATTTTTATCTACTGTTTTCTTAGCATTTGGGGACTCCTTATGGTATACCATTTTCTTATTATACAGACTTTCTAGATTCTAATTTCCGATCCTCGTAATCTATGAATGCCACTTATTCCATAGGCAATGCACGCCTATTCTCCGTGGGAAAGAAGATTATGTTTCGCACCTCCTTTCCTTATGAGGATGCTAGTAATGACTCTACGATGTTTTGGAATTGGCGGTGGATCTCCGGATGCTTTGCACCATATTGTGCTACAAGTAAGATATCAAATATTGAGATGACAAGACTGCGTATCGAACAAACGTGGCAATACAAAATGCCCACAGACGTGGTTAAAATAATACAAGTGGCTAAAGCAAAATCATATTCTTTCCATAAAACAATTTATTTCATAAACATACATTATAGTAAATGCAAATAAAATATAGTTCGAGCAGTGGTTCTTAACTTGTGTCCGCGAACTCCAAGGGGGCCGTAGATAAATATTTGAGGGCCCGCAAATTTACATATTTATCTTCTATTCGAATGTCCTAAATTTATCATTCTATTTTGTACAGAGAAATTGTAAGCTTTCTTAATTAAACTGCCGATAAAAATATAGTACTAAGACGGAATTGAAATACGAAATTTTTTAACGATAATCTGCGATATATCGCAACAAGCCAGAATTGTCAACACTGGTTGGAGAACATTAATTTAACTAATAATTGAGAACGTTAAACTGAAGAACATGGCATATAAAGGGATCATGAACTCCATCAGGCTGTCAAAAGGGGTCCGTAGATATAAAAAAAAGTTAAGAACCACCCGAGTTAGAGAATTACATAATGCTGAGAGAATTATTTTTCAGGACCTGATAGCTGTTGTGGGAGCAACCATCGGTGCTTTGCGTATACCTGAAAAGTGGATTCCAGGCAAATTGGACTTTATACTAAATTCTCATAATTTGATGCACGTGCTAGTTGTTCTGGCGGTGTGCTCGATGCATGCCGCCACTTTGCTGGATCTAGCTTGGATGTCCGATCCGTCTACGTGCAATGGAACGTCCTTCGTTCCGTCGATGCACGACGAACTGTGATTGAAACGTGAAAACCTTTCACTGTAGTCTGTGATAAATTTGAGCCTACGACAGCCGGCGATTATTCGTGTAGATGCTTAGCAATCAATGACCAGAACGCCTTTCGCTCGCAGAGCGGAGAAATCTTTTTAAAAAAAAAAAACAGTTGTATCAGAAACGAATGATATAATAGATTATATCAAAGTTTCATAGCGATAACGCGTACGCTGTGAGCGTGTTTTACAATGCATGGAAGAGTTTTAAGTGCAATCATGAGTACAAAAGCGAATCTGTCATATCGAGATTAATGATATAATGTAACAAGTTGTCCAATGTAATTCAAACATTAATAAGGGACAAAAGAATGATATTGATGAAGGTAACGCGACGAAAGAGATCTCTCGAGTGAAATAAGTAAGGCGGAATAAGCACATCAAAAATACGTTTATTATCGTAATTGTAATAATAAACATCCACAGAGCAATGTACAAGATGTGTTCCATGACATTCGTCTATCACTTGAAAGCATAAAACGATTCCAAAATATCGATAGCAATTCACTTAATTTCACCACTGTTTGATTATTCATACATAAATCAATTGCCTATACGACGATATCAAGAAATTATATTATATTAGAAGAAGATCGACTTATCCACGATTCAATCTCATTATTACAAAATAGTATACAATTGGTTAATCGTATTTTCGTTTCTTCCATATACTTTGACTGAGTGTATAGGTTCTTAAGTAAAGTTCTATGTAAAATTAATAACGTACAGAACCGCGAGAAATACAGTTTAATTAACATCCTGTTGCAATAAAAATTATTGACAGGCAATGTAAAATACTCTTGCGGTTCGAATTATTCATATAAATTTGCATGCTCCAGTAGGTTATAGTTTGACCAAAATTAATGATTAATAATCAACCTACTGTGTCAAAGTGATTAATCTTCAATCTTATTTCTATGAAAAATGTGATAGATAACAAATACGAATAAAATATAAAAATAATTTTGGAAATATGAGCACCTATTTTGAAAGCACATAAGGCACTATTAAAGTGCATAATGTAATAATAAATTATATATATATAAATTATTTATCTATACTATCTATTTAAAAATTAACGTAGGGGATAGAACATAAGAGGAAACTGTAATATGAGAATTGTATAGCAGGCAAATAAAAATTATTTAAGAAACAATAAAATAACAAATGAAGAATAAAGAATTTTCTTATTACGACCGTATGTATCATACATGATTATAAGCCAAAGATTACGTTGAAGTACGTATTCACAATGTACAGTGATGCCTCGGAAATTGGCTGATTGCCATTCCTACTAGTTCGTGGAACTGGTTTCCCCGCTTGTCCCGGCGGCCAAATATGGCGGCCAGGGATTTCCTGTAAGATCTACCTCCCTTCAATTTTGGTCAGTTTCGGTACCAAACGTTGGCCAATAACCAAGGCATTACTGTAATTTGTATAAATAACGCTGGCCCGCAGAATTTACTCTTCTTTTAAATATTTGTTTGATTATTGTACTTTTACGTACTTCGAACGATTAATAATTGTATAATCTCTTACAATTGCAGAGGAGCTTCACTTTCATGGGTGTAACTTTTAACCCTACTAAATTTGAAGGGCGGATATTGCCTGTCGATACCCGATACCCTCCATTCCTTTCCAGGCGGTTTTTTCAAATACGATTTTTCTACATGTCCGTCCCTATATTTCGTAAACATAGTATAACTCAACCATTTCAATTGCGAATTCATCCGTCCGAGGTGATTTTGAATGTTAAATTCCTATAAAAACATCGTCCTACAATATCTACTTTATTTTCGTTTAATAGTATGACTATGAATACATACAATGCGAAACGTTTGTTCCCCCAAATCGTGTACAGGTTCTCTTTTCTTTCTACTGTAGTCATTAAATTCTTTTGCTTTTTGTTGCTTGAACACCAGAATGACACAATTGCCATGTAATCTGTATTGGCCAATGATAACCGACGGATTCCGTGGTGTACAAGTTTTTAAGGAATTTACGCAATTTTGCGGTTCGTCGGTTGAAGTTAACATTAAGACTTTTCCTTCAGGAAAAAATCTGTTTATTGAAAAAACATTATAGGCACTGGAAATTTGTGGTAAGCCGTTTATACCAAATTACGCTGTTTCATACCTCAGGTACCTAAAGTATTCCAAGAGATACCAAGGTCTATAAAATCGATCTTGGAAACTATTTTCACCTTCGCGAATATAACTGATTTTACATATATAACATCCATCGTATCTTAGCCTAGGCCGTTGTAAATACATTTCCCTCCATGATTGGTATTTTGGAGTATAGGTTCCACAATTTACACCCCATACTCTACATAATTCATTAATTTCATGGTTGTTCCATTATTATCTAGAAAAATTTAATCAATTGTGCCTATGGCTTACCTAATACAGGCAAGTCTCCAAATCTCTGTATCTCTTGCAGATATGTAAAATCCGCGGCATACGCTAGAGAACATTTCAAGAGACCTCAAGTCAAGTTCTGACGATACTACCCACCTTAAGATATAAAGCACTATTTCTATTGGCAAGGCAGAAATATGTGTTGTCTGTAAAAACAATATGTTTAAATATGCTTTGACATAATTTAAAAAAATTGTCTTTTACTCCTAAATAATAAGAACTCACATTTTGTTCAAATTTAGGCAAACAAACACATTTATTATCGTTTATAATTTTGCATAGTTTGATAAATAAATCACTTTCTTCTTCATCTTCATCATTGCAATTTTCATTGTTATCATCAACATTGTTCACAATATTATTTAAATCTTCTAAACTATCGTCATTAGACTTTAGTTTGCTTGAATCATACAAACGAAATTCAATGTCAGGAACTAATTGCACAGCACGTTTGTAGGACTGAATTGCTTCATAAAACTTTCTACTTCGCTCATATTCAATTCCTTTCAAAAAGAAATGTTTTGCCTAAAATCAGAATTTCTTATAATATATCTGTCTAATGCCGTTTTCTATGAACTGTTGTACCATGTTTTCGATGGAATCCTCATCGCAAGCAACATCAATCTTAACCGTTTTCGAGGAATGAGCCTTGGGAATATCGCGTTTTGGCGATAAATTCAATTCGCGCTGCCATTGCTCTCTAAAAGATGTTAAGGCATCCTCGACGTTGGTATCAGAAAAAGAAGACCCTTCTTGATCATCTCCACCATCATCAGACTCACCAGATTCACTGGAGTGACTCTATTAATGTACATCGAATGAATTGTATAAAACAAAATATATTAAAAGAATTGATACAGTTGGAATGTACAAACTATTAAATGTTTCGTTGAAAAATCATACAGGGAATGACATCTGCTTCGTTTCAGGTTATGTTGATGTAATGAACTTTTTATACAATAACAATGGAAGAACAGTCATTGTTTCCAACTCCTTACGTACCATTTCTTTTCCCGACTCAATTTACACGATGATATATCTTCAACGCTTGTACATTCGGTCGGTAAAACGTAAAACACATTGAAAATACAAATTCCCCACTGGCACCGCCGTTTTAGTTTTCGCCTTCTGTATTGCGACTCAATTCACTCAATTAAAGGTCATAATGTACTATAGATTATTTCCCTGTACTTTTGGCTGGCGCAATTTACATAAAATCTGTATCATTTACAAATAAATGGTTTCTGAGGAACCACAGACGTCTTAAAAATATATTATAATACGTACAGTATGAACAAATTCCTTTCCATACGTATTTAGATAAAAGATATTTTATTACAGCAGAGAGTGTTAACCACGTGTACCGATAGCGTGCAATTTTAAATTTAAATAATTGGTACGTGTTAGTTCGGATAAATATATTAAATATTTATTGAGATTCCTATTAATATTATCTTTAGAGTAAAATAAGTGAAATAAAAGTTGTGCGATTCAAATTTAAAATTTATGAGGTAAACGCAATGTGAACATTTATCAGCGAATAGTGTTGAATATGACAAGAGTTGCGATTTGAGAAACGATTAAAATGTTGGTCCGTTTGAATTTAGAGAAGAAGCTATCTGCATATGTACATTTAAAAGGAGAATCGTAGTCGATTTACTTACATTACTGCTATAATTTTGTAATTGGAGCCATTTGTAGACAAGTAGTAGCGCCTATTGTCGACGGTGAACAGATTCGGTTTTAAGTAGGCTCTATACGATGCGATCAGCAATGGGTTCAAGTTATAATACAACAATCCCGTTGCACTTTACACGAATTTCACTTTCACTGCGATATCAACCACTCAACATTCGACAGATTCGATAATCATCATCAACGGTACGGACGCTGTGCACGAATCAAGTTTAAAAGAACAAAATGGCGCTCTAGAATTTGGGTTGTCGCGTTGCAACTTGGACCCATCGCTAATTGCGCGGTCAGCCGCATCATATAGGGCCACCTTCACACGATAATCGCGAAGATAGTTCTATGTGACATCTAAACAAGTCAGACGCTTATGAAAACGATTACTTAAGGGTTAGAGTAGTAATTAAAGTCTCTCTGATTCATAATTAACATACAAAAATACAAAATTCTTTGGCACGTACTCGGATAATAAACGTTATTAATAACACGTACATTATTTAAAGATAAAGATATGTAGTAATCGTCACATTTAAGAAAAATTTTAACCAAATGACGCACAAAGCAATCGAACGTTCCAGAACAGTGGTGCACAACCGAGTAAAATTTCGAGAAAGGACAGGAATTATTTAAAACGATGTACAAGTTAAACCCGAAATTTTTGAATTTCCACGCGAGGGATCACTCGTAAACAAAGTGTAAATTACTTTTAGTAATATTTGTTGTATTATATTATGTACACTTCCTATCGTCATGCAATGGCGAGCCATAGTTAAATAAGGTAAATCATTGATATATCGATTATGAAACTTCTGTATTCAACCGAACACCCCTAATACATATGCCAAGCCATTATGTTAGAAAAAATCATTAATCTATATTCGATTGTGTTCTGTTTTGATGAGCTCTTATCAGATACGTTCTTCTAAAATTTTTGTCTTCGAACATACATCTAAGCACGATCGTTTCTCACAAAAATTTACGTTCAAATGGAGGGTGGCTGGGTTCGGTTAGAGCGAGTTTCCATTCGCAGTGACCTTGAAGTTGGTGAGATCTGGTCAATTAATATCATTTAGTATGTAATTAATAATCGTATCACTTTTAGTCGAGTAATACAATTATTAATTGCGTGAGAGATTATTTGGCGAATAGTGAAAGAAACGATTCGCTTGCTTGTCTTTTTTTCCACCGTAGGTACGTCCCATACACGTGTATCGACATCGTGGACCCCTCCTCTTCTACAAAGCTATCACTACCTGAATATCATCTTCCCGAGTAAAAGCCGCGTGCTAACCGAATGTGGGCACAGACAGCATCATGAGCTTGGTGAGTACGAAACTGCTCATTCACTGTACATTTTCTACGATAAGTTTCTCTATTTTCACTATCGTCCTCGTCTCCGGTATCTCGCATTTCATATTCGTGCATGTTTTCCAACAGCGATGGGATACATTTCGTGCAGCGTGACAGTGAATCGCGCCCATTAACGACAAGTGAAAAGTGTCGATAGTTTCTTGAAGGAGCAAGTGTAAAAATACGTCAATGGAATTCTATCTGATCGTGTAAAAATTTATATTCCCGACATTAAGTCGGTATTCGATCGAACATATTTTAAATTAACTAGAATTCGTTACACGAGGGCATTCAGGTAGAAGTGAAATTTCATTCATGAGCAAAAGTATTATTTAAATTTCGTAGTTATTTATCAAAATGATGTCGCCTTATTTAAAAAGACGTATGTAAATTACGTCAACGAGGCGGCGATCGAAAGTTAGTTGCGGCGTGTGACTCGTTGCTGGAAAAATTCAGATTTCTACTCAAGAAGAAGTTCCCGATGAGCATTCTGTGCAGTCGACTTTCTTCTCCCGTATTTGTGTGTTTCACGATTCAGATATCTCCAGGTGTATATATACTCGGCGCCTCTTTCAGTGTTTCAATTCATAGTATGTTTATTCAGTCTCGCTGTTCAAAATTAATTAAGTATCATTTAAGACTTACTACAGACACGTACCGATGGCCTCTATAGATAAAGTAAATACGTGTATTCGTTTGCGATAGAGCACAGAGGATTCTGGTACGTTCAATTAGAAAATTAATTTGTACACCGTTGAACAACGTCGATCAATCTTTCTTCGAGCATTTTGCGCGTATGAACGTTTTATGCAAAGTATCCTCTGATTCCTTATTGCTTATAGTTTCACTGCTAGACGACGTTCATTCTTTTATCATTAAAAACTTTCTTTCGGCCATCACACTGTGTTCCTGTAACGTGTTCCTTCCGTCCTCGTCGTGCTATTTTCTTAACTACGCGCATACTTTTCGTTTTGGCATTCCACTTGTATGTAGAGCATCGTACATATTTCGTTCCTTAATTGCCCGACGAAGAAATCGTTAATAAAGTGTACCAGTCTCGAGAAGTGTCTCGAATTCCTCGGACGCAACGCGCGTGTTTCGTTAATATGCGATGTTAACAACTCGTTTCTTATTTGGTACGAGTGCATGCATCGCAATTAGCCCGTAGACATTAATTGAAATTCGAATTAGTTTCACGCAAGAGCTGCTGACCGTCGTAAAACACGCAAGCCGGTCGGATCTGAAACGATCTTCGTTCTTCGGGAGACATTAGCGAATTTCGTGCAACGATAGCTTTCGCGGAGTTAATGAACCGACATGCGGGGATACAGATACTATTAATTTATACGTGTAATGCATACACGCATGGAAACTTAATACTGCGGTTATGGCTGAGGCTTTTCATCTATCGCTTACCACAGTTGGTTGCGTTTGTCGTTTTGCGGACGTATAGGGAAAAGTGTTCCATTACCCGCGAAGTTCTTGATCTCTACCTTGAAGGCAGAATTATAAAATGAGAACGGAAACGACTCGTTCCCTTATCAAAAGGACAAATTATGTTATTCAACCTGAAGAATACAAATTGTCAATTCGATGATGTATGTAGTTTAAAAATCATTTTTTAACTATCTAATAGTTTCTCATAACTCTTGACGAATCGAAAATCTTTAAAATTATTAATTGTTCAAAGCGTAACTGTTCGTTTGTACCGTTGGTTTATATCGTTGATAAATGTTATAGGTCGTTTGAGAAATAGACATCTTTCCGATTCGTTTCGTTTTTAATACGCAGTTAGAGGGACGAATATCAATGCCCCTCGTGTGACCATCGTCTGAGAGAAAGTAATTACCAAATAATTTATGACGAGCCTCGAATTGGGTGTGGATACTCTATGCGTCTCTTCGGTGATAGGTTCGTTGAACCTTAAGCAGGTGGCATCTTTTCGGTACCTGGAGAAGAAAGTTTTTTCCGTGTTCGACGATGACGTACGAAACAATCTTAAAGGAATATCAGCCGCCATCGATCGGTATTAATACATGTTAAATGTCGGTGTTCGGCCACTCCTGGGAAAAATTTTAATGAGAGATTCTAGAGGCAAAAATGAGACGAAAATCAAGAATACCAATTTGTTGATGGAGGCTTCGTTAAAAAGTTATTAACGTTTAAAGTTCCGCCCGTACTGAATTTTTTTCTCGAAAACGTGCAGGATTTCTAAGGTATGTCTATTCACCAAAAATGATTGTAATTGACTCCCGCAATTAAAAATAATTTTTTCAGAATGATTCGAAATTTTTGAATTTAATTTTTTAATAACTTTTTATTAAATAACTAGGACATAACTAGGAAAATCGAAAATGGATAAATAAACTAAATTGTCACACGGTTTAACGATTTATATTACCGATTATAATTAACGAATGTTTAATAGTTATTCGTTGAATTGGAATTGTACGCAAATGTTGTACTCGATCTATTTTTGGCTGGCCCTTTCTCATGACCAATTTTCTTCGATCACTTTCCATCGATCTTTCGACGGGCCAAATCGATCACGATATCTCCTTCGGTTATACGCCTTATCCAATAAATTGTTCCGAATGGGGACGTTCCTTTGATGTTGTTACGAACCTGTCATCCTCGACTTTCACTCCTCGCCCGCGATACGACGCGTAGCAATGCACGCTGCAATTAAATTGCATCTGCTCGTCTTTTTGCTGGCCCTGCCGGACCTATCCATTATTCAACGCCAAGGACTCGTTGTATAATCGTCGTGTACTTGGCGACACTGTCAAAACGCACTTTCTCGCGCCGAGATTTCCGCGTTTCTGTCTAAACCTGTTCGCAATACAAAATACTTCTCTGTTATGTCGGAGGAGGATCGGCCTTCTTCTGTTTCAGATATCTCAAATTACTGTAAACCTTTCAAAAAATTTCAGAAACCTTCGTTCAACCACCCCGTAAGCGAGTTGTCGATTACCATATTTTCTCAATTGTTAAAATACTTGGTCCTGTAGTGTCGCAATCATTACCCCTCCATCATAAGCAAATCTATCATGGAAAAGAAACGCATTATCGTTATTCGAAAATCTGATCGAAGTCTGAAATCTAGATGAGTCCTCGGATCATCTCGGTCTGGTTTAGTGGCGTTAATTACGGTTGTTGCGTCGCGATGTTGTCATTCGCAAAGTGTCTCGCTATCTGGCGAACAATCGTAGGAAAAACGCGGCCGAGCAGTTACATCGAATCGACTCCGGGGTTTGCACGTGACAAAACTCGAACCCCGAGGCTCGTAATATCGAGCTTAAACGCTCGTCACATCAACGGGGACGCTGGCAAGTTCATGAGCGCGGGCATCCTCGACACACTACCGAGTGAAAGTATCCACATTCTGCCCGCGGCAACTTCTCTTCCACGTTCTCCACCTCCTGGCCCCCGTTTTGCGAAGATGTAGACGGTCTCACGGTATTTTGTTTCCGATCGTGCGATGTTAACTACTTATAACTCGCCTTTTAATTTTATGAACTGACCCCGAAAGTTGCTCGTTGCTCGTTCAATAAGTCCAATTATCGTATCTGCTCGAAACATGGTCATACGTGCTTGTAAACATTGAATTCCATGGAAGTTTCAATAGTTGACACCTGTGGTAACCGGTAGACATCTGTAACGTACGGATACCGTTTCTTTCGTGACCTGTACGCACCCCGAAGGGCCAAATATTCCAAATGTTGTAACATCGTTTAGATAATACTTTGGATTGATTGTAACTTTACAACAATGATGGAGAAAAAGGTCTTACTAAATAGCGTTGTCAAAAGTCAACCAGAATACTGTGCTACCCGGTTATATGAAATTGAGTCAGATCGATTTGAATTCACATAACCGGGTGAGGTAGCGTTTCTATTCCACGAATTGATCATTTTCATCTGGAGTACAACCGAGCCTTGCACGTGTTGCCCGACGAAAGTGAATTACGTTCACCGAGAGAGAGAGAGAGAGAGAGAGAGAGAGAGAGAGAGAGAGAGAGAGAGAGTGCGAGATATAGTAATATGTAGCGTGTGAATCTTACATTAGGCACGTGCGTGGGACGAGTCATCCACTAATTGTAAATTAAGTGTCTTAATTATCGATATATTTACAACATTCCAAGTCCATTTTTACAAGCTTGCTTAGTACTGATATCGTTATTGTTATTCATTAAAAACCGAAACTTCACGGCTTTGAAATAAGTGGTTTACAAGGGGAACGTCACCCTGTACTTTCACTGATTTTAATATAAATTGAAAAGTTTTGAAAGTGTAAGTAATGGATCGATGAAATTCTCTCGATGCAAATAAGTCTAAACTCTACATTGTTTGAACTGCTTTCGATTGCATGTTACGCGAATCTATGATTAAGAGCTTTTAAACGTATTACGAGCGCGTAATTAAAAATCGTTAGATGAAAGTCGCGTTTAGACTTATCTTCATCGAGAAAACTTCACTAGTTCATTGATAACAGTCTCATATTGTAATGCACTGTTTCAGCCGATGTAAATTTTCACATTTGAAAGTGCCCTCGAATAATTTTCTATTATGTACATTTAAATATTAAGGTATGCAAATAGTTGTAGGAGGGGAACAGTTTTCGATATGCTGACGATTCGAGATACATATGAAACGTTCTATTTACAGTATGCGTTATTGGTTTACAATTCGTAGTACTGAATACAAATAATAAATTTATTTTACCATTTGAAACTTTCATTCTAAAATAAATAAATTTATTATAACTATATATCTCGTACGAAAAATATATGTATATGATCTTTGCTTTCCCTTTCGAGATGTTTGTTATCCTACGAATTTTTGGGCCAGCTTTCTCGATGTGCCAGCTGTGATTGCAAAATTCAATGAAAAATGTTCCAACTAGATTCAAAAACCTGTTTCCTCTTTCACAAATTTCTCGAGAACAAAAGCATCTAAGACTCTTAGATATACACGCTATGTGTATACTACAAATTATACCCGGTGTTATCCTAAAAGCAATTTCCACAGCTGTGGGCTCTCAATTAATGTAAGCTATACATTATCAAAACATTTTAGATAAACATCCTCGTTGACAAAACGCATCTAGAAGGATATAAGAGACGTACTTCGCACTGAAAAGTATTCGAACACTCAGTTTCAATGAACTTTCTTCCTTGGATTTGTTTCATTTTACATCGTTAGTAAAATCATCGTTGCTTCACTTTTTCTTTGGCCCCGGCATTTACAGATATTTCTGTCCTCGCTTTTCTCTTTGTCTTCGCGTAGCAAAGTTTTCTGCAAGATATAAATTGATATAGTGTATTCCTGCCGCTTTCTTCTTTTATTTGTTTGCAATCTAGATCCTGCTTTTGAGAATGATCTCGCTAATTTTAGTGAGAATTGAATTGTACTGGCAGAAGTTGAATTACGCGGGGGACTAACTATGGTAGTTAATTGACACGAGATGTCACCGCGAAAGGAACTGTTTCGTGTACCTTAAGAGCATAATTTTGTCCAAAAGTACAGCGTTAGAAGTAGATTTTTATACTAGATGGATTTTCACTACTACGAAACACGTTCATCTTCTTACAAGGTATGCAAAACTGTGTTCTTTATCGAACTTGCAAACGCACGTTAGCAAATTTCTTTTCTTCGAGAAAACCGCTCTCTGTAATTTTCGTGGTGAAATCGACTAAGTAACGACACGAATTGATATCACCATGAAAACACAAACTTCGAAAGTTTAGACGTTCGTTCTCGGCATCGTACGTTTAGAAATTTGGAAACAGCAATAGTTGCAAACTATCTCTGTTGCTTTTAGCCCCGATCTTCCCTGCTACGAAATTAATAAACGTAACGATACGTTCTATAATTTTTCTTCTTTTTTTTTTTATAAATAAAACATACGTAAGTAGATCGTGGGAAGCAGATGCAGTGAAATGGTCTTTAAAGAAATCCAAGCGCGACCGCAACAATAAGAAACTGAACGTGGGATATCATCGCGCGACATAAAGTATCACACGAAACCTATAGCAAAATTATTACCGTAATTGGAGCTTGACTGGCTTACACTGATTGCTATTGCGTGATAATTAATCCAATCGGTCAGCGAATCGCTCGATGCTTAATTGCTACAGATTGCTCGCTAATGATACGTCAACAATGAACTCGTCGCACTCTGATGCAACGGAACAATATTTTTTGAAAAGTTGATCAGTGTTCAGGCTTCAAAATTCAAATTGTTATTATTTAATACGACGTATATAGCTAATCGACATAAACAAATTTTTTAATATTTGTTTAAAGAAATTCAACCGTTTAAATAGAACGTATTGAATAAATTCCAGAACCGTTTCAACTGTTTCAATCCTTAAAAAAATGTATATCGAAGAACAGGAAGCTTAGAATTTTCTATATCCGTTTACTTCGATTCAAATTGAATCAATATCTTATTTTTATTATCGGTAACGTCCATGTTTCTTTTTTTTTATGATGCACTTTCGAATAATGACGAACTATTAACCTTTTTGCGTGTCGTTGTTATTTTCTAATAGGCGAGCCGTTTGCTTGCCGCGGAGAAATTCACGCTGGATCCGTTCACATGTTGGAAAATGACGAGTCGGTGGAATTGTCTTCTGGAAAATCGACCCGTAGAAAGCCGATTGTCGATGAAGACGTCGCTCGCACATTCCGCCATACAAATACCTCTACAATTTCACATCGAGACTTTTCGAATCGTAAACTACTTCTCGATTTTGCAGTTATTCCTCAACTGTTAAGAATCAAGGACAAATTGTCTTTATCAGACAGATATAAGTTTGATTTAAGTCGTAACACATTTCACACACGAAACATTGCACCCACTTTTCTCCTCTTTTGTCGTCGTTGTAATTCATATTACAAAATTTATACGAAACCATCAAATTACCAAAAATCATTGTCCTAATTAGAGATCAGATTTTACGCGGCTTTGTTCCTGTGGCCGCATTGCGCGATTTCGTTTCGACTCTGACGTTTACAAATCTACAAGGATGACACGTGTCGAACGATCAGTCAACGAACACGATTTTCGAAAGTGAAACTCACACCGAAAGTGCGGACGAGCCAATTCGTAACACATAGTCTCGTTCTCCCAGCGTCCCCTGAAATCGTTAATGAGATGCTGGACCAAAAGAGATTGAGACGTTCGTACGATTATTCGGCGGTTTAGAAAGTTTCTATAGATAGTCCATTACTTTTAATGGTTGTCTGCCCTCTTCCTTTTCGTATACAACCTAAAAACGTAGAATTGGAGACTCATTGAGACCCGTTTTCTAATCATTAACCATTTGATATTCACTTTTCGATGACTAAAAATACTTCAAACTACAATCAAAATGTAGTCTTTAGCTTTTAACTTTGTTATAGCGTTATGTTATCATCTAATTTTCACGTAAGCTTAGTTTCTCAAGTTTTCATCGTAATATCTTGAAGATGATACCAGGCATAAGTTCACGTTTTCAAAACTTTCTCTCGCCGCCAGAAAGAATCTTCGGGATTTTAAAATAGAAACGGACCAACGCGAAGCTTGAAACGACATTCGAGTCGTAAACCGAGCATCAGGTTTCTCCTTTCGACAAAAGCAATAATTGTCACGGCAATTTTTCGTTGTCCCTGATCGTTCCAACATTTATACCCGAGTCGCTTTGTTAAACGTCTCGGTTGTACGTTTGTGCAAACTCCTCGACGCGCAACTTTCTTTGCAAATGTCACAGGCACCCCGTTCGCGCGGCCATATTCTTCTCTCGCCGAGGGCCGGGCACTTAACTTTAGTCAAGTACACGGAACACCGATGTTTTCTCTTTGGCATCGCGACGACGTTACGTCGACGCGTCGAACAGAAGCGTTTCAAACCCGTCGGCATACCTCCACCGGGGACGATGAAAATCGCTTTTCCTTTTCGGTCGCGGAGACTTTAACGACCGGTGTGAAAGTTCGCCGCTGAGGTAATATCTGCTTTAACGGAAGGGAGCTCACGACCTCACGAGGCGCGGTCGCCGCCGCGAATGATCTGTTTCTCAGCCCCGACGATATTTTCTCCTCGTTCCAGACACGCTGCATTTACAGCGGCAAACAATAATTACAGTAATTATCTGCGATAAAACGCCGCGTCGAACTATTTCTTATAGAGCCGCGTGCTAAGAAATTGGAGTGTTATACCGTCGACATAATTAATATAACATAACCGGTTTTGAATTTAAGGGGGCATTCCCATTTGGGGATACACATAAAATTTTTAATGCCAGAAACCGTTTCGTTTTATCCATATCTCCTTGTTCTCTCTGACCTCGACAACTGTAACAGTTCATCGCATTTTAGTGTGTTCCTTTTTGTGTGAAAAAGTTATACGGTATATTTACCCCCACTATTCTTCGGTAAATGTTACTATATTTCACACAAACAAAGAAGTCACAGTTGAAGCGTAGGAATTTTATATATTTTATTTTTTATTAATAAATTGTATTACTACAATACCCATGACTGTGTTTGTTAAAAATGAAAAATGAATTTTTAAGAGAAATCGACAGGGGGGTAGGTGCCTAAAGGCGAAAAAAAAATTTCAAATCGTTCTAAAAAAATTATTTCTAGTTGCAGGGATCAATTACAATCATTTTTGGTGAATAGACATACCCTCGAATTCCTATGCACTTTCGAGAAAAAAATTCTTTACCGAAAATATAATGTGTGGCCAAAAATGCCCCAGTCCCGAGTATGCCAGTTAATTTTAATTAATTATGTTACGTGCAACATTATGCGACAGACTTCGACTTTTAATACAGACGTCTACGTATCGTTTCTTTTTCTGCTCGTAACGTTCGCGATTAATTTAAGAATTATCGAGGAAACGAGTCTTGAACGTCTACGAATTTTAACGACGAATATTTTACTCAGGTGGACAACTTTCACTGTGAGTAATTTATGCAAGTTTGTTGTACATCTTATAAAACGGTATTCGCGTTATTTTGGACGTGGAGATATTAAACGAACCGTCATTTTATTACTATTCGATCACAGTATTCAAGTTGAAAATAATAGTAAAACTATCAAAAAAAGAATAAATCGAACGATAATTAAAAGCCGTACATTAACGACATTTTTAATCGCGCGGAAAGTTAAAGATCTGCGGAGATTTTGATAATATTTATGTACGATATCGTTGTAAATCTATATAAATTTATGCTTTTTAAATTGAATAGTAAAAGTTAGGAACGCATGTAATAAATTTACATTTCTTTTCATACATATGCATACGCGTATGCATAGTAACTTTCAAAACGCCATCGCTATCGAGTTTGAATAACGAGAATGAATGTAATATGCATTCATTAACTGGGACCATTCATTTATAGCCACGCATATAAAGCAGTCCACTAAATTGCTTCTCTTGCTTGAACTAATGAAGTGCCATGTTCTGCACATATTTAATAGTTACTCGAGTAGATCTACATCGATGAATACAATAGATAAATTGTAATTATCTCGTTGTAACTTTTCAGGTAACGCTAGTGCTTCTATTGGCCACCGCATCGGTCACCCTGACGAGATCTCAAGAGACAGAGATCTCCGCCAAGGGTTTAGACGCGACGCAACCGCCAATAAAATTGGACAAGAATCTTCGCCAGGCCCTCTTGAAGGCATTGTCCGACTTAGAAGCCGAATCTGCCGAACAACACAAAAACGAGAAAGAAGCCATCGTCCAGAGAGATATTGCTAACATCGCAGGTGTATCGAAGAAGAACCTCAACAATGAGCTTGGCGTGCAAAAATCCATGTACTCTTTCCACGGGTTCCCCACGGACGAAGAGTTACCTTCCGAAGACAAGCTTCAGAACTCCAGTTTCATCGATGCTGTTCATTACGTAACGCTGAAGACACCTGCGATGAACATCGAGAAGGCTACGCGCGACGATGCCAGAAGCTTTCACGTTCAGAACGTGATATTGCCTGAGAAAAGTTCCATGACTTTTGGTGCCAAAACTGAGCCCAAACTGGAACAGAAAGCGACGAAAGTTCCACAAACGTCCAATACTTTCTCCGTGAGCAAGGTGGAGAGCCTGACTCTGAAACCAACCAAGGAAATCTCTGAGAGCCTCGCTGGTAGCGCGACCACAGGCATCGCGTCGGCCAACGCGCTGGTTACTAAAAAATTGGTCGAATCAGTTCCTACGATCGCAACTAATAGCAACGTAACCGTTTCCAGCGAGTCGAAAGATAAAACGGAGGAGGTGAAAATCTTCCAAGCGCCTCTAGTAGCCGCGTTCACCGTCCAACAGGACGAACTCGGGGTGCCCAAGAGCGTCGTGCCTATCTTCAGATCGCCTAACGACGGACAAGCCTTAACTCTCCAGGAGCAATTGGAATTTAAACAGCAACTGTTGGAGAAGCAACTGGCGGAGCTTCAACAACAACAACTCCAGCAGACGCAGTTTCTAGTGAGACAACAACACATCTACGAGCAACAAATCAGACAAAAACAGCATCAGCAGTACTACCTTCAAGAACAAGCCAGAATCAAACAACAAGAGGAGCAGGCTAAACTGAAACGACTCGAGGAGCAGAGGTTCAAGCAACTGGAAGAGCAACGTTTCAAACAATTGGAAGAACAGAGGCTGCATCGGTTTCAGCCGCAACGCCCGCTTCCGCAGAAACAGTATTTCTTCGAACAGAACAATCTATTGTCGTTTCAATCGCCCGTCGACGCAAACGTGCATCTTCAGCCTAGCGTGGCTTTGGAAGTCCCTAACGTCGCTGCGCCTCCGCCGTTCCAACCAGTGTTTCAAGAACAATTGCGCCTGCAACCGTTCCGTCAACAACAACCGCAGCACTATCAACAGCAGCAGCTGCAACAACCGCAACAGCAGTTACAACAGTTGCAACAACCGCAACAGCAGCTACAACAGTTGCAACAGCCGCAGCAGCAACAACTGCAGCCGTTGAAACAGCCACAGCAGCCACAGCAGCTGCAACAGTTGCAGCAACCGCAACAGCAACAGCTACAGCAGTTACAACAACCCCAACAGCTTCGTCAGCCTCAGCAGCAACATCATCATCAAAGGCTGCAACAAAGCTTCGCTGCTTTTCCTACCGATTTTCAGCCTTCGTTGCCGTCGACAACGAGGTTCAACAGACAGGAGGCCTTCAACGCGGTTGGTAATTTTGGATTCAACGTGGACAAAGCGCCCAGCAGAAACAACTTTGGATTCAACGTGCCGCAACGAAGTACCTCGAATTATTATAACCCTTACACGCAGTACAGGCAGACGAAGCCAGCTACGCCTGCCAAGCAGATTCAGCATCTTCTGTACCAGTCTGGCATCGCTGGAGATCTGAACAACGTGCCGGGCACCGGCAACCACGAGGATCTGAACATCGTCTCCAAAGTCCTGGCCCTGAACGTGGGCCATGTGCCCAACAAGGGCTTTCAATACAAGACGAACCAAGGGCCCATCTCGTTTGGGAAAGCATCGGCGTGAAGAAAGAAGTGGAACCAGAGGTAGACGAGTCATGTAAATGCAGGACGATATTAGTCAGGTGAAATCGAGCTCTCACTTTTTCCTCCTTCGCTTCTCCGTTCGTATTCCTCGTCTTGGATTTGACGAGTCCCTCGCGTAGGTACCCTTGCAAAATTGTAATTTTTTAACTGACAACAGGCTTCTATTAGATGCAAAAATAGCCTAATATTTCTATGAAACTTCAATGATAAAAAAAACTGGTAAACTACTTTGAAAATATTTCGAATTGACTTTTCCGCAGATATGGATTACGATACAGTGGATTACTTATTTGTGAACCTAATATAATCTCGACAATCGATGTTACTTGTATTCGTATAGCTGCATTTAGCAGTAACTACTGAATGGGGACTACAGAAGAGATGTTTAATCTCTTCTAATTAGTAATTCAATTACTGGCTCGGATCCATTATCGCGATTGTGGAAGTCTAAACGGCAGTTTGCTGCTCGCAGTCAGACAACACGTTGGTATTGTAATCAATGGATACGGTAATCTTGAACAATTCCGAGCGAAATCGAACCGAAATCTTCGCGTAACTCGTTAAAATTTGCGTTCCATCGTGCGTGGGATTGTTACGATTCCCGAAGAAAAACACAACTTTCCACGCAGCGGTCTTCGTAATGAGGAACTCCTTAAGAGGTCGTAATGATATTAATTACGATTCAGAACATTTGAAACTGGGGTTCACCGTATGCACCAGCCTGTGTCTTCGAATTACGTAACGCTGAACCCTATTGCAGCACAGATTCTGTATATAATCGCACGATTCTTGCTTCCTATCTTCAATTGCGCTTTCATTTTTCCTTTACTTTCTGTGTTATCCGTATTGCCAGTTTGGTCAGTTACTCGTGAAACGTGCTCAATCACCGTGAAGTTTCTTTGTGGTATGTTGCTGGTCTCTAAACCAATCTGCAATCGATGCGATTCAAACCAATTTTTACTGACAATTTTTATACACAGCCAGTGGAAGACGGCTAACAGGGATACTATAAGTAGGTTTCACGGTATCTATAAAGTGTTATAACGATTTTCGTAACTGTAAGACATACACAGGGTGTTGGATGAAGTTGGGGCTAAATTGAGAACGTGTACAGTTTTATATTGCCAACTGTTCGAATTTTAACCTCGACATTACACGATACTAGTGTTTCCGATTTAATCATTTCTCCTCGATTTACTCTTTGACTTTAGAAAAATATTTTCTTTTAACAATTATTTTCATAATCATTTGCATTCAAGATGTGAAGAGACACGTTTTTGTCGAAATAGGTATGCATAAAATCACGGTAGAAATAGCGTTAAAGTCGGGTCCCAATTTTTTCTCAGCATCCCGTAGTGAAGACGATGATGGCGAGTGTTTGGGCGAACCATAGTATCGGAGCCAAAGTCAGAATTTCTGCCCAAGTTCAAACAAACCTGTTTAGAGTATGGCGTTGAAGCCTCGCCTGTTTCGCGTCCCCGACAATAGTCGGATCGAAACGCACTTGCATCGGAAGACAACGGTTACGGACGATTGCACCATGGTATTCCTGGTGCTTTGGGCCAGCCTTGCCGCTGACTATTAATTATTTATCTAGATGTACGCGTAGAACGAGCTAGCTACGGGACGTTGCGCTACCAGGAATTCAACTCTCCTGAGATCAAGGGTCTCGCAAAATCGTGTATCCGGCCACGCTTTGGGATTGAAAATACCTCGTCGACTGTAAATAAACTTTCGCCACGAGGATACCTCACAATGCCACCGAGGAAGGCCTCGCGCATGTGTACGTGCATGTCCTCAATTTCACAAACGTTTGGCATAGATTCCAGATTTCTCTCGGCGGACGAATCTCGTCGAAGGGTAGCCGTGAATCGATATCGATAAAACAATAACTTAACGTCGATGAAAATATCTATTAATTTGGACACGATCGAGCCCCGAGGTCGTATTCCTCTCGGTAGCACCATGAAAATCTC
This sequence comes from Colletes gigas, assembly GCF_013123115.1. Taxonomy (NCBI): domain Eukaryota; kingdom Metazoa; phylum Arthropoda; class Insecta; order Hymenoptera; family Colletidae; genus Colletes; species Colletes gigas. Next base: position 1,491,506 of record NW_025106664.1, read on the forward strand.
GAGGATTTTTCGTAAGTGCATAAACGAATGCGAAACGTGCGTGGGATGCACTTTAAGCGAGAGGACCCGGGAAAGTTGTAATACAATAGCCACACACGCCGGCGATTTCTAAATGTGTGTTAAGACTTAAATTTACGTTACAAATTAATATAACATTAGGGTACGTAGATGATATGTTAGACGTAATCGACAAGTTTTGCTTGTAATTTATCTGACGCCAAACTGTACGAACCTTTGTAAAAATGTTAATAAACTAATTCGTTGTAAAAAAAAATAATAGGTACTCCGTTTTTTGATAGTATTAAACGGTTCCAACTATACTATCAATTAATAACAAAACACTTTGACAAAATTGTTTTGTGTATAGTGTACCTTTAACGATAGAAATCAATGTGTCCGTGATAATCAATCTAGAATGTACAACTCAGCAAGTTTAATAATATCATTGAATTGAACATGGTAGGGATGAGACCAGGTAATTAAACTATCGTAAATGTACGCACCCTAGCCAGCGAGTATCATCCGATTCGTTGATGTCAAATTGAGTCCAGAAATTTCATTTAACTTTTTGAGGCGTATTTAATAAAGAATTTGCTTGAGATGTTCTTTATTACGGGTTTGCAGGACCACACATCCGGTTCTATAACACCAAAGAATTTGCTTCTGCTTGATAAGTTGGCGATCTGACTATACTGATATTCCTAGCATTTAAATATATTATTTCTTGTAATAATGATAGTTTTCGATAATAATATTCAAATTCAAACTTGCCATAAGCTTCGTACTACAATCAAAGAGTAGATATAGCTATACAATCTTCGTAGGAATGTGTAATAGTGTATATACAAAACAAATATGGCGGAGGACAACGTAGGTTCGTTGGAAGAAGAAGCTTTGAAAAGAAAAGAACGTTTGCAAGCTCTCAAAAGGAAAACTGAAGACAACAAGGAAAACAAGGCAGAAGGTGGTATTAAACTGCCAAAGTAAGTTTGTATTTCTTTTAGATAGTTTAAAATCTAACCTCAAAGAAGAGAACACTGTATCTACTGAATTTTAATAGACCAAAATTTCGAAGTTACAAACCACAAGATGAAAGCCTTAAAGGTAAGGTATTAGACGATGCGAAACCCGGAAATGTAGAAGCAGAAGTACATGATCAATTAAGTGCTGCAACTACCAAAGTTGTTATCGAAGAACTTGTAAGTAGATGTTTGTGGCATTGGAATATTGATTTTATCATTTTGTTCATTTATTATAATTTATCAGGATATTAGTAATCTTGCTCCTAGAAAACCAGATTGGGATTTAAAACGGGATGTTGCTAAAAAATTAGAAAAATTAGAAAGAAGGACTCAGAAAGCAATAGCAGAGCTTATACGAGAACGTCTTAAACAAGGACAGCATGACTTAGCTGTTGTAGTGAATATGGCAACTAAAGAACAGGAGGAATCACCTACCTGATTATATTAATCACTTTCATGCTGTAAGATTTAAATTATTTTGTATGTATAAAATAATAATGAAATATATTTTTAATAGTTTTATTTATTGTAATTTAAATCATGGTTTGTTTCAGTTTAATATATTTCATATATGTATACATATATATTTGTGAAGAAATCTTATTAGCTACGTGATTCAATATAATAATTCATTATGCCAGCCATAGGAATTGTTAGATAAACACATACAGATATCAAAGGCCCCATTTTGTAGATTAATTTTGTTTTCTTCATCTACCAAAAAAAAGTAGCTTAAATTTTTTTTAGTATTTTTTCTAATTCTATCGTGGCATATTGTAAAGAAGCAAAGACTGTAACCTGACAATCTTGTGTAATTGCACTTTATAATCAGTCTGTATAAGAATCAACTCTTTACTAATGTGTACATATATACAATGCCTAAAGTACTCTTATACTTAATTATTAGTAATACATAAATTACAGTCGAAAATAATAAAAATATTTTGTTTTGATTTTATGTGCTATAGTAAAAACTATACACACAATTTTTTTTACGCGTAACTGTAAATAAATTACTTGTAATCGACATTTTGAATACTATCAAATATTCCTCATGAATTAAATGTGCTTTGTAAAAATATGATTTCTTTTTTTTCGATCGTTTATATGATGCTATTAAGAAAATTGACCAATATAAAATGTTCGTAATCAAAATTTTCTGTGATAAAGACAGACAAATCTGGAATTGTGCGAATACATTATAAATGTAACTTTAATGTTTGATTTTTAAATTCTTTCTCAGATAACATGTTCCATCTGTATTTCAATATTTTAGAGACTTCCCTTTCAGTGCTCTCATAGCTGCAACTATTTGTTTTAATCCATTCATAATGCTCTGGCGACCAATTCATTATTTTTAACCAATCCCTATCGCATCTCTTTAAAACTGCATTTCGTCGGACGTATAAACAGCGTAAAGCCTTTGCGGTCGAAACGATTTCTAAAATCGTAGCTGTTGATATCTTATCTCGGATCATCTGTAGAAAAATATTCCTTGGGTGTAAAATTCTATCAAATTACTAGTCTAAAACTATTCAGATGTTTTTCAGAAATTCACCAGTTAGTTACTACTATCACAATTACATTAGCCGTAATACAAGAAACTAACAAAATACGAGGGAAACCAATCCGTGCGGATGCGTGTAACTTTTAATTGAAACGTTCAATTTTACTGGACTAATCATCGATCCAATCCATAGCCAACTTATCAAATGTGTCATGGTAAAATGTTTGCCTCCCACTGACTGGCTTCCAAGTCATTGATATAAAATTGATCTGTATCTAAGTCTGTTGCCTTGTGTACTATTCACAGACCATTGACATTGCCACACAACATATGTACATAAATAGAACTCTAAAAGGTTCAAGAGAAGTTTTCGACGTTTTTAACATATTTCTTACAGTTTATGTTATATATACTGAGTTAAAGCCTCATTAGATGAAACTTACAAGAATGGTAGTAAAGCCTTTTGTACAACAAGAATTTGAATGCATGCCATCACACCGTAAGAACTGTGTTAGAATCAGAATTTTAAAAAAGCTATCGGGTACAACATCAGAAATTTCGTTCAAACACAAAATGCTACCAGTGTATGAAGATTTGGACACATTCTGCAGAATTGCACTAATGCTTCATCCAATCTTTGTGCAAAATTTCTATGCAAGAAGTATCTTGTCAATCCTTTGAATGCATATACTTTCATTGTGGATGCAAAAAATGTTCCATGAGTAAGAATAGTAGAAGATGAAATCTGTAATGTTTATTTTAAATATGAAATTACAAAACGAGTTTGCTTATTTCATAGCATATACCAACCTGTGTATTCGGATTATCTACAACGATACTATGGCATGGAATAGCACCATGCTCTAATAGATCAATGGGCAAAAGTATATCTGTAGGTTTGTAACTTTCCACTTCAAAATGTACTTTAAGATAAGGATTATTTGCTTTCATTTTTACCCAAGAAATTCTTTTAGGCTGAATCAACATAGTTTTAAAAATAAGGTGACATGTTTAAAAACTTTAGTCTTAACTAATACTGATATTTATATTACCAATCTTATTGTAGTACCCTTTGGACTGTAGCGATTTTGAACAATATGAAGATGTTTCAATTTAGTATAGCCAATTAATTCTATTACATCTTCATGAAGATTTTGAGGACTAATAACCAACACCTTTGCGAATGAAAACAATAACTTTAAATCAACGAATTTATATCTGTTTAAAGTTTTTTATCAAATGAAACTTACATTTAGATTAATAAATACTCCAACATGTAAAAGGGAGCAATTATACATTGTGGTATTAATTAATACTAATTTTGACAATGTTTGTGTACAATTTGCACAAATATCATCCAGTAAATTTAAAGCTTCTTTACTATCCAGCATAAGATCTATCAATTCTAAGCATGTCATGTTATGCAAATTACGCATGAGTCTCTTCAATGCTTCTAGCAATTTTCCACCAGTACCAAAGAGCCTAATGCGGTCAGGATCATCTCTGTTTGCCATATTGCAAGGAAATGTAAATTTAAGATGCCTAATATAAGTACCAACTCCTGCCACTGATGTATTATCTGATCCTTGTTTCTCCGTGTACCAAGATATCATATTCATAAATTCATAAAGATTATAAAAATTTAACATAGGCTCGAAAACCAGTGATCGAAAATGCATTCCAACTTTATTCAAACATGCAGATGTTCTCATATGATCCAAAACATATTGCCAACCGCTATAATAATTGAATTTACCCCTAGTAAGCGTTGTATCTTCTAATATAAATCTTGACCATACCCTTTGGAATTTAAAAGCACGATACCACGATTTACACACCAAAGAAGCATAATAACGCTCACGAACAGTTAGGTATGTAAAAATTTCTTCTAGAAGTATGTCAGGTGTTTGATCCCAATGGCTATATATTTTATTTTTTTTATCCTCTTCTGTGTCTTCATCCTCAAGGTCTACGTACAACGCTATCAAATTTCATTAAAACGTACAACATAGGATAATTGTTCACGATTTTATACTACTCTGCAATACCGAATACGTATACAAGACGATTTCACTAAACATAGAAATTGTATACGCGACCAGTTAACAGTTCTAAAATCTTTTTGTACATTTTATCTTACAAGTTTTTAAATTTTATTCGCTTTCGTTAGTATTCTTTCTGACATTTATTGCTCTGTAACCTAGAATATTCCGATGCTCACCTTTGTTTTCTCCGTTAAATTTCCAACAACCTTGGCTCATTTTGGTCACAAATCAGTGTCAATATTCTGTTAAAGTACGATAATCGTGCGCTTGTAATAAAATATTTCTATGCAATATTTCTAAAAATACACTAAAATAGCAAGAGGACGTTGCAACCGACCGAACATCTCCATGATGTAGCTACGATAGAATATTCTTAGATTTTATACACCGTCGTGAACTCTATATTTTCGTACCACTAACATCTACGATGCTATTAAAATCAACCAATCAAATGTTATAATTTATAGTCATAGATAATGCAACTAATTAAGTGTGAACATTTAACAAATTATGAGATTGAAAATATATATGTTTAATTTCCAACGGTGATTTTGATCCTTTGATCCTAGACATTTTTATATTTCGTTTCAGCAAATTTCTACTTATGCTACTATCGTATATTCTATATGGTAGTAAGAAAAATCTAATTCAAAATAATACATTTAACATAAGTGAAGAAATAACATACAATATATATTTCATTATAATTTGTAATGTAAACATAGTCATCGAATGGTATTTTTTGAGTCACTCTCGTGCAGCTTAGACTTTCTTTCCAAATATGGAACAATTATAATCAATCTTTGCCTTAGTTTACGCATCGACTAACAGTGTAATATAAATGTGGCTCGACCTAATCATGTCTTAATCATATTAGATTGCAAATACTGATTGAATAATTATGAGATGCTTGCATCACAATATTATGAGAAGATACAATGATAGTCAACAAATTCTATGTCGAGGCAGAGATGCCAGATGCAGCACCGGGTGCACTATTCAAACTAACGCAGGCCCTCTTTCTCGATTCTCCGAAGCGGTCCGAAGTAATTTCGGACCGCCTCGTGGGAGTCGAGAGAGAAAGGCTCACATTTGCCTTCTCGCTCTTAACAAATAAAATCCGACCTCCCGTCAACGGCATACGATTTGGAATCTCGAGCCGAAATTCTCGACTGTCCAGGCATTTTCGTGTTACTCGCAAAGTTACCAACAGATTCAGAAATGAATTTTAATCCCTCCCATAGTCAACTCACATGGATTTACGCAAAACCACAGACGAGGTATATGAATAGACCTTTCACCTTATGGACTTTCGCGGCCGAATCTGACTGCCATACCGACCTGAAAATTCGGAGGTGATTTTAGCGGCCTCTTCTCATGGATGGCGGTCAGTTGAGAAACTAGGCACTGAATTAGTATTAATGGGCAGCCAGCTGAATGTGTGCGTAAATACATGTGAGTTGACTATGGGAGGGATTGAAAAAGTATAGCTTCGAGGATTCGAGAAAGGCGGCGAATGTGAGTCTATCCTTCTTGCTCTCAACACAGCTGAAATTCGAACTCGCATAATCTCGAGTGCCCAGACATTTTTTACTTTCCGACCTATGTAGGCATATATGTATATGTTCCTACGCTTGGGTACAAAAAATACCCGCGATCACTATATTCGCCAAAAATACTAAGTATACAACTGGTCACCCGTGTTGATTCGGATATTTCATCCTACAACATGGTTGGGGACCAGAGGAAACAAAATAGCATGCGACTCACCAACTGTAAAATTCAAGCACCCGGGCGACGATGTTGCCTAGTAGGAGTCATCAGCGAAGTCATCAGCGACGTTAGAAACGAAGTCAGCATCAAGGTCAGCAGCGAGATCATCGTCGAGTTTCCCTGGATCCACAAGTACGATGATGAGATGTCAGGATCCTTTAGAAGGAAAGAGTAAATGTTTTTACGAAAGATTTCTATCGTATTTGAAAACTTGATGGCAAATTTAAATCACACAATTTTTTTTAAGCGTACTCAGAACAAAATACAAAGGATACTTACATTTTTCGCACGTGGGCATCGCCAAATATTCTTTTTCGTATAGATACAGGTTTCCTGTCGAAACGTGTTCACAAACTCTCAAAGCATTATGGCGTCGCGACAATAGCGTGACCGTAGTTTGGCCGCAGTTGAGAGTCTCATGTGATTGAATTGTAATTACGAGCTGCCACAGAAATAAAACACAAATTTGTTAACAGACACTTATTAATATTGGATAAATGCATCGATGGATAATGACGAAAAGAAGAGAACCGGTTAAAAATGAAAAACACGTTTGACCGTAGTTGAGCGTCCCGTGTTTGAATTGTAATTACGGGCTCTTACAGAAATAAAACACAAATTTGTTAATATGCACTTATTAATATTGTATAATTGCATCGATGGAGCATGACGAGGAGAATAGAAATGGTCAAAAATAAAAAATACGTATCTAATTAGACGCGAAGCTGTCAACGCACTTCTCACACCACTTTCCAGACGAAGAATGACGAACAGGATCGGACACGATCTCGCGCGAGGAGTGGGGAGTGGGGTGAGGGAGTCACGTAGTCCGTCTCGACTCTTGATGTGTATTTTCGAAAGAAAGGTTAAACCTTATATCTCGAAGAACTGAAAATAAATAAAATTAAGACATGAAGAAAATAAAATTAATATAAAAAGATATGAAACAAACAATTAATTAATGATTTATAATCTTTATACTCCTGTGACGTCACAATGAGCAGTATCCGACTTTCGATTATTCGATAGATTCAATAGTGTCTCTTAAAGATAAAATATCGATATACATAGGGAACTCATTTTATCGAAATATGTACTAATTAATATGTAAATATATTCATTTTTAATTGAAATTTTAATAAATGCTTTTCATATAAATTGAGTGAACGCAACAACAATAAACAAATAATATGTATAAAATATACAAATATATTAATTTTTCACAATGTTTTTCTTTTGCGTCATAGGACTCCCACTGAATACTGTTCCTGTTTGTTACTCGTCTGTACCTATTTCTAGTGTATTCTATAATATTCTTTAAAAATAATTTTATTCTTACCATTGTTAGCATTCCTAAGCCAAGGATAATGATGCGATACGTTTCTTATCTTTTAAAAGCTCGGTCAGGTTGTGTTTACATTCTCGGACGCCGGCCTCTCGACCTCACCTTGGAGATGGACTCATGAATTCCTGATCTGCGTGACACTAACACTGTTGTTTTATGCGTCTATACTATGCATTGTCTGTGCCCTTAATCCCTGTGTTACGAAAAAATATCGCGTTCGGCGTCTACTTCACACTTCGTTTATGCCTGTAGAAGACTTCCCACCAAACTGCGTCAAGTTCAATGTTATCGACACCGCGTCACAGGAGGTTGGATATCTAGTGAAAATTAAAATAAATAGCTTTAGAAAATTTAGTAGAAACAAAAGAAACTTTTATATGAAAAACTGATTGAAATTTAGATTGAAAGTTAATACTTACGCATTATATGGTTATAATTAATATATTTTAATTGATCTAGTTATATATGCAACCAATAACAGATCGATATTAGATGAGCCAATGACAGCTTCTCATTGTGACGTCACAGGAGTATAAAGATTATAAATCATTAATTAATTGTTTGTTTCATATCTTTTTATATTAATTTTATTTTCTTCATGTCTTAATTTTATTTATTTTCAGTTCTTCGAGATATAAGGTTTAACCTTTCTTTCGAAAATACACATCAAGAGTCGAGACGGACTACGTGACTCCCTCACCCCACTCCCCACTCCTCGCGCGAGATCGTGTCCGATCCTGTTCGTCATTCTTCGTCTGGAAAGTGGTGTGAGAAGTGCGTTGACAGCTTCGCGTCTAATTAGGTACGTATTTTTTATTTTTGACCATTTCTATTCTCCTCGTCATGCTCCATCGATGCAATTATACAATATTAATAAGTGCATATTAACAAATTTGTGTTTTATTTCTGTAAGAGCCCGTAATTACAATTCAAACACGGGACGCTCAACTACGGTCAAACGTATTTTTCATTTTTAACCGGTTCTCTTCTTTTCGTCATTATCCATCGATGCATTTATCCAATATTAATAAGTGTCTGTTAACAAATTTGTGTTTTATTTCTGTGGCAGCTCGTAATTACAATTCAATCACATGAGACTCTCAACTGCGGCCAAACTACGGTCACGCTATTGTCGCGACGCCATAATGCTTTGAGAGTTTGTGAACACGTTTCGACAGGAAACCTGTATCTATACGAAAAGGAGTATTTGGCGATGCTCACGTGCGAAAAATGTAAGTATCCTTTGTATTTTGTTCCGAGTACGCTTAAAAAAAATTGTTTGATTTAAATTTGCCATCAAGTTTTCAAATACGGTAGAAACCTTTCGTAAAAACATTTACTCTTTCCTTCTAAAGGATCCTGACATCTCATCATCGTACTTGTGGATCCAGAGAAACTCGACGATGATCTCGCTGCTGACCTTGATGCTGACTTCGTTTCTAACGTCGGTGATGACTTCGCTGATGACTCCTACTAGGCAACATCGTCGCCCGGGTGCTTGAATTCTACAGTTGGTGAGTCGCATGCTATTTTGTTTCCTCTGGTCCCCAACCATGTTGTAGGATGAAATATCCGAATCAACACGGGTGACCAGTTGTATACTTAGTATTTTTGACGAGTTAAGTGACCGCGGGTATGAAAAATACCCATGAGTTATATTTTTTTAGTGCAGGCTAGGGTCTTCTTGCACTCGCGTTTTTTAATGTTATCAATAAATATTACACAATTTTGATAAAATATATGAAATATGTTTATTATCTTTATATGAATTAAATAATTGAGTAGAATATGAATTAATATAATGTGAAAACATTATATTAATCGTATGATTGAGTAAAATATCTTACATCATTAATATAATTATTAAATATTCGTTTTATTAATTAATACATCATATGATGTATTTTATGTGCAAGAAGGCGTTTCGCGACTGGTCGATTTTCAACTCAAAGGAACATGCATGTTAATTTTATTTTTTTTTTAATTTACTTTGACGACAGAATCGACCAAGGTTAATTGAATATTTTGAATAATAATTTAACAAATTTATTTCAATTTGCAAAGTAAATTATTTTATCATGAAATCTTTATTAAAGTCTTACATTTTGAACAATTAAATTTCAATCACAAATTTTTCTTGAATAATAATATCTTTCAATATTAACGTACTCTGTTGTTGATATATTACATATAACAAGTCGAGTCATTTTAACCGAGAATAGATACCGTTTAGTTAATTATTAATAACCAGTTGTTTTAGTCAGGATTTTCAGGACACTTTCCAGTGTTCGTTGCCTAAGTTCATGCACATGCCCAAGTGTTATTTGCACGAGCGAAGGCAACGGGGCACGATGACTTAGTTTGTAACATTTATAATAATAATATATCCGTGCTACTGACAATGCTAGTGTCTCGTGCACGATGTACTGTCCACATATGTGTGTTTGTGGTTAGGATGTGGAAGTGCATCGTTTCAAAAGTTTATTACAATTCAGATACAGAATTTTTTCACATTAGATTCATACCAGTCACAATAATAATATTAAACTTATAGTTATTATTTACTTGGCAATTGTTCGTATTGCATACGCGTCAATAATATTGTAAAATGCATAATGAATTAGCTTTTCAATCTTATATAATCATATATAGAGTATATTTTAATAAAGACTATATTAGATATATTCAAATGTTTTACAAAAATAATAAAAGTACGCAATGGGCACTAGCTTTGCCAGTCCACTGCAAAAACTGGTACGTACACAATTAGAGTATGAATGAGGTTGTGTCCGGGTGTCGGAGGAACCCCGGGGAGTCCTCTCTAGTTTAGGTCGCGCCCGGACATTGTGAATGAGAATCGTGGAGTGTTTGTTTGAGAGACTGAGTTTTGCATTTTTTTAAATATAGGGTTAGGTAGGTAGGTAACTTATTCTCTGGTGTGTGTGTTTAAACCTAAGTAGGTAGGGTCAGGGCAGGACTGTTCATATTAGTAATTCGGGTAGGTGCGTTTTCGCGTGGCAGTTCTGTTCCTGTAGTTACGATTTCGAGAGTAGAAATCTTGCTGATTCAAACGGTGCACTTGTGCTGTTTGTTTCGGTTTTATTTTCGACTCCTCGAATCGCGCGACTCTTAAAGTCGCTCTCTCGCGCTCGCGGTCGGGATTAGGTCCCTTTCGAAACGTTCGTCCCGCTCGAAATTCACCACGTATGCTCTTGCAACGATTCGTATATTGTTGGAAGACTACGTATTGCACAAAATCTCGAGCCCGGTCTTTCGTAAGTTTCAGGCATCGGCAGGACCGCCGAAGAAAGAAAGGGCTCTTAATGAGCCGAAGAGGCCCTGACAAACTGTCTCAAGAGTGGGCTGCAACAAATGGCTTTTCATCTTCATCCTCGGATGAGAATGGAAAGTCATTCCTGTTACTACTTTGTCACTTAACTCGTCTGTAGTTGTAGTTAGTTTATTTTTCTGACTCGCTCACGTATGCATGTACCTGATAAGTACATGATTGCACCATACATGCCAGCCATCCGTCCCCATAACTCGCGGTTATGATATACATAGAGTTGCGAATATCCAATAATCGCGTTTGCTTTTAGAGTTGCGAATCACTGTTTTTCGCGTTTCCTTTTCAGGGTAGTGTTGCGCCTTGACACGATACGCGATTGGTTTTTTGCAAACTTAAGTACCGAATGTTTGCTTAAAAATAGCGTTGCGAATTATTGATAAACGTGATTGCTCGTAGAGTTGCGAAATACTATTTTTCGCGTTTGCTTTTCAGGGTAGTGTTGCGAACAATCACGATTCGCGTTGCTTTTTTACTCTTTTATATATGTATATAATAATGGATGTCAACCGCGTTTGTAATTTTCACGTTATAAATTAGCGTTGCGATCTTGATTAATCGTGCGATTTTTTATTTAGCGTTGCGATATTTTCAATGCCCAAATTCTACCCCAATTTTAGTACTAGTAGTAGTTAGTTTATTTTGTGGCCAGTACATGTCTATGTACATGTACCAATAGCCCCTGATTAAAGTTAGAGTTGCGAATAATATACAATGTTCGCGTTTGCTCGTAGAGTTGCGAAAAAATATTTATCGCGTTGTTATATTAGTGTTGCGAATAAATACGATTCGTGATTGTCTTTATGCAAACCTAGGAACCGGGCGTTTGCTTTAAAAATAGCGTTGCGAATTTTTAGTAAACGCGATTGCGAATTAGAGTTGCGAATTACTATTTTTCGCGTTTGCTTTTCAGGGTAGTGTTGCGAATAATTACCATTCGCGGGTTGCTTTTATTCTTACAAGTCGCGTTTGGAATTTTTTCTATTATAAATTAGCGTTCCGATTGTTGACTTATCGCGTTGTTGCCCCGTAGTGTTGCGATATTTAAAACGTCTAACTTCATCCCCATATGTGCCACTCTATTGTAGTTTGAAGTAGCTTGATGTAGTTAGTTTCTTTGTACAATTTTATTTATTGTCTGATTTATGTTTCAGGGAAACATCGTGGGATTAATCAAGACACCAAGAAGAAATATTTTTTCATATTTATTTGTTTTATATGACTTATATATTTTATTGGATATGAGTTTTTGTTTCAGGAAAACATCGTGGGAGTGACGAAGACACCAAGAAGAAAATATCTTGTCATATTTCTTTGTTTCATGTCGGTTATAATTATTGTATATGAGTGTATGTTTTAGAAAAACATCGTGGGATTGATGAAGACACCAAGAAGAAAATATTTCCTCATATTTCTTCATGTTTCTACAGATTGCATTAGAATATAAGTACAAATGTATATAGATTATAAGATAAAAAAGCGTTCTCCTGCCGTTTATTAAATATTACCGAAACGTGTACGTAAATTTAAGTGGGAATGATTAATATTAAGTTACATATTAGTATTCTAATATGCAAAGTCCATACGTGTAATTGCACATTTCTGGTTGGATCTTCAGTGTCTTCTTAGGCACTGTCATAATTAAAAAGGGACAATTAATAATAAAGTACATATTGGTACTTTAATAATCAGGATTCGTACGTGCGGTTGCACATTCCAATTTTGTTTCTAAAAAAACATATGATGGATTATCTCATATGTATCAACATTTTGTTAGGTTTTTCATCTCTTCATCAGAGTTCGTGCGTGCAGTTGCACATTCTAATTTCGTTTCTAGAAAACATGTGTATCATCCCACATGTATTGACATTTTGTTAGGTTCTTCATCTCTTGATTGGGCAGTTCTTTTAAGAACTCTTCTTTCGTAGTTCATTTCTAACTTTTCGATAGCTTCTCCCTTAGATAGGTATTCGAATTCCTCGCCAAAGGAAGGGTGGTTGGGGCGAGGCTAGGGTGGGTCTCCAGTCGCAACAACCTCCTCGCGGTGAGACCTGGGTCATATTATTTACTATGTAATTAATATAATTATTAATTACATAGCAAATAATATGAGCTAATGGCTGCGTTCTTCTTATAGTTCCTCATACCTTCTTCGTCCTGGTGTGCGGTCTAATAACACTGATTTCGAGTCACAAATACGTTTTTGCCGAGTTAGTTTTTAAATAAATAATATATTATAATTTAAAATAAAAAATAGAAGATTTGCGGTGTACTTATCAATGAGATCCTTACGTATTTTAATAATTTTGAAATCTTTAAATAATCTCAATCGATTGGTTATTCCAATGAAATTAATCGATTAATGCTCAATTCTGGACTGTACAGCTTTCATTCTGTTAAAAAATACTAAAATTTCTGTAATTTCATTTTCTGTCTCACTTCCTCTTGTGTTCATTTCTAAATCTGTTGGTAACGTTGCGAGTGACACGGAAATGGTAATGGGGTCTCGAGACCCCAAAGAAACGGGCCGAAAAAATACATTAGGTGAAAAATCTACTCGTATACCTCGTCTGTGCTACAATATGGGACTATGGTAATTATTTTTTCGATCGTAGGTATCTACTACCGTTACTGATGGTACTGTACGTGACTGTTTTACCCACTCATAATTTGGAGGACTCAACATATTGCGTCCTCTGCTCATAACTAGCGTCCACTTTAGGAACTGAGAGGCAAACTTTTGCTATGTCTCGCTTAGACTGTGCTTCCAACACTCAACGAACCGATTTCTTTCCAAAAATATATTGAAAGAGAAACAGAGATTAGCAATTTCGAAATAAATTGAATATTATTCGCGTAAATTTATTTTGCTAAGGTTTAACTTTATTAATAGCAAACTTTACGTTGTAAAAAGTTAACTTGTTCTCGGAGAGATGGTGCGAAGTTCCATTATTAGTTCTGTCTCATACGTATCGATAACTTAATCTAATAGCCAATGATGCGAAAACGCAGTATTAATTATTGATTTGTTCACAGTAGTTCGAAAAGTTTTTCCGCGAAATCAATCGATGGTTTTTATTTTAGAATATTCGATTTTTATCGCTTTGGTCTTAGTTCGTGCTGCTCAACGGTTTGTCATGGACCATCGTATATGTAAACTCTTGCTTTATCGTTCGCATGTATAATTACGGCGCAAGTTTACGAGACCTGCGAGCCAGTTTTAAATCGTGACTCGAATTACACCGCGGAACAACTGGCTCAACCAGACCGTAAGAATTTATTCTTTTCCGTTTCAACATTTTATTCGTGAATGCCAAGTTTGACGAGTACCGTAACTACGGAGACCTGCGACAGTAGTCCTTAAAATTAAAAGAGATTAAAATAACAACTTTAGTAACGAACAAGAAAAAAGATCAATGGTTTCGATAAATAGATAGAAAAATTGGTTCTTTTATCTTAGCGATGCATGAAATTCAAGCACCTCACTTTGTTCGACGCCCTTAGGTAACTGTCTAGGTTTGCGTGTACCTATATCCGGCACTGAGTATGATGAATAGAATATCTATGCGGAAATTGGGTTCATAAAGTGAAATATTTCGTTTTCACTGTACATGCTTAAGACTTTTATGTCCAGAATGCTCGAGAAAAATAGATTTACATAAAGAAAAATGCATGATAGAGTTTTAAAAACATTTGCAAGTATGTACACGTTATACAATAGCACTTTTCCTCTATGAATTTTTTGTATCTTCGCTGGGATTAGAGAATATTGGTCCTCGTTTCCAATATCATCCTGCATATTAAAAATCAGAACGGGATACGATTGTTTCGAATGAGTGAAAGCTATTGTAAATCACACTAATCGTGACATCTCTTAGTAATGAATGTAAACTCTATGTAGTGTGTCATGTGACCTCTGAATTATTCCAAGATTCCGATTTCCGGCTCTGTACTGTTCCTCACTCGCTTTCGTCTCGTCAGTCGAGTTGTAAACACAACAGCGACTCTTTGTGTTTTAAGGCTGTGGTGTCGCCTCCCATGCTCGCCACCAGAGGGGTCGCGCTCTCACAAGCGCTCGACCGACCCCTCGGTTGCTATATACATATATATTCCTCGAAAGACTTCTCAATGTCCCAGTCACAGCGCCACAAGTCTTAATAAACTGTGTTAAATAAATTCCTTTATAATAAACCAAAAATACAAAAAAAGCAATACAAATCGGAACCAGTTGATATGTAATTAGCAAACGTATCGTGAGAACTAGAGATGCCTATCGTCGCGTTAACTAATTGCAATCTCCCATTTTTCACCGTGCCGGCGTCGCATTAATTCCAACGAAGATTCATATTGTCGCTCGAAGCTGCGAATCTGTTAAGAACCGGTATCTGTATATCTAATTAGAGAGAGTACACGTCTATAAGATAGTTACTCCGGTGGGTAAGAGGCTTGAAGGAGACTCGAGGAAGGACACGGTTTCGCCCTAATGAATGAGAATGTCGTACAGCTCGACGACCACGTTGTCGACTGGTACTTGAAGCGACAAAGTATGTATCTTGAGGTTAGAATGCCACGTTTATTCTACCTTGCGCCCAGAGACACTGTTTTATACCTTCCGGAAACGCATTACATTTCAGTTGTCCTTATCGCGCACGTTACACCCGCCTCTTTTCACGATCATCAGGTTGATGTTTAAAGGCCGATCCACGTTACCCGCCCGTGAAAGCATTCTTCGCTCCGAATCCATTCTAACAGATTCTCTCTTTAGTTAAGAGGCTGGCTGAAGCCCCCATACAACCCCCCGTGTATTTGCCATTGAGCTATATTATGGCCAACAGTTGTAAAATAGCTATTATCTACGAGGTTTACTACCAGATACGCGAAAGTCTTATAAATTTCTCAATTTCGATACCAAAGATTTTTGATACTATTGTATATTGACAATAGGATGTATAAAAAATAGATTTTATTAGCGAAAGAATATTTCTACGGCCCGTAAAATCTAAAGATCGTCGAGGCACGTTGCTGGATTTATACTGCGGTCGACGGGGACAATGCTATTTTTGAGAACGTCATTAGCGTGGCTCTCGTTTGCATACGTTTCTTAAGGACTTGGCTATGGCTAGAAAAATATCAGTTCGTTAACGCCAACGACGTATCTTTAAGGGTGTTTCGAAGGCAGACGACCCAACGCTGTTTCACTTCCAAAGGGATTATGGCTGGGTCAAGGGCTGTAGATCCAACAACCATTGACGCACACGATGCACCCTCGTTGTGCTTCCAAAGTTTCTAGGTGCCTCGTTTAATAAAAATTCTCTATTTGCATCGAACTTGCATCGTCCATCCAACTCTTTCGTCTCAAATTCATCGAGCATAACAACGACAGTTTCTACTCGGTGTTAAACAAAGCTCTTCGATAAAAATTATACGCGTAGGAGGACTCGTTGCATTTTAATCCGTGCAATTTAAACAAACTTCGAACGTTCATGAAAATGGGCCCGACGACCAGTGTGAGTCCGCCTTAACGCGACAGATTGGTTTTTCTGGCCGTAACTGTCAGTATTCCGTAGAAATTTACAGCGTCTTCTACTCGAACAGTAATGTCCCATTAGCGGTGTCAATTTATATACAGGATGCAGGTCCATTATCGTCCATGAGTCAGGGATCGCGCGTCCTTCGATGGTTCCGAGCAACGTGTTACCGGTCGAGTAACGATCCGCGGCGCGTTAAACGGAAAAGATGATCTCTGTTTTGTCGATAAGGCCGGGTGTCGCAAGACGTCTCGAGAGCAAGCTCCTCGGTTACGACGCTCAGCGCACGCAGTGTTCCGTGAGTAGAGTAATGGGGAAGTAGGTGGGGAAGGGGGCAAGTAGGAGACGAGAGAGACAACGCACGCAATGGGGGTTTATGTAACTCGGGCATTAGTGACTGTGACGTCACGACGCCGCGACGCGATGCAACGGTTGCACACGGTCGATAGTGCAGTCAACTACTGCATTATACGCAGTCGACCCTACGGATCCATGAATAATACATATATACATATATGGGCGAGATTACCCGATTGTTGGACCAGACTCCGACCGTCATCGAGTCACGTGTTGTTTCCTTAATTTTTCCAACAATTTTACTATCAGAGACCCCCAGAGATTCGGTCGAATATCGTTTTTACACCGACGAATCGGGGGGGAAATGATTCGGGCGCACGGTTATTAATCCGAAATAAAAATTTTATCGCGTGCATGCAATAATACTTCAGCAAGAAACGATCGAGGAGTAAGGTCTCGCGAAGGCGATGACGCAGAAATGAGAGCTGGATCGAGAACCAGTTAAGCAAATAATTGACGAATCCCTCGTCAATTAGTCCGTTGAAACAAAACGAGCCGGTAGGGAGGAAGGAGGAAACACGTGACGACGGGAATGTATCAATCGGTACAATTTAATGTCGAAGGGGCAGGGGGAGGGTGGGTTGGCCTGGGCGGGTCACAAGTAAAAACAGAATCGCTGCGAGCGAGAGGGAGAGTGAAATTAGGAAATAAAGACGAAAGACTCGCTGAGAGAGGGCTGGCGAGGGAGAGGTTAGAAAACGCGGGAAACGCGGATCAGTGGGAGGAAAACCGATTTTTCGTTAACCTAGATCCATTGCTCTTTTCGCTGTATCAGGATGTCGCGTGTGTGGGGGTTACGAGCAACAGAGAATATTTTATCGCGATAATTTTAACAGTTAACCGAAGATCCTTGTGTTTATTTTAACTCGTAAGAAAGTTGACCTACAAACGACCTTGGCTATTTCCCGTCCACAAAATGTCCCTAAATCCATCGATTCGAACCGTTGCACGCCTGCACTCGCCGCGATCAATCTTTCCCGAGTCTTTAACAGAGGCAACGTTGCAAACGGTGGAACAGAGACCGGGGTACGCGTTAACGGAACGAGCCAGAGATTGGCAAGGGAGGAGGGACCGTGGGGCGAAGGGGGGGAGGAAGAGTGGGGGCCCGATGCAGAACCTGCGGGACCAAGATAAAGAGAAGCAGACGGAGCTAGCAAGAGATCGTAGAGAAACGAGGAGAGGATCGTTCAAAGGGGATAGAGCGACGTCAGAGTGTCAGAGGATGTAAATGCAAAATTCGCGAGACCAAGAGGAGACAGAGAGGGAGTCATGGAAAAACGAGTGGGTTACGAGGAGAAGGGAGAGCAGAAAATAGAATGAATATAGGAAACAAACAGGGACAGAAAAGAGGCGTAGGGGGGAGGCGAAAAAGGGAGGGGGTTGGAGGCCTTGAACTGCTGCGGCGGTCGGCATTGCAACTTTCCGCTCTGTAGATCTCTCTCTCTCTCTCTCTGTTATTTCTCTTCGCGAACGATTCTCGCGAACTGTTCTTTCTTCGATCGACGATTCGAATCTCGGTTATCTTCCTTTCGTCCTCTGTTTACATCGTTACACCGAAACGTCTGCTCGGCCCGGAGTAATTTCGTACTGAAGGCACACGGTCGTCGGGACACTGAATGTTTTATCAAAGGAACGCCGCGTTTAACGACAGGGATCGTTGCTCAAAATCGTTAACAGAATTATCGATAAGTTGACGTTGAAAACAAATTATAGCAAACAGCGGTATTCGATGGAGCAGGTACTTGTTACCTTGTTATTCCTAACCGTCGATGGTATTATTCGAAAACTCACAGGCCGTAGAAGGCGAAAATTTGATTTATTCCGTGATAAGTTTGCGCAAGCGTAGTCGCGCGTATGCACGCGCATCGTCGGAAATCCGGCGCCTTGAACTCTTATCACGTGCACGAATAGCCGCGATAATAACGCGCCGGATTGTTTGCATAAGCGGACGCGTAACTGAATACCAGGAAACAATGCTTCGCCCGCGAAAATCGTGCCTCTGAGTCAACGATCTTCGACATTCGAGTTTCTTGCGCTCGATTTTCCGCTCGCTGACCTCGCCAGCGAATTCGAAGCTTCGCGGACAGAAATAATCGTACCGACACTGGATACTTTTTCTTCGGTACGTTATCCACAGTTTCGACGAACGCGTTCCCACGAAACGCTGAACGTTCCCAGACGTGGGACGTGCGGCACCCGTTCCCTCGAATAAATATCGTTGATACGTATCTGAATTTTACTCGAAGATCTCTTGGACTTCGAACGCTTGAAACAGAATTTGGGCGAAAAATTAAACAGAGCATCCGGAACGAGGCTGGCGAACGATTCACGAATTATTTCGAGTAGTTTGTTAAATAAGAAAAGTCCATTTCGAGACGAAAAACGGGAATACGTTCGCGCTTCGGCCGAGGCAACAACCAAGTCGTTAACACCGTAGACGTTCGCCGAGGAACAAAGATCCGGGCATGACTCAAAAGGCAAACATTTGTTCGAGGGAAGTTTTTTCGTTTGTTATGACCGAGACCGTGCCACGGTTCTGTATCAGCGTCCACGTGCTGCACAGATTGCCCGTGATCCTTTCTATTGTTGGCTTATTATCAAGAACTTTTGCCAGAGACGAAGTCGTAATATTCCTACGGGGCGTTTCCTCACTCTCTGTGCCTGTCTCGATAGGAACAATCGACGTGGGTCAGATAGCCTTTGTCTACGACGGAATATTTCAAGTTCAACGATGAGTTGGAATTAGAATATCTCCGTTTAAAAGAACGTGACCCGATAGTCTCGTGCCCCTCGAGACGCAACTGATCTCGCGGAACGTTTCGTAAGAGATGAAAGAAAAAATAACGAGAAAAACTGTACGGCTATTTTCGTCCTCGAGGATAGGGAATTATTACATCCGATCGATCTGTACGGACTAAACCGATTTTCGTAATAATTCGACGTCTCCTATGCGACTCGATGCTGTGTAAAAAAAAAAGTTTTCGTACGTACTTGCTATGATACAACGGTAACACACGCGTATCGCTAGTATATTCGAAGAATATCCGTCAGTATAAATAATGTGATCGATACGAAGGCGTTCTTGGAAGGGTCTAGAGTACTTGAACATACATTGGAAGTGCGGGAATATGTCGCAGTGTCTGAAACGTTGCTCGTGTTCTCAGTTTGGTCCTCTACAGGATGATTCCAGTGTCAATTACTGTTAACAGTCATCAGTTTCCAGATTAGAGTAAACAGGCCACGCGTAGACGCGAAAGAGAATGTTAGTACATAATTTCGAAACTCGTACATCAATTGATGACGTCGATATCGAACGTTCTTGAAAGGATTTAGAATCTGGGTTAGCTTCGTGTATACCAAGCAGTTTGAGAACACCGACGATGATTTTTGCAAAGCGCGCAGAAGTTTTGAAAGGCAAAGTTAACATCTTTATCATCGACCCAATCCATGCCTGTGTCCTTCGCGACGTTTCTCACGGTACAGTCGTTCGGCCATTCACGTTTCTTGCGGCAGAGCATCGAACGTCGATCCACGATCGGTACGTTTTCCCCCCCCGTATCAGATCGTGAGACGTTCAAGTCGACAGTCTACGTGGTCGTTAACGACGTCGATAGCAGGGTCGCATCGTGTTCGCGTACGTGCTCGTGAATCTGCATAGTAGCACGGTTAAAGAACCGGGTTATTACCAGCAATTCAACCCTGACATTTCGTACGATGACGCTAATGCCTTACACGTACAGGCCGTTTACGTTGCTTCGAGCTCGAAAAGTGGTTCTCTCCGCGGGGGTGGTGGAAGTAAGAGGTCGGATGAAAATAACCGGAAAAAACAGTGGAAGGTTGCGGATCGCGTGCGACCAAATGACCAATTAAAGTCGTTTACCTTCTAATAATTTACCATTTTCTAATAATTACCGTCAAATATCCCCGAGGAACCAAGACATTAAAAGATTCTAGACCGGGAAGACATTTTTCTCACGTTTCTTTTGTATTATAAATCCACAATAACGTATTCAGGAACAGTGGTACCTGGGGACATTTTGAAAACGAACCATGGGGAGTGTTTTAATTTTTGATGTTTAAATGTCTAATTTGATTGCGCTGTCAAAGTCAGTCTTCCGTCGATTCGTTTCGGTATCAGCTATTTTCGACGACGTTGAAATTTAACTCTCGTAATTAGAATTAATAACGAAGGAAAGCGGTGCACCATTCTCTGGTGAATTTTAGATTTCGATCAGTCGCGTGTTTGGTTAAATTTAAAAATTTGCAGGTGCATCGTTATTGCACCGGACCGACGATATGTCGTTGCTCCATTCAACCAATTAGAGTCGATTAACGTCGTGCGTAGTGACGCCATTCTTTCAGAAGGTCAGCCTCTCTTTTAACCCCCCTATAGGTGGCGAGTTCGTTGTATTTTAATCTACGTCGAGCACAGTTGCCAGCAAAGGAATTGAATAAAATGACGAAATTATTAAATATCTAAGCAAACATTAAGTTACACGTTCAGCGTTAATCCGCTATCGAAGAGTATTCTTTGTTTTCCGTTTCAAGTAGATTATTACAAATCTGCCGAACGAATGTTTTTGTAATTCCAACGTTTGGATAAGATACGAGATACTGTTCAAGCTTCGGTTCACTGAGAAGTTAGCTGGAAAATTAGCCGCGGATTAAATTAACAAATTGTTTGCTGTTCGCGCGATTGCGATTTCTGGGAAGAAGATACCGAAACGGAAAGAGGAATAAAGAATTACAGAAATTAGAATTTCGAGACTGTATAATGTATCAACACAGGGCAAAAATCTATAACTTTCTCATTGTCCTTGCCAAAGAAACCCATACATTATTTTTTCCTCGTGAGTTAGATTGGTCGACGCGATACTTTCTTTAACACGTTGACGTATATAAACGACAGGACTTTAAAATATTACAAAAAAAATATAAATATCTCGATGAACGTTGGATTAAGCAGTTTTCAATCGTTTAAGAGGAGGGACTCGAAAATGTCGTGCAAGGGTTGGTTTCGTTCGGAACTGAACAAATTAATATGGTGATCTGGGGGGTATCGGTTCTATCTTGGCGAAAAATAAATCGAGGAGACTCGCGTCCGATTTTGATCGATGTATTCGCTTTGGGTAATGCACGACATCGCCAAGAAGTCTCCTCGCGCTGTCGTTTTCGTCTCTTTTCTATGCCGTCATTCCATTATCTTTGCCCGTCTATCTCTCGGCTCCACCTTTCTCCTCTGGTCTCCTAATCAGACATCGCGGCTATATTTGTACGCTCGAAGCATGTAAGGTTCACGAAGGTTACGAGCCAGCAGAGACGCAACAGATTACATATTCAATGATCCCTCTTTCCTCGTTCGTCGGAGAGAACTGTTGGTTCAGGTGATTAAGCGCGCGCGTATCAGACGTGGAATTTTTTATTATTTTTCGTATTTCCAATCGGCGCCCCCCATCTTGAACGGCTCGATTCATCGTTCGAGCGCCCTTCTATGACGCTGCACGTTTCACGGGCACATCCGACGGAAACGGGGAATATTCTTACCCAGCTTGAAATTTCGAACGACTGGTTGATACACTTGATTCTGTAGCGGCTAGCTCGCACTACGCAAGAAACATTTGGCGTGCAAACGACAAAACCAAAAAGACCACTTTTGAGAAAGCCGTTTTCTTCGAAAGTTTACGATAGCCCCAGTGGTGAATTGCACACGTCATAAACCATGGATTTCCGAAGGGCGATCAAACTTCCATCGGCAAAAGTACACCCCCACCGCGACACACCGTCTTCCCAACAAAGCGCGTCAAGGGTGCAAGGAATAGGCGGTGACATAGAAATAGGCAGTACCTAATTGATTAACTCCGACGCATCGAGTTAACCAATTAGGTAAATGCAAAAAAGAACTTGTAGAAAGAAAATTGCACGGAAGTCAACAGTCTCTTGAACAAACAAAGAACATAAGACGAACTAAACGAGTTTTTCAGTATCTAATACATCCCGACACGCAACCCCTTTAATTCGTTGCTTTTCTTCTATGAAAATTGCAATCCGAATCGTGAAATAAAATTATATTATGCAAAGTTGCGAGTGGAATCAAGCTGCTGCAATATGGAGGCTGATTCTAGCGAGTAAATTTTTTAATTCCACTAAAATCAATTTCAAACCACGGACAGATGATGGGACATTAGAGAAATAGAGAGAAGGCGAAGTTTCGATGGAAAATTTTCGTTTGTGGTATAGGCTGTCCGACTACGTGATTGCATTGCATAGTTCGGAACCTATGGCGAAGTAGAAAGTGATCGACATGGGTGGCCGATTCAACGAGGAGACTGTGGACGACCGTTGCCTGACTCTGAACGTCCGTTTCTACTTTTACGTTTCTCACACGAGTTGCGTTACGGGATCGAAAGAAAAGGGTCACGCTATTTATTAGTTTCTCGTTTTCTGGAGGCAATGATAAAATTCTCGAAAACAAATCCTGGGCGTTCGGTTTGTCGAAAGAAGAACAGTAAATGTTCGCGAGCTCTTTTCGTTCCAGCGACTGCAACGCGATTCGCTTGGTAAAATCGAGTAATCGAACGATTTCGCAAGTTTACGCGTCTAAATATACAGACGTATACCTTGCAAGCACGTCGACAGTCGTACGTATTGATTTAGTCGGATCTGTGTGCGTACGAGGAGAGCTTTGTGCGGAGACACCGCTCGATAACCACCCCTTTACACTGGCTTTGGCCTTTGCCAGCCGACTTACATTTCCCTCGTCGTTGTCGGCGTCGTTAAAGGACAGTCTCTGGATCCGTGGAACTGTCTACCCCGCCACGCCTCGCGAGCAATTAGAAATCTCGCGATGATCAGAGACTCGCGGAACAATCCCATTGTCGAGAAGGGTGCGCGATAACTTTGTCGAAAGAGTAATCTCGTTTCGAGAACGTCGAAAAATTTCTACGACGCGTCTTCTAATTCCCACCCTTCGAAGATCGATCCTATTTCCATCGACAACTTCGGAGAATGTTCGTACGTTTCACTTTTTTCCACCGATAATTGAAAGGTTATCGTCGAGCATTTCCCAAAAAATCGTTAATTACTTCCGTTTCCATTAAAGCTTCAGAAAATATCTACGCGCTCCACTGCTTTTATCGATAAAAAGGATCGTTGATTACAAACCGTTTTTCCACTTAATATCAATATTAAGTCCGTTTCCATTAACAACTTCAAATATTTGTTTTATCTTGATAATTATGATCCCGCTTTTCAGCAAGCATCCCTCGTAAAATCGTTAACTGCAACCCTTTCTTTTTTAGAGCAGACCTTGGTCCCTCTATATCGCCTCAGGAATTACTGTTTGTTTTCCCATTGAAGAGACTCGTCACCCAGATATGGGTGGTACCGACAGCGAGTGCATTTAGTTTGCTTTTTTTCGTGAGGTTTAGCGACTTTCTCCGAAAGGCGGGCGCTGGTTCGATCGGTTGTTTCAATAATTGGCGTGGTCGGTACGTCGGAAATAGGTCTCGCGTCGGTGGCCGCGGGTAAACAGACGCCGCCGCCGCCGCCTCCGCATCGAGCTTACAACGATGGGAACACAAGTAGAAGCGACCGACCCGTCCAGGGGCGAACTTGCAACGAGGTTGGTAAAGCCCGGCCAGCTGTGGCCCAGCTTGCTTGCATCGGGTCGATCAATAAACGTGGCCGACGGTAGAGCAGTTGGCCGCGTCCTAGGCGTCGCGGCGCGCCGCGGTCCCGGTCTAAATTTCGGCCGCTGCACCGGTGCCACTGTGTCGCCAGCCTTGCTGCTTTTGCTTTGCCCCGTTCTCCTCCTCACCCTCTTTCCCTTTCTGGCACGACGTTCAAACCCGGACGCGCTTTCGTTCCTGGACGCGTCGCGACGCCACGCTCGACCGACTTTGCGCCCGCGATCTGGAATCCCCGAAATCCTGCGACGCTGCGCCCAACTGCGCCTTTTTCCTTTCTCGTAGGCGAAGTAAAAGTTGGAGGAAATTTTGCATGGAAGACATTTCTCAACACTTTAAAGAACAAATTTATGGAGAAAGCGAGTAAGAAAAGGAAAAGAGAGGGAAGCGTTTTGTCCTGGGCCTGTTAGTGGACTCATCAACCCTAATAGACCCTGTCTTAGACACTGGGACGTTTTATAACCTGTCGAGGAGCGTATGTACAGGAATAACCAGATCGTTCGAGTACTTGTGAGAGAGCGGTCCCTCTACTGGCGAATACAGGAAGTATCGCCACAAATTTATTCGTTGTTCGCGAATAACGATCGATCGCTCGAATAACGATTCGAGACTGGCAAGATTAAACAAATTAAACAATTGAAATTAAGAAACGATGGCTTTGACGCCAGTGTCATTGCTCGTCCACGTGAATCGATGGACGTAACGATGCAGACGGGAATTTATGCGAATTTCAGGAGAATAAGATCGAATGATTAGTATCGGCGTCCTGCTGATTTTGTCGGTCGGTGGTAACATTTACACGCCAGTTTCGATGGAGGTTGATGTAGATGAAGCTAACCGCGCCTACCACAATTTTTTGCATATTTCCAGAAGCTCTCCCTACAAATTTTCGTTACGCAAATTTCATGGTATCGATTCGTTTACAAATTTTTTTTACAAGTTTTGGGGCTGTTAAAATCTACGTAAATGCACTTTGAGTCCACAAATATCAAAGACTCTCCTGTATTACCTTTTTACATTTACCGAAGAGATAAGGAACCGCAAGGGAAGTACCTGAAAAGGAAAATTGGTATCGATTGGAAGATAATCTTGATTGGGGAGGATACGAAAGGTTTCGGAAGAGAATCGAATCGGTCGGTAATGTTTCGTTGCGTCTTTTTTACGAGCGAAGGCGCGAGCGCGACAATTTAACATTGACCGAGGCCCTCTAAAAGAAGCGTCGACGCCACTGGAGGCGCGTACGTCCGCGGTGCGTGGCGAGCGGCAGCGTTGGCCTGGCGCTGAGGGATTGGCCGAGAGGGAGAGTAAACAGTGGTGGGGGTACGAGCGAAACTGGCGCGGAACGGGGGCCGCAGAGAGGGCAGAAGAGGTGGCCGTTCACGGCAGAGAGGGAACGAGAGGAAAGCTCTATCGATCGTTAAGTCTGTAGGCCGTCTGCCTTTGGACAAGATCATAATATACGCTTGCGGAGAAAGACGGAGGGAAAAAGGGGACGTGATCGGCCGCGTGGTGGGGGAGAATGGCGGAGAAGGGATGAACCATGAACTCGTTCATTCGCTGTAGAGTTGAAGGACGATCGTGGCGCCTGTTTAGCGACTCGTTGCCTCCGTTCTCCCTCCGAAGATATTTTCTACTAATAGGAAGACCCAGGAACTTTACGTCCTAATGCCAATCTCGCAGGAAAGGTCAGCACTCGTCGGTGTACGCCACTCGTTTCCGTCATTTCGTCGAAGGGTTTGACGAAAAGAAATTTTAACATTCACCTTCGGGAATCGAGACGCGTGGAAAACCTAAAAAGTAAACAAAATTACGAGAGGATGCCATGAATACTCAATTTCGAAGCAGCTTATGTTGGACGTCGTGGACTTGGAAAGTTTGAGAATCTCTGGATCAAGCAATCGTTCCGATTTTACCATTTCTTTCCAGTAACTTTGCCAATTTTTCAAAGTTAAATTTAAGGATTTACGAAACGAATGCTCGACATCTTAAGAAAATGCTAAGAAATAAGGAATCGAGTTTGTTGAACTCCCACCGTAGAAGAATCCATTAAGAGGACCTCGTGGAAGAATGGGGTATTAACGAAAGGTCACGAACCGCGATCGATCGTGCATTTTTATGCGGTCTTTGTATCTTTTGAAAAACCGACGTAAATATACTTACGTCAGACCGATGTACGATCGCGATCGCATGAATTGTTCAACGAACCGCGAAGAGGCCTTTTATTTTTGGCTTGTTAAGGAATAAGGAGCGAGATGACGTCAGTC
Organism: Colletes gigas; assembly: GCF_013123115.1. NCBI lineage: Eukaryota > Metazoa > Arthropoda > Insecta > Hymenoptera > Colletidae > Colletes > Colletes gigas. Next base: position 1,518,378 of record NW_025106664.1, read on the forward strand.
GCAGGAAGATCAAATACCGGTTTTGCATTCGACGAGCAATTTATTTTTGCCCGTCAGCTTCGTTGTTTAAAACCGTGCCAAACTTCTATACAAGTGTTCCTTGCTGGTTTAAAAAAAGAACAGCTCTCCTAAACTTGTAATTTATGGTATACGAATTTGAAATGTACATTTCGTTTATGTCGCTACATATATCGCTAATTCCTTCGTGACCGTTTCTTTGTTCGATTATGTTACGCTGCGTGATGTACAATTACAGTCACTTTAATGGGAGGAAAATTCGTTCACCGGAATTCAACGAGATTTCACGAGCGTGTCTGTACGCGTTATCGGCCACCCGATAAGAACAGACGGAGCGATAAGGTGTCAATGTCACGGTTCTGCGAAATCCACCGATGCCTTTCCTCTGTAATTATGTTCACGTTGGCTCCGGAATGGAAGATACGCATAGAAATGTCGATTAGTTGACGAGCCAAGTAAATCATTCAGCAAGACGAGTTCAACGTTCAGTTTTGTTTTCCATCGCGAGGGTATCGTCGGCCCGTAAAAACCGAAACGATTTCCTAGATCTTCGCGCGGTATAGCCCACGCTTGTAAACAGGTGTGTAACACCGCCAGATTTCTATTTGATGTTGATAGAATACGCGCGCACCGACGGTACAGCTAACAGAACGAATTACAGGAAACATTGAGTATGTACGTCCCACGGATTCATTCAACCGGGATCGAATTAGATCTGCTCTGCCAGATGGCGGTCGAGTCTTGGTAAATCACTCGCAGTTCGAGATCATTCCAACCGCGATAGCTAGAAAATATCAAAAATACAATGGCGCGCAGAAGTTTCTAGTTTTCTCACTTTTCCGATCACTCTGGTGTATAAAGCAGTCTGTATCTCACTAACAGCACGAACGATATTTGCTTTGAGACCGGAGATTGAACATGGCTCGATCTCACACCTTTGTTTTGAAAAAACCAAGGGTCTATCACCTGTAATTTTAAAGCGTTGGGTAAAGGTGTATAGAAAGCATACGGAAGAGAAATGACATTTGAACAAGCGACCAACGCACATGGCGGTCATGGCGATTGAAAGTTGTATCGTTGTTATTGGAAAACCCTCGAAAATGAGGGCGTCTCTGTTGCCGGACCAATGACCAAGCAGATTCTGGATGAAAGTTCGCGGAGTTCGTAGGGGCTTTGGTCGGTTGTCGGCCACGGAAGGGTGTCAGAGATTCCCGTCGGGGTTTCGTTGGACGAAACCCGGCGACCCGGCCTCGAGCACACGGTGGCTCTAGCAGCCGTGACATTGACCCTGGCATTGATCTTGCGACACCACGGTGCCTCCTACATACAGCCCGTAGCTGTGCGGTGCGTACGCAGTTGCGGTCCCGTTTCAACCGTAGGCCCGGCGATCGGGCGACGAGGGAAGAGAGCAAACCTCGTCTCGGCAAGCGTAGAGAGGGGAACCACGGGGTAGGAGGCAACTCTGGCGACCTTGGAGCGACCCCAACCAAGGTCGCAGACGCAGACGCCCCTTCCTTCTCGCGTTCCTCGATTTCCCTCCACTGCCCTCGCTAGAAGACCGCGCCCTCCCCTCCTCCTTCCTCCCACCGTGAAGCCTCCCGTTTCCCCTCTTGTGCACACCGACAGCCCGATTCCCCGATTCCCCGGGTCCCTGTCTGTCGAGTTTTGGCTCTTCCTTATCGTTCCTGATACCCCCCCTCCTTCCGCCCTCGCTCCAATCATTTTTCTTGCGAACTTTTCGTCTCCTTCGGTCGCTACGCGTTCGCGAGCCCCAGGATCGCGTGGGTGCCACCGCGTTAATCGAGACACTAGGAACAACGAGGCTGACGACGATCGTCATATGACCCTGCGCTTCAATCGTGTTTTATTTACCCGGTTCATTTATGAATAGAATACAAGCAGAAAACTGTTGCTTTAACCCTCAGCGACCATTCCGCACAATGTCGTGATACTTCCTCCTTTCAAAGACAAGGGGGGTTGTAACAATGTGGAGCCCAAGGGCACCTGCCCCTTTGGTCCCAGCCTCGTCACGGTCCTGGTGATCTCGGTATGGAACGGAATTCAGTGTCTGAACTTCGGACAGTGAAGGGTGAAAGCAACAGTTTTCTGCTTATCGGTCGATCGACACGGAGGCCGCGGCGGGACTCCGTCGAGTCGAAGAGCGCACCTCAAGGTCGAGTCAATGCAGTCCGAGGGAACCGCTTCGTACACCATAACCCCCCCTCTCCCTCTTCTTCGATCCTCCTTGCAGAATTTTCAACACTGACCGACCGCAAGTAGGTCGCTCGACGGTAATTCTCGGACGACTTTGAGCTACTCCGACGAGATCGTTAATCAACGGCTTCGCGGACGGGGGGCGGGGGGAGGATCCTCGATGTTCGCGTTAGTTAGCCGCGTCATCTTGGCGATGCAGCGTTCGCGTTCGTTCCTCGCGAAAATAACACACCCCCATGCGTTGCCGCGTATTTTTAGGAGTCGTTCTCATGAAAAATCCAGTTATTTGTGTCCACGACGGCCGACGTAGCTCGCCCTCGTGCTGTTTGCGGAGCGTACACAAGCGGCGTCCTGTCTCGTTCGCGGCGCGATAGCGGGGTCTCTATTCGTTCTTTATCGTTCGCCTCCTCGTCGGTTTTCGTTTCTCGTTCTCTTTTCAGACGGTTCGCCAGTCACGCCCCGGCGTCCTTTCCCTCTCCCAATAATCGGTTTTTTGCGTCGCGGGGACTGCATAGCCGGGACGCCTCGCATCGCGAATAATATTGGGCGTAGAACCGAGTCCTTGTGCTTTCTTTTCGTCGACGTTCGTTCTTCGCTTTCGCTCTGTCGCAGCACGATGGCCACAGGCCAGTCGCCCGGGGCGAAAACTTGACCTCCGTACGGAGCAATTAGAACCAGAATTTTCATGGCGTGGACACCTTTGTTCCGTCGAATCTGGACTCTTCGCGTCGACGGTATCGTTTGATTTAGCCGAACTGACTCGTTTTGTTCCTTGGAAGCTATTCAAAGTATACAATTCCTTTGAAATCCCACATATAGCACGATCTTCGTTTGGTGAACATCTGCTTTTGAAGCGGTCTGGGCAGGTTGTCAACATCGAAACGGAAATACGGATCGAGGATATTTGAGTTCACGCGCTGACGAAAACGGATTGTTTTGAGAACCGAAATGGATATTACAGTAGTGTCGAATCTCTGAATAAACGATAGATCTCGTCGGGTCCTGACGGTACAGTGTTCGAGACCTTTCGTGACCCTGTGCACCGGACGACGCCTGGTAGCCTCGGTTTCGTACTTTATTGGCAACGTTGCCCCGTTAGTCTCGCTGAACTCCGGCGTCCGTCGCCCCTGCCACGTACGTGCGTGTCCTCAGCAGCTTCGAGGCAGAGCGTCGGCACGCTTTATTCGCGGTCTGGGTTTATTCGAGGCGGGGTCGTTGGATCGGCCGAAGGACGGCCGAACGAGAACGAGCATAGTCCGCGGGAGAAACCGGCACGCCGAACCAGACCGTTTCTGATGATTTATGTAAACAAGGTTGAGAACCTCGCGGGAGGTCTGACGCGTGGGCCGCCACGACGACGTTCGAACCGTCGGCTAACAACCCCGTCTCCTCTTAAGGACTTCAACCCCCGTCTCTACCCCCTGCCCGCCCACCACCCTTTTCCTCCGGCTCCACCTACACCTGCTACTCTCATTCTTACGGTATTCGACCGGGAATTTTATTGGTCTTGCGCCGAGGACGCTCGCCCCGGATGGTTTTGAAAAGGAAAGGAAGTTTCTGCTATCGGCGCCCCTCGGGGATTCAAAGGGATTTCCGAGGAGAAAGGATGTCGGGGTGTTCGCGTTTTTGGGCACCGTCTTTCCTTTTCATTTGGCTACGTTAGCAGTAATTCGAAACCAAGGTCTGCATCTTGTCCTCGAGGTCGTTTCAAGGTTACGATATCATGGATCCTTGAAACCATCTTGGAGAGAATTTTCCAGTTATTTTTACAAGAAACGCTCGGTTTTTAAGATTTCATCTAACTTTGATCGTCGAAGGGTTCGTATTTTCTTGCGATTACGAATTAGAGAACGATGGGACTCGAAACCGATCGCTGGAACAGCCTACAGGCCGAGAGCTGGCAAAACCCACTGCCTCCTTATCGATCGAACGCGTTTCTGATAATAACGGCTCGAACATAGCCCGTGCAATTGGCAAGAGGATTATTTGCATCGACTCTCTTTCGCCCGGGGCTGCGAACGGCGAAACGACGCAATAGGGTCCTTCCCGAGGCCGAGGGTATGCGCGTAACGAGGCGCAGGCTGAACGGTGGGAAGAGTATCGAAACCATTTAACAGCAAGGGAACCAGAAACTACGTCGTTTCGACGGACAAAAGGTAGAACGCAGTTGGTAATGCGCGTTGCATCGTAGCGGGGACATTCAGTAATTACGAAGGCTGTTTCACGGAATATCGTATCGGGTTTCGTAATACTCCGCTGCATTAGTTCCCCTTTTTCCCCTCAGAAATGGGCGATATCTTTTCTGTTTCAATTTGTCAGAGTTGGCAACGATGCGTCCGTGGAAATTCAGCCAGAGGATTCTGTTAACTCTCGGTAGGCGGATAGTTTGCAGAGCCATTTTGACCCGTGATAAACTTTTCGCGGGTTAAAAAATGATCTTCGTAGCAAAGATCGCTCCGAAACCGACGACCACGATCTCCAAGACGCCGGTATCTTTTTCGTTTTAGAGTCCCCGAAGACGCATCTAGATTCAGAGCATTCAGCGTTTTATCCGTCCAGAGAGGAATCATTTTTCTGGGGAAACGTACGCGCGTAGAAGAAACGAGCGAATTCCTGCCCGTACATCTCCTCATATCAATGGGGTTTTTGCGCGTCTGTTGTCATAGAAACGGGTGTGCCTACCCTGTCGAGCAACTCGAACCATCCCCAAATGCAGGCTCGCCGTCACGTGGACTCCGAAAGGGGAAATCCTCGTGCGTATACCGGCAACAGAGGCCCGCAGACAGCTTCCATCATTCTTTGACACCCGATGTCCTTGTAAGATTACAGGATCTTGTACTTTATCGAACGCGACAACGATATGCAATTTTCGAATCAATCTTTGTCGTACTGGATCTTTGTTTACCGATGGCAATCCTGTTAGGGGTTGATTCTACGAACTCAAACTAGATTAGAAATAAAAAGTGAATATTCGTAGAAGGAGTTGCAATTACTCATGTTTTTCTACGCGTTGCAAATTGACTTCGTGCCCCACTTTTTTTTACACCAAATTCTGTAAATCTAACGTTGAATCGTCAATCACTGTGCGCGTTTCCCTCTGTGGTCAACAGCCTCTAGCTATGAAAACGAAAAGTCGTAGTAGGTCATCCTTCGTTGAAACGTCGAGCGTACGCGAATGGTTGGCTGTGGCGAACAACGATGATTCGATACACTGTGGCATCGATAGCGGAGTCACCGTCCTTGCTCTCCTAGATTGACTCGAACGAGATCTGTTCCACTGCTCGTAAAGGAACGCGCGTTCTATTTCTCGTAGCAAGGTAGTGGTATCGTTCCTCGAGTTTCGTTCTTCTTAATTCTACCGGCGACGCGGTAGAACTAAATTGTGCGCGATCGTAATGGATTTAACTGGCTCTCTCCGGATCGCGTTATGACTCTTGGACCCTTTCAACGGCTTCAATTGGCCCGCGAAGGCGTACAATTTCCGTCGTACGAATCGCAACGCCAACGAGTATCCCCCAAAAACTTGGTCCGAACTTGCGTGTACGAAACTCCGAGAACAAATCTAAAACTAGATATTCGTTTGCTCCTTCGCGATCGTTCGTAACACCATAAAAGCTACTGAAATAATAGAAGGTTAGGTTATTCGTATTCTTCTTCGAAAGTTCCTTTTCCCGCCTTCCGCGGATCGTAAAGCATCCCTTGCTTGGAAACTGACGGTGAGATGAAATCGTTACGTTTCTATCTTCCGCGATAACAAATATCCTCCGCGGCCATTAATTTCTCTATAAAGGGCCAATAACGCGCGAGATCGGGGCACGAGATTGCAGAGTGAAAATCACGAGGATAAATTCAATAAGGATCGCTCGGAATGTCGGTGAAAATTGATTATATCGATCGGAGAAGCAACAGCAATTTTCTCGCGCAATTTTCCTTAAGCACAGGCGATCGACCGTCAGCGTTTCGATCGCGATTCCGCGCAGCTTTGCCTTCGGATAATAAACTCGGTCGGCGAGATAAAGCGTAGCGCCTACACCCGGCCGTCTTCGAGCTCTTTTTCTTCCACCTGTCTCTCCCCCTCCCCCCTGTTCCCTATCACCTTTCGATATTTCCCGAGTCGTTCGTCTCTCGACTTAATGCCTACTCTTTCTTCACCGTTTCTTGCAATCCCCGACGACCTCCTCCTTTTCCCTCTGTCATACGTTTCTTTTCCTTCGACAGCGTGACTGTTTTATGTCCTCGCGACGTTCCTTCGTCCCGCCTCGACTTTTTTCTACCGCTCGTTCGATCGTTTCTCGTTTTTGCAATTAGCGATAGCTACGGATGTTCGTACACGTAAGACGCCCACAAAACATATCCGAGATTTATGCGATATATTCGCGTACGCGTCCTCCGATCGAAAGTATACACTTTTTCGTCTTGGTTTCAAAATTGTACGATCGGTGAAAGAAATTTTGTCGCGTAAATCTTTTGCCAGTTTTAGCCGATTCCTCCAACTTGGAAGCCTTTGTGCGATCCGCGAGATGATTTAATAGCGCAGAAATTCGAAGAAAGTTGGAAACGTCGGTTGACAATCGTTCCGACAGCTGCGTATATTTGGCCCTCGGTTCGGCGTATTTTTAGTGCGACCGATTTCCGCGAACGACGTGCATCACCTGCCGCGTATTTTCGCGCGCGGTGACATTGCATCGTTTTTAGCACGAGGACGTTATACCCTGACAAACCGCGTCGACGAGACCGATGGCGGTGGTCCCTATGAACGACAGATTGATAACAGCATCGACGTAAGGGTCGCGACCGTGTGCAGCTCGGAAAAATGTAAGCTCAATGAGCTTTTCCTCTAGGATGACAGATTGAAAAGTTTTCTGACAACCGGTCGAATTTCATTTTTGTCATTTTGCAATTATACGGAAACAGTAACAAACGTCTCGCTATCGACGTGTTATTTACCGATTGGGATATGGGTCCATCGGATCGCTCTAAGGTTAACCAGCATAGAATCGTTTGGGTTCGTTAGTTTAATGGCACCTTTTGTCTGAAAAACATTGTACGTACGGTAGAATCTTAACAGCGACCCGGATGAAGCTGTGTTACGCTAAGTGGCCGTATCGCAATTTCTAAGTTAACCTTTAATCAACTGGTGCCTTGACTTTAACCCCTGGCTCGCCTTAAATTGTTACGTTGTTGCGTCGAAAAAGAAACCGCAACGTACGTAAGTACACTTTCGACTCGAAATTATCGAAGAGTGCACGTTGCGTGTCAGCGGATAGCTCGTTGCCTCGAGATTTTTCGCCGTCGACTCTGATTATTGGTCTAAGATTTTCTTTCCGAAGGCGCGGGATAGGCTGTTATTATGAAACGAGCGATCCCAGTTGGGGAGGGCGATTGAATTGTTAGCATTTTACCATCCAGAATGTTAGTTTGCTGTTCTTTACCGTCCGCCAGTGGCGCCTTGTACCTTCATGGGACCCCGTTCAATAACGTAGCTAGAGAGAGAGGGAGGTGTCCATTTTATTACACAAGTTTAGCAAAATTACAGTTTAGAAAAGGAGTTTCGTTCGCAAAAGCTTGAACTCGAGTTGCAAACGTACGTAAAATTATTTACTCCCTCGCCCATCGTAAATCGGAGAAGGAGCGTACTTCCGGCGTGCACGTCGAGATCTGGCCGTTGACACAATGTTACCGCATAAATAAATTATGAACGTTCGTTGTTCGCGCACGCATCGTAATGATTGCGACGTGTCGCGTTGATTTAACGAGAGTCCGGGCTGCTTTAAAGGGCACCAATAGAGCAGATTTATAAAATACGCCCACGAGCGCACGCGCTGACTGTTTATATCGGTGCAATGTCTCGGCAAGGTCACGATCGTTCGCTCGTAAATGCTTTTAGCGCGTGCCGCCTATAGGCGTGCATCGTACCACGGACAAACGACGTCGCGTTCGATTGATGCCAGCCGTGGAAGTTTGCGCCAATGGACTCTTTAACCCTTTCCCAAGTAGAACTTGGTCAGCAACTTTCGAACTACCCCTGACAACAGGCAACCCGATGGTCGGCGCGAGATCAACTTTTCGCCCGTTCAGCCACCGATACTAAAATCGCGACAATATCTTGGAAACTATACTCTACGTACGCATAAGAATCATTGAGACTTTGAAAGCGATTATAAGTCAGTTTAACAACTATTTTCACATCCTATTAAGAAACAACAAAACACAAATGTTCCTTTTAAACTCAGAGTGGTGGTACATCTATAAGAAGTATAACCATTTTCTCGTCTCTGTAAAGAGGTTCTGTGTCAGTAAAATTCCAGTAACGTAGCGAGCCTATTTGACGCGTCCAGCGTTGGCAGAAGCCAATGGACGTGCCCCTGGAAGATCGTAGAAGTAATCGAATAACTTTATCCCGGTCGGATAAAATCGGGGGACATTAACACGGGCGCGTTTCGTGTCCATTTGTTGTCTTCCATTCGGTTTGAACGACGGTATGCGTATCCGTAGGCTGTAGGTGCACGTTGGAGTGTACAGGTAATGGTCGAGCGACGGTGGTTTGGCGAGCATCGTAAAGTGGGAGCAAGAGCACCAGGGTTCAAGAACACCCACTACCACTCCTTGATCAATACCAGCGGGATATTCTACGTCCTACCGCGAGTTCGAAACGCAGTGCGGTACGTGCACACGCAGCCCGACGCTCAGCGTCGCCGCGAAACACCGTGTACACGACGGTCTCGCCTGTAGCTGTGGCCGTGAAACACGACCGTGTAACGAGCCACCTTGTTCTCGAATTAATTCGTACCTTGGGAAACGATGCGTGCACGCGCTGTCTTTTTAATTTATTCGCCGGCAGCGATACCTTGGGATCCCGTGCCTTTTTTCATCGGTTGATCGACAATTGGGATTTTCAATACCGAGATCGGCTCGTTCGATTGGTAACGTCCGGGAGTCTTTAATCCCGATCGAGTTCCGACATCCTACGATCAGGGACGGGGATCGAGCCCGATACAGGATGTCCCGGTCAAATCGGGCACCTCTGCTTCGCGAACGTTAACTTGAAAATGAATTTTCTTCGAGGAACGACTCGCTGGTCATCGACTCACTTTTAGACGAATAAATAAATTCATTTGTAAAACAACGTCTTAGTTTTCGATGAAAGGTGGCGAGCAATTAAATATCGCGGAGTAAGACGTTACGCGGGGCTAAAACAACTTAACGATCGTTGCGTCAAAGCGATCCTTTCGGAACGTTTACCCGGCCGTATCGGCGAAGCGAATAATAAAAGTAACTGGCCCACCGTAGAGCTACGGGCAACAACGAAACTCTTTGAAGCGCGTATTTGCATTGTAAATGTGCATTTAAATCCTTTTTAATCTGCGAGAGGAAGAAAAAAAGAGGAGGACCGCGCGGGTAGATCGCGGTTCGTTGATTGCACCACGGGTTTCCCGCCGGTCGGCGGGTTCGCAGAAACGGCGGCGGTTCGCGTGCAGTTTGGCGAAAGAGAAACCGGAATAACATATTGCCGTGGCGTAGAATTCTAAACAGCCCGCCACTGACACGGAAACAGGTTCCATTTGGCGAATTTCGAACGTTCTCGCCACGACGACGCCCCAGAGCCACGGGACTCCTTGCGCGACGATAACTATTGACGGTACGAAGTTCAAGGTACACGGTACGATTCCAGAAACTGGAACGAGACTAGATTCGAACTCGTAACGTACAAAATCATAGAGAGATAAAGATCTGATCCCTAGATAAGCGCGAGCGATAAACCTCTGAATTCATTGAAATAGATTTCTTTAACGTCGATATGTTTAGATTTGAATACAAACGCGTTCTGCATCATTGATATGTACGAATACGTGTAACACAGTCCCATGGTTTTGATCGATGGTGTCTTGTTGTTCCAAGTAAATATCGAGCGATCTATCATAGAAGACGTTGTTCACATTACGTAATGGACGTAATGTTTTGGCGAAACGAGTCAGAAGAACCGTCGAATAATCAAAGAAATCCGTCCGCAAGTTCGCTTCCTGTTGTATTCCTCTAATTGGAGCGCCATACATGGCTTGTCTGGTACAGCGACATGTGAAATATTGATGATGTCCTAAGGGTCCTTTGCGATACTTTAAGCTTGATAAGTCCCAGGATTTGTTGGCGTTTCGTTGCTCCATTAATCACTTTGAAAAGAAACAATGAATCAGCGAACATTCTACTGGGACTTCAAGCGGGTATGTCAAGCTTCTGCGATAGTGGCAAATAAATATGGCCGTGCTATACCAAGCTCATAGTGTTCCCTATCTCGAATGCAACGAACCTTAAAAATTGCCACTGAACTCTCCAACCGCTTATTATTCATCGTTAACGCTAGATTTACGGGAACCTGTCAATCTGACGGTCTTCGAATTCCATACTTGTTAAATGCGTTTGAAAAATCTTTCGTCGCTGGTAATTAATTCGATATAAAATTGTCCAGTATAAAAATCAATGTTAATTGAAAAATGGCTTGTTATTTATCGGAATGCGATTTATAACTCACCGATACATCAAGTTCTTCGCAGTTACTGAGTCGTTTCTCGCGAAAAGATAAATGTTACGCGACAGTTTCAGAAGCTTATCGTGGAGTTCACGATGAAAACGGTTCTAATTGAGGCCTGCTCTCGTACCCGGCGCGTTATCAGTTAAAAAATAACGTTTGTTTGTCGACAAATAGAAATTTTCTGAAATATCTGTCGGTTTTCAGTCAGTTACAGATATATCCAAAGGGTTAATCTTATCGTCCGCTTATCTGGACTTTCAAAGCGGGATCCGATTCGCCGGACAAAGATTTATAGGATAAACGACGATTAAATCACAAGAAAGCATTTTATTCCGTGTTTCAATTTCTGCTGTCGTTGTGATCTCTAACAAAACATAACCACTCGTATGGATGGCTCGAATCGTATCGCTAAATTTTTTGGAGTTGGAAAAATGGAGCGTTCCGTGCTCCAGAAAATAATTAAAACTGTAACGGAGACTAATGGACTGAACATCGATAAAATTGAGATTCGAATACTTTCGCGGGCCAGCTGTGGATCCGGTCGGGCGACCGTGAAAAACCCAGCGTCCCTTTCAATGGCGCCCTAAGCGCGTGCTTATTTTGCTCATTGGTTAATTCAGTCCAGCGTTTATCGCGTGTACGCAAAAATCGTCCCGAGACTAGCTCGCGAGTCGTCGCTCGCCTAACTCGTTACTAGCAAGAAGCAAAATGACCGATGTTACTCAACAAACCGTACAATTTTACCGTGAATAACTCGCGAGCTCGTTTAAACTCGTATCACCGAGAAAAGGAGAAAGGGAAAGAGAAAACTAGAACCGGGGATGCAAGAGGCGAAAGCTTACTGTGCGTGTGTTTACGCGCGCGCGTATATATGCGTGTGTGTGTGTGTGTGTGTGTCAGAGGACCAAAGGTGGATGCACATTCCCCGAGCGTATTATAATTGCACTCGAGGCTGGGACTCGAATGCCATTAAACCAGTCACGATCGCTTGGCCTTGGACTGCAGTTGCACATATCGTCCCCTTCCTCTTCGTTCTTCTTTCACTCTCTTAACTCCCGCCCCCCTCCCCCTCTCTCTTCCCCTCCCTCGCACGTTCGATCGTTCTCTCCTCTTCCCTCGATAAAGGTTCTCTCTTGTTTCATCGGGCGTGTCGAGCACGCTCGACGATCCCCTCCGCATCCTTCAACGTCTCTTTTTCGGCGTTCCATCGGCTCGGCGATTATAAATAAGTCGCGTTCACCCAGTATGTCCATCGAAATCGTGGAAAGAAGCGAAATGCAGCTCGACGCGAGGACTGGTTCGCGTCGGGATATCCACCGGCCGCACGATCTCTGTGTTGACTCTACGAAAAATATTCTTGCGGTCAATGGTGTTGCGTAAAAGACTTCACCTTGCCCCGACGAACCGCTGAATCAACGCGACCACGGAGTATTTCTTCGTCGTGTTTCTTTTTAACTGCCCCCAACCACTGCTGTTCGGTCCAAATTGTCCCGAATCGAACGAACGTTTCAACGTTTTTCAACGAAGTTAACTTTTTGGCAGAAAATTAGCGTGGTTTAGAAAGTAACAGTTATAGAATTTATACAAGAGCAAGATTTGTAAGAATTATATTCCGAGCCTCTCAAGCCCCGATCCCACCTAGCGGTTGTTAGAGCACACAAAAACAATGAGAAAAGTGCCCTATTTGATCCTGTTCCCAAGTTATGGCCATGTTTGCGATTCAGTTGTAGTTGCTCACCTTCGCAGGAAGTGCTAAAAATGGCCACATTCGGCTCCAAACGCCCCAGCCCGTAGACGTTCTGTTATAGAATTTCTCAATCCTTCGAATATTCCAGGAATTTTGTCGTATTCGTTAGTAACTTTCACGTTTCTATTTTAGACGACGGACTATTTAAAAATCAACATAAATGGTACTCGTTCGCGAAACTTGTACGGAATACTCGTTCTTGGAGTGCGTTATTATTTTATAGAATTTTTATTGGAAATTCTAGCAAGTCGCGCGACCTTCGAGGCACGAGCCAGTTTCATTCGGGGTGCAGAGATTTTTCCCAAGGATTTTTATTCCGGCTGTCTCGTTCCGCGAAGTACAAATTGCAAGCGAGGGTAACGCGAGTGTGCAATGGACCACCATAAAAATCCGCGAATCGGGCAATGTGTTACGCGTAAAAGCAGGTTTAAGGTGTTTGCGAGCGCCCCATAAATTTCACTTTCTTTCTTAACAGCGCAATTTCTCGCGAAGCATTACCATTCCACCCGAAGAATGGGAAAATTATGTAAATACCCGTGACTTCGCCAAGCCGTCTGCCAGTTTGTTCGTCTATTTCTGTATCCGATTCGTCCTGCCGTGCTACCGGTTCGCGACGCCACCAAGTTAATGAAATCATTTCGATCGCGTGGATGACAACAACAACATTATGGATATGATATCAATGGAGTCGAGTCGAGAAAAAAATGTGAAAACCAAAAGATATCCGATAAAGGAAAAGTTGTACAACTTTAATTGGAAACACTGGGTAAATCGAACGATCCTCCGTGCCTGTCGCGTATTCGTCGATTTTCCGTACGCGAGGATCGACGTCGATGCAATCGATTTCATGAAACGTAACTGTACGGAGCACCGGGATCTAAGCGGAGACCGCAAACGCAACCAGGAAATTAATTCACAATGGTGGAAGCCCTTCACCCAGCTGCTGCAATGCGATGGACGACGGTCGAGATTCTGAAGTAGTTTCTTTCATACTAAAGACTTCCGTTCTATGCGCGGAATGCGAGTATAGTAACCCAGTGACATGTAAGGAATCCTAACGAAGTGATGCCCTTACTTCCTACACACCGATGACTCAGTCGAGTCGCGCGAGAACGATGCGCACTTACATTATTTCAAGCGAAAGAACAGATTCCCCGACCGACGCTCGTTGCGGGGAGCAAAAAATGCTGTGCAATACGATTTTACATCGGGACACTGGGAGTTCTCGGAACCTTAGCAAGAAGGTTGCCATTGAAAGTGAACAGAGACGAACACGCCACGATCTATGGCGCTTTTCAACGATAGGACTGCCCTTAGGTCTTAATCTTTGGTTACCTGGAATTCTTCTAATAAGTTGGGTGCTCGTACAACGACAGAAATTAATGTTCTGCTTCTGATCGTTGGATTCTCGAGTGGATCGTTTGGCTGTTTGGAGTGGACTATAATGGACGCCACGAGTAGAGGCGAGAGTCGCGCAGTAGAGTAGTTTCGTTCGAGCCGAACCGTGCCTAAGACCGAGGAAAGAGCTAGAGGAGAGGGGTAGCGCCAGACAGGAGAGAAAGAAGGTGCTGGAGGGACGAGTAGAACGCAACCAGTGCTCTGGGGAAGGGGGGAAGGTAGCGAAGGGGGGAAGAAGAGGAGAGCAAAAGGAGGGATCATGGAGGCGAACACGGAGGCGAACGCGGAGATGCATACAACCGAGCAAAGCCGTGTTGGGACCGAGGGAACGGGGCTGGGGGACGAAGAGGAGCTTAACGTCGTCCTTAGCTCTCGGACGGTCCGGCCTTGAGACGCAGCGACGCTCAATGCGAATATAAGCATCATCTTCTGCACCGGAAACTGCAATTCCCCGAGCCTAGGCCGGCCCTCGAGTGTCGCGTCTCCTCGATCTGCCCCGAAAACTCACTTTTTTTTCGGGGCCCTCTCGACAACAGGTGTTGCCCGCGTCGAATGCGAAGGCTGCGTTGGACGTTTGAAGGGCACATGCGGTGGAAAAGGGCGCGTGGATCGGACTAGGGCAGGGATGGGGAACCTGCGTCCTATTCGACTGCAGGCCTTTTACCATATTATAACAAATCGATTCTCCTGGATCCAGTTTTGCCATTACGGTTTTCACGCTTGAGCAAAAATTTTAGTCGCTTTTCAAAGTCTCCGTAACGTTGGCCGATATACATATTTCGAGGCGAAACGTTATTGGCGATCAAGATTCGCAAGTTCTTCCGAGCAGTGTTCCGGGATTGACGCGAATCAAAATTAAAAATAGGCCCGTGTCGGTGCATTGCTCGCGCGATCGACGTACGATGGCACTCGGCCAGCCATCGTTACGAATCGAACGGACACGAATTCGCCGCAGAGGGCATTACATTTTCCGACGTACTGGTCTTCTGGTACGCGAGGAATCGTTGCTTCGACGTAGCAAATTAATGTTTGCTTCTACGACCTATTTACTACATTTTGCTACCGCGTTGCCGGTAGTAGATGAATAATTATAAGGGAGGACCTTTCGTAGGATGATAACAATACATATTTTTAATGATATCTATAAAGATATAATCGAAGTTGCACACCCTAGAGACGTGTTACAAATACAGGTGTTTGGTGACTTCTGAATCCCGGTTAAATACCGTTTTGCTACGTATTTTTTGGTAAATACAGGCAAACAAGGCCACAAGATTACTTACTTACACGTTTATTTGTCATTGTAGATAATTCAGGTAAGAGTTGAACGTTTGATAAGTTTGGCGCTTGATAAATCATACGAGCCGTATCAGTCATTCATTTACTAAAGGAACGAAAACACGTCTACCATTCATCGGGTGATGCGTGATCGGAATTCTTTAACCGTGGTAGATAATGCATAGATACTCTTGAAACTTCGTCCTACTGAAAGTCACACCTGTCGGAGCATGTGACTTATACTAGGGTTACCAACCGTAATTCCTTTTAGTTGGCAAAACAACGTACTCTCGCTCGTTTCGTATATCGAATAAGCGTTGCAAATGAATCGCTTTACGTAGATAGTATTCGAATAAAATTCTGTCCATCTCTGGCTAATTTCCACCGCGAAACTATGCGCCCTAACCTTAGGAAATCGTTTTCAAGAGCACGTGAATCAAAGACGAAATAATAGAGAGGAAAAAACGTTCGTTTGTCGGTGCATTGCTTGGAAGCTTCCATGGCTGCTTCTCGGGGCGCTATTTTCGACTAGCTCGTAGGTAAATTTAGTATTGCAGACCAGTTTCTCGGCATAGTACGCACAGTCCGTTGATTTTCTTTCTTTACGCCATCCGAAACGACGTGTCAGGATGGCCGAGCGGTCTAAGGCGCTGCGTTCAGGTCGCAGTCCACTCTGTGGGCGTGGGTTCGAATCCCACTTCTGACAAATATTTTTTTTTGCATCGTTAAATTTTGGACGAATCTCCATGGTTCGTCGTTGATATCTATACAACCGGGCCTAATCATTTTCGCCGATAAACGAACTCTAAAATTTTTTTTTCTCGATCGGAGTGTACCTTCCTACCTATCGAATTAGCCAAATCAAAATTACGTAATGCTCGAGATTAATACAGTGGCGGACGTTCGTGTTGGCATGGAACGAATCTCGGAATAAAATTGCTCGTGAATTTTATTTTTTTAACGAAAAAGTACTATTAGTATTATTACGTTGAATGTAGCGATAAACAAAGTATCGATACTGGCATGATTATAGCATTCGAGGGAGAAACGATACCAGTAGATTATGTCGATAAAGCAATCGAAGAAAGTAGAGCAGGGAATTTTGCGATCGTAAAAGAGGAAGCTGCGTACGATGCTCGAGACTGCATCGATAATAACGGTCTTAACAATGATAATGATAACCGTAATAATTTTAATCACAGTTGCGATGATGTTACCACTGCAATCAATGAATTTATGGATCGTGATGGCAAGGTGAATCGTGGACTTTTTGGAACGATCGAGGACTCCGCGACGCAAAGGAAGAAAAGAAACTAAAAGCTATAAAATTATAGGGAAACGGAGCTCTTGTACAAAACATGACATCTCGAATTAAGAAGAAACATTAATGTTTATAATTAGTAGAGATTAAGGTACCAAACTTCAACTTTTTAATACGCTTCATCCCACTGTGCAGCCATTGATCTACCCTGACCCATTAAATTCACTTTTTCATTTCTATTAAAAACGACTATTGTCAACGAATTGAATTCAGGTTAGGCAGTATAAAAAGAGCGCAGCTTACGACAAAATGTAATGTAATCGTAACCTAATTTTAACCGAATTCCGAATATCTCCAGTAAAGCTGTTCGGAATGTTGTTCCCGATAACGTATTTCGAGGTCGTTGAAATCAGCGCTGAGACTTTCGTTCCAAATATGTAGTTACGAAGATGGAAATTTTTGCGTGGTCCTAATTTTTGTTGTAATCGATCGATCGTCGATCGGGTTAGGAATCGAGCAGAATTCGATTGTTTACAGGAAGAAAGTTGCATCAGAACGTAGGTGAATATTCTCAGGCGTGTTACGAGACGCCTCGAGACGTTGTTATTCGACGCGTCCACGGTCGAACGTTTCCTCCAATCGTAAATTTCATCGTTGTACGTTACGATTACGCGTTGGAGGTTCGCGAGAGGCAAGTGCACCGATTCCACGCGACGCGTTCGCGTTCATGCTCGCACATTCCTGTGCCATTTCTCACTGGACTGTACTCTTGCATGCGGCTGGCCGAAGGATGAGGAGGAGGCGGTGGTAACCTTGGTTAGAGCATAGACGAGAATAGGGGTAACATAAGGCGAGAGGATAGGTGAAACCAACGTGTTGCCGAGCCGAAAAGGACGGAACACGTTTATGCAACACTCTTGTTTTTTTGTTCTTGGTGAACAGTAACCCCAACGCGCTACACACGGATGCGTCAATATCCCTCGTAACCGTTTCGAGCTGATTGTTCTCCAGCGGCAATCTTTGGTAATTTATTTTCAACCACTCGAACGATTCCTTTTTTCTTTTTTTAAATATATAACTAGAATCACCCAGTATATCGTTGATTTGACTCGAAAATATATGCGTTCCAAGGAGGTTATACAGGTCGATAATCGTTTCGTAATAATCAATTTTCTGGAAAGTCGATTTATCGATCGAGAGATAGTTCCGACACAGTTTCAAACGGAACGGGTCCAATAAACGATACTAGTCGGTTTGTTCACGATCGAAAATGGCAATTGCGCCGCACCAAGGCCTCCGGAGTTTCGTCGGCCCGATGTGGTAATCCTTTAGCGCGAGACGGGCCCCGGTTTCTTCCTGGCGAACTTGCCAAAATAAATAACGGGGTACGCATGAAAGTTTAAAGCCAGTCGCCTGGCACACATACACCATAGACGCTGATTCGTTACCTCCGTTCTCCCCTATGCTTCGCGTAACCTTGAGAGTCGTTCAAGCGACGGCCATCTTGTCGAGATGCACTTTTGTTTTTTGCTTGTCCAAGACTCGCCGGTCTCGCTCCTGTCTCTTTCTCTCCCCTCTCTTCTTTTCGCGTCCCACGACTCTTTTTATCCTCGTTCACCTAACAATCTCTTCCCTCCCCTCCCGCGATTCCCCCCTCCATCCCGTTCATCTTTCTCCCTTCCCCTTGGCTCGCCATTCTTTCCGCCGTGCACTCCAATCCCCACCTCCGGTGCCCGCTCGATTCCTCTCCAGCGTGCTTCAACATCGCGGCACAGAACTTGCGCTGGTGTTCTCCATCCGTTCGTCCTACATGCCTCCTACCACAGATTGCCAAGAGAATGCAACCAACCTTCTGCAGCTTCTCGCGTTCTCGTCTCCTCTTCCTCTCGTTTGCGTCTCTTGCTCGTGCTACCGCTTGTTTAGACCCTCCTAACGACGCTGCTGTTTCGACGAAATTTTCGTGTAACTAAATAACCTGGCGTCTGTCGCAACCGATCGACCGGACGCCGCTATCCGAGAGAAACGTAGCAAATGTTTTTATTAAACCAGCAGCTGTGCTCCAGTGGCCCAATTTTCAAGGTAGGTCGGTCACGTGGGGCCGCGCCGTACCGGGAATAAACGAACACACGTGTGCCCGTACCTGCATCGCCCCGCGAATACCATTGGTTCCACCAACGAGACGTATTCGATCGCGAGGTCTTCGATTCGAAGCGTTTTGAGACGGTAGCCCGGTCGATCGAGTCCAAACAGAACGAATAAACAGTACAGTTTTCAAACGTACGAAAGTACTGTAGGATCGGAAGTTAGAAACTAGAAATCGCCGCCATCTTGGATAGTAGGGTTTTAGCTTCACGGTTCCTCGCGAACGTCTCGTAAGAAACTAAAAAGGCAATGTTTATTTTCGCATACTTTGATCCACTTCATTTGACTTAGTTTATATCAAAGAAATGATTCGCATCCTTAATTAAAGAGGGGGCCTGACGGATCCCGGTGCAGCTGGTTGAGTTACGAACACGAGCCCGCCGACTTAAGGGTTAAAAGTGCGACGACTTTGCATCTACTCAGAAAACGTGTTCAACGCGGAACGCGTACAACATAACTCGTTACGTCTCATGATATTCAGCCAGCTTCGGTAGCTTCGCTGGAGCTATTGAGTCACTCGCTATAAATTAATAAAGGCTCCGCTTGTTTTGACGGTGAGACGCAATGGTTATTGACCAGCGAAGCAATGAACTCAGACGCGACGGTGTGTCGCGCAATTTCTGAAACCTTATCGTCGCCTCTCGCTCGTACAACATATTTTTTTTCCTCCAAATGACATGGTCGTTCGCTTCCATCGGCACTTCGGAAGCTGACTAAGCGGTAAACAGAGACGGGCAACGTTTTAATTCGAGGAACAGTCGACTTTTGTTGAGAAACGTTAGCAGAGCAAATGTTCTTTATTGTTTCCGTGGCTTTTTAACTACGAAACGCACGAGCTTCCCGTTCGATCCGATATATTTAAAATACTGTCGGATCGAGTCGTAATATTACGCGAAAAAATTGACGAGTGGAGTGGAATACGATGTCGAGTGCAGCGAAGGGTTAGCGTAGTTTATTTAATGGAGATCGATGGACGAACGAGTTCGTTGTAGGACTTTTAACGCGAGCAAGTGTACGACGTGGCCGGTTTTCGTAGTCCGTGTAGACGAAAAAGAAAGTCCGCGAAGAACGCCGGAGTCTCGTGCGCGCGGCTCCGAGGGCCGAAATTCGTGCGCGTCGCGAGCAATAGGGCAGTGGCTCGCTGGTGGCGCCACTGTCGAGGACGGCGGCCGAGCGAGGAAACAGGCGGCCGGCGCATAAGCGGCGTCGAGCGCCGCAGTCGCGCGCTTGCACTCTCAGCGGTGAGCGGAGTTTGTAACCGTGCGTAATAGCTCGAAAAACGTCTTTTAGCCTGTTTTATTTGGCCCGTTTGTTCTGTCGCCGTAACTCGTCGGCCCCGCTGGCCTCCCGTCATCGATTCTCGCGGTCGTGTCGGTCGGACAGAGCCGTATCGTGAAAACGTTGTGCACGCGAAACTTGGACGTCGTTTCCCCTTTCACCGACACGGTGCGTCTACGTCGACGAAACGAGAGTGAGAGAGAAAGACACGGTGGAACGAGGGAATCGACAGTGACGAGAGGAACGAGGACGACGAAAACGACGCAGACGGTGACGACGACCACGACCGCGACCACGACGTCGACGACGACGACGACGCCGACGACGGCAACGACGACGACGACGACGACAACGACGGGTCGCCGTGGTTTCGCGAGGCGAGGCCGGCCGAACCGGTGCGAGAATCCGTGATCGTTCTCTATCGTATTGCGTGGTGCATGTCCGTGATACAGACGGAGCAGCGGCCGTGGAAAAGCGACGAGAGAGATTTGATTGAAAAGCAGTGACGTGTGCTACACGTGTATATTTTGTGCTAGTGTTTCGATCGGGCCTGCCGCGTTAGAAAGGACCGCTGTGTCAGTCGCAGACCACCGGGATTTCACGGTGTATACCTCGTCGTTATGTGAGTACTAGAATTTCTCGTTTCTCTCTTCGTTCTTATTTCGCGGCCGACGGTTTTACCTGCCGATCGTTCGCGGCGCCGCCGTGTCGTTTTCCCGCGTAACGATCGTCCGATCAGCCGCTTTATGGGACACAGTTTTGTTTACATCTGTCGCGGGGCAAAGTGTGAGGTAGGTTCGTGAACGAATGTGCGCGCGAGGTCGTATCGGGGACCGGGAGTGGGTCGACCACTAGGGCTCGGATCAAATTTTTAGACGATGGCACTTTCGGAACGCTATTGTCGAGCGACGATAACCGTGCAGGAATGTAAACAGCGTAACGTCTAAGCACGTGAAATAGTGTTGGTCGAACGGCGAACAGGTGCAACGAAAATAGGAATGATCGGAATCTGGTGGTGCTCCGAATGTTTGACATTTCTTTTACGATCGGTGGAAATGACGTGGATCGAATACGAAGATAAATAACGTCGCTCTTGGAACACTTCTTTTTTTTTTGTTTACTGTCGTCAGATCGATCGTAGCAATTCACGAGCTAGAGCGTATTTTGCATTTTGTCACGTAGAGTCGGAGCACGCCGCTCCGAAATGTAATAAAACGGAGCTACGGTCAAGCCCTTGACGTCTCGATTTATAACGCGAAGCAAATTTTTCAAATTTTTATATTACGACTCTTTTTTTCTTCCAAATTGGACCGATCGAGTTTGCGTTCGTTTCAAATGTAACCTGTACAGTAGAATTAAACTAGTTTTCTGCTTCCATTTTGATGGCTATGAGCTCCAAGTAACATAACCTGTTTATCGTTTGATGTTCGAGAACCACGTTTTTCATCTACGATGAAATGCACGTGCTCACACGGATACTTCGTACGTTAGATTTTTGCAATTATCCATCGATTATTTTCGTCGAATAGATGCAACGCGGTACAGTGTCTCGTGACACTGACTTGGCCAATATAAAGCGCCAGTTAATGGCATGGAAGTCGACTTTGCAATTACGGAAACGTAACAGTGAAAACCAGATTCCGATTCACTTTCGTAATAAACTGTAAACGCGATAAATATTACTCGCGTACAACTATCACGAGCCTACCTCAGCCACGGCTGATAGAGGAAAACGTGTTGGAAATAGAATACATTCTAAAAATATCTGTTCCGTCCAATCTAGGTACGCGATTGGTTAGCAAGTGACTATGACAACGTCCATAGACGAAATAATTCCGATGCAGCGTGTTTCTTCGACACGCCTCGTGTTGTTCGTTTCCGGCCGAATATTGTGTTATTCTTGCCGTGTTCTGGGGTCAAAGTTTACGAATATCTGGTAGCGTATTTTCGAGAAACATCGACCGAAAGTCAGAGTCGCTATTTCCGAGTTATCTAAGACGAGAATACACAAGGAACGACGAATAAAAATTTTTATTCAATATTCTCTCTTATTACGATCTTTTGGTCCCTGAACAATAAAAATTCGGTCAGCAAAGAGGAAGAGCACGTTGTTCGGGCAAAACTACTGTTAAAAGAATACGGTTGGTAACCCTAGGTTAGATTCGTATCAGAACTTGGAGTTGGTGTGGGTTAGACATCGCAATACCTTCGTACGGTTTCATAACGAGTCGCAAACTTGATAAATATTCCTCGAGTAAATATGTCAGGAGCCTATCTCGACTATCGTTAATAGCGGGAAAACAGATCAGGAATAGAATACGTTCTAAAAATATACGTTCCATCCAAATTGGACGCGCGATAGGTTCTACAGCGACCATAAATAATATAAATTTTTTCCCAACTCAGCGAAACGTTCACGAACAATTTCAACACTCCTCGACGTTGTATTTGGCGATGTAGAAGTTCTTGTACGCGATACAAGCAGCGATATTTAGACTAAGGCCTGGTTCGAGATTCTTGTGCCACATATTTGAACTCGAGTCACCCTGGTACGTTTTTTTGTCGTGGTCAGTGCCTTCGTGTTTACTCGGAGGCAGTTGGTGTGTAAACAAGTCGAGATTCGAGCCCGAGTTCCCCGGATAGCACTCGCTGGTCGCCGCGATACCGATGTTTCACGATGAAATTTTTTCTCGTTCCTTCTTTCGTTTTGCTTCAAATTCGAAAACAGCGATACTCGTACAACGAACAGGGTCTACCGCGACTCGTCGCCGCCGTTGGACGTGTCCCTCGCAACGAGTCCGTTCTTATTACAAATTCAAATTTAACGACTGACCGCCGCCACTTGGAAATTTAAATCTTTAGATATCGTTGCTGATTGAAACGAATCCGACCGAGCTCGGGATTGAAAACGGTAGTTTGATGTCTCCGCGGACGAATCCCCGGATGGGGGGATACACGTTGCCCGGGAACGATCATTTTGTCGCGAAAATTTCAGATTTCTAATTCGCGCGCTAATGACCCAGATCGTCGACACGTTAAACTTTTTATCGAACGAAAAGAATCGTTAGGTTGGACGTTGCACGAGCAGTGTTTGCGATCAGACGACGATAACGTCGATACGAAATTCGCAGGACTGACCTTTCTCAACGATCGAAACTCTCCCGCGGCGAAAATTGGCGTTTCCCAACCTTCGACCAGCTGTTTTCAGAACCGATAGTAGAGTCACGAATTGGCGTTACCAACCGCTGGACGCGTAAGCTCTTTTCCGCGACGCGAAGACCGTTTTCGCGAACGACGACCATTCGACCAGTTATTAATGGTAACAGTTCGAGTGTGTCGTATCTATTAAATCTGTTCGTCGAACGACGACGGTATCGGTTGGAAAAAGAAAGCGACGTGGTAAAAAAGAAAAAATAACGGTTGTTTGCACTGTGCTTGTGGTGTCTTTGCCGTCTCGCAGATACAGGCGAGCAAGCAATCTTGGAGTTTTTTTTTTTTTCCTTCCGACGCGTATTTCTTTCTTAAACGCTCGAGTGAGTTGTGGCGTCGGTCGAGGCACCGTCGCAGTTTTATCCGATGTAACGTCGATAGCGCTCGATAAGGAGGCATGGCTACGGAGAGCGTACGAGTCTTCGGAGACCGATAAGAGCGTGCATTATCACGGTGCACATCCACGGCCTCCAATGTCGTCGTCGCGCTACGAGAATGGGCCGAAGATAAGCGCTTGTCGCTCGCGTTCTGCTCGCGGTGGCCGCCTTCAGGTACCAGAACACCGCCGCCGTTACGTAAGCCACGACACCGTCTTAAAAAGCAACCTTTAACGTTCTCGATTTCGTCACCGTGTAACCGTTACAATTTTTATTCCTCCTTTTCGTCGCTTTTTATCCTCGGTTACAGAATACAAAGGTCGTAGGGGGTGGGGCACCGTTACAGCTGAAACTTCGTAACTGCAAAAACCGGTTGCAAAGTACTGTATACGTGCAAAGCCCTAAACTTTGTTCAGTAGAGTTGTTTTTTTTTTAGAACAATATCACGAAAACCAAGGTTATATCTTGGACGAAGATCCACGCGTTCGTATTAAAATTTTCTTCTAATTCGCCGATCGGAGTTTGTTGCCACGCGAGGAAACTTGCAACGAAAGTTTTCTCGTTCTTTTCACTTTCTAAAATATCGTTAGCGTACGGAGCCGTGTCTATACCGAGGCCAAGGTATTGCACGAACGAAAAAAAGAAAAAATAACCTTTCTTTCTCGTTCGACGACGACCGTGGAGACCTTTGTTCGTTTCCAAAGTGATATTTGTCGCGCGTGGAGCTGCGCAAGGTCGAGTAATGTCCGACGAGGCAAGACGATCGCGGCGTATAAATCGCGCTGGAAGGATTTGTAACGGAGAAAGAATTTCTTGGGTCATTTTCTCGGAAAAGGTACGAAGTCGGAAAGTTGCGCAGCGATATTTCAAAGTCTAGCAATGTTTGTCCGACTCCGTAACTAGGCCAAGTCTAGTCCAATGCGGTTTCACGAAACGCGAAATCGTAAATGTAAATGGAATCGGAATAATCGTCCGAGAAGCAGAAAGACCGTCGTCTTATTACGTTTTATGTATCTGGAACAGTGGGAACCAAATTTTTTTTCATACTTATTCGTACTTCTCATTCCAGTGAAACAACATGGGTCGTTGAATCGCTTAACGATCGGTTAATATTCGTACAACCTTTCGAGGTTTGCAATTATATTTCGAACTGCATCAAACTTATCCCCCTTCGGCGTATCGACGTGAATATCATTACGCTTGTTTAATTTCAAAGAGAATCGACGGAAAAGTACTTCGAAACGACAAGAGCGCTCTTATTCGTCCATATTCTTTTGAATTATCAGCACTGTCCTCGTTACGCTTCTATCTCTGTTTCTCCCTGGATATAGAATCGAGCGTGCAAACGCAGAAAGCATATAATCGGCAGTATTTGTTCTCGGATGCATAAAAGGAAGCGGGGGGGGGAAGAAAAACTGTAATCGAGAATCTGACATTTGTCAAAGAAGTGTCGCCGTTTCTCGTTCTATACATCAAAACCGGTTCGACCTGCTGCGCATGCGTCCGCGCGTGCGCGTTGGAATCAGATTACAGTGCAGCGGCAATCATGTTAAATAACAGAAGCAACGACCCATCTCCAGGAATATACGAGCGTAACCGCGATCTACGGTTCACAATATACCGCGGGGTAAAACAAGCGTAACGTTTGTCGGAAGACAACGATGACCCGATGACCCGGCATTATCTAACCGACAGCAGGACTTTTCTTTAGTGTTTTTGCTTTTCCGCTGGAATCGATAGCGCCTCGATTTCGAGTTCGTTCGCGCGATTCATTCTGCTTGACCGACCGAAGTCGTCAGGCTACCTATGTTACCGACCCCCCCTTGTTTATTGGCTGAATCCGTGCATGGGTATCCCCCTTCCGGGACGAAGAAACCCTTCTCGTACAGAATGCATTTTTAACCAGGCCACCGAGGCATTTGCTAGCAGATCTTTGCCGAAGGGATTACGCCTCGCTCGTCGAGATCCTTTTAAAACACGACGTTCGTCTTGCACAGACGCAAAGCGTTGGAAACTCCATTCGGAAATCGTGTTTCTCGGCGTCAGGAAATTCTAGGGGTATATACGTTCGGGACGAAGGATTTATTGGCTATTTTGGGGTTTGAACCCTTCGTGTATGCGTCTAAATTCGATACACGTTATTTATTGGTTACCTATTTCTCGAATAAAATGTTGCCCGTACCAGACGATTTAAAAGAATCGACATACGTTGAATTCCTATGGAAAGCTTGTTAGCCTCGTTCGTTTTTGTTCTCGCGAAACGAAACGTCGAATCGATTTAATTTTTCGAACGAAAATTTTCCCCGTTTCCGCGAGCAGCTCGGCTTGTTTGAACAGACCGGGCTGATTGTTTTCACTGGCCGCGTAGGTAGCGTGTGCGCATGCGCGCTCGTGTAAATTTAAATCGTCGGTTGCAACATCGTCTCTCACGGCCGGGTCAACGGTACACGCGTATTCGCGGGCGAAACGCAACGAAATGTCGCCAAGTCCGACCGATTTCCCTCTCGATCCGACGCGTACCCATTGTTTTCGACAGCGTTTATCGACGAGGCACGATAAAATTGAATGTTCGGCTGGCTGACCCAATGGCCGTCGTTACTGGCCGGCCAGAAAACATTCGACCATAACCGAGATGCTCCCGCGGTGCATACCGATTGCGTCATCCTCGAAAAATAGGCGCTCGTCCCAATTTCACGAGTAGCTTGACCGACCATTTCTCGGTAAACGTACGTTTACACGGTTACTGGAGATTAGGATACCTCTCAGCTCGTTTCAGCTCCCTCCGTCCAAAGGTCAACATTTAAATAAAATTATTCAATTTTATTCTCATTATCATCATTTTATTCATTATTTTTTTCTCTTCAGAAATAAACACGATATTTCTGTAAAAAAATGTTTCAAAGTACCGTCCAAGATCGTACCGATTTCCTGCGATAATCGAGGTTCAGTCGTCTCTAAAAATTCAATTTACCCGGAGAGGCCCGAGTCAAATTAACCGCGTAAAACTTACCGTACTGTGTAACTCGAAACAGACTGTGTTAATTATCTCTTTGTTTTATGTTTGGTCTACGGACACCCAGCACGTCGGCTTCGTTTATGGCCGTGTAATAAAACGGCGCGCGATTTTATGCGAGACGAGAAAAATGTACGAAAAGAACGACACGTTTATCGGCGAATAAAAAAAGCAAAAACGTGGCGCAGAATTTCGGAAACGTATTTCGAGGAAATTTGCTGGCTACCTTCGAGGAAGCGTCGAATCCGTTGTTCGAATCGCGGATCGTAAACGTTTGCGCGGCGTCGATCGGAATTTAATTTCCGAATTGGAAAACTCGCGAAGAAAATTTCATCGCGAGAATCCCCGCGGAACGTACAATTTTTCGCAGCGGCGTGCCATCGAACCGATAAGGAGCAATTTTATCGTCACAGTGCATTTACTTCGAGCATGTTTCCGCGCGTGGAAAGCCACGAAAGCGAACGTTCGATAATATACGAGATCCACCGGCAGTATGCAAGCTTAATTATTCCGTACGCCGTGGCACAAACAAACTTTCTTATATTGCGCTCTCTAAAACCGATCGCGAATTCAGGACGGTGGTTTCTTTGTCAAAACTTCTTGTCCAGTTACTGAAACAATTTAGCAAAATACAGTTTTTCCTGCCTCTTACGGACGATCCACGCGAGTACATTCAGTGAAATGTAGGCGATCTAAGGTCGCGCGATGGAATTTTCGTCGACGCTTGCGTAACGGCGAAACGAAACGCTCTAAGGTGGCCCCGAGTTTGTTTCGAA
Source organism: Colletes gigas (assembly GCF_013123115.1). NCBI lineage: Eukaryota > Metazoa > Arthropoda > Insecta > Hymenoptera > Colletidae > Colletes > Colletes gigas. Next base: position 1,545,617 of record NW_025106664.1, read on the forward strand.
AACGCGATCACGTTAAATTTCTCCGTGTTACGACGTATGTCAGGCTTAAGCGAAACAGTGTCCCTCGGTTTTATCGTCGAGCGACAAAGAACAGGATTTTACCATCGAATTGTAGACTTTGTGCCAACTCTCCTCAAAGATGAACGCCTGGGTGCCAAGCAGTCGAGCGAATTTATTTACGAACCGCGAATAAAAATTGCAGGGACATCCTGTGTGTAGTAAACAAGCCCCAGAAAAATAAGTAAATTGTGGATGCTCGACAAAGGAGTGGGAAATGAGTGCTAATGGGCAGAGAACGAATAATAAATTTACGAGCAGATAAGTTATGGTCGAGTGGCAAATGAGTAGTAACAGAGAATAAATGAATGGGAGTAAAATAGTAGCGAATAGCGAGTATACTCGAAGATGTCTAACAAACTGGATCCAAGGAACCCTCCCAGCGAACGTAATGGCGAGGCATAACGACCACGTGGGTTCAGCCAAAAAAGGACTACGCAAGAGCGGGGAGTACGTTTCAGAGAAACGCTCGGTGGTCGTGAGATCGAATTCTGAGAGATTCGAGTCGGTGGCGGGTCCGCAAGTGCACTGTATTCGCGAGCGTTTGCAACAAGAATGAGAACGATGCGTCGAGCGAGGTATGATGAAAGGATGCTTCGAAAGAGCTCGTAAATGAGGGGGGAAGTACGAGAAAAGTGGTAGAACGTGTCTGCTTTCAGAGACCGAGGATTAACTCTCTCTAGCGTGAAAAGTTTCAAGGGGGAGGGGGGGGGAGGAGAGAGAGACAGAGAGAGAAAAAGTAAAACATTCGAAGCCCACGGAATACGAATTTCACAACGGGACGCGTTTGGTATCGACTATCGCGGAATATTTTATAGGGAATGTCTAGAAATCGGGAATCGTGAGGGTACTCGGGGTCAACAGTTCGAATTAGCGTTCAGAATTTAGAGGATACTCCGTTTCGCCAGGAATAGAAATACAGGAGACGGTCGGAGATCGAGAACTTGAAGGGAGCTAAATTTGTCAAAATTTGGCGGATACTTGGCAACCGGAAGCTTGAATGGATATTCGGAGGCTAGGTATATTCGATCGGTTAAAATTATTCAAAACTGTTCCGTATTTGGAGGGACGGGGTAAACGCGATTAAAAGTTTGCTAGCGAAAAATGTTCGCGTCGGAGGAGCTCCGTCGTGATCGCGGTTTGACGCGGGGGACCCTAGTTGCAATAAAGGTCAATAACTATTTGCCCGACAGGCGGCTTATGCAAGTGTCGGATAGTTGCCAGGTATTTCTGGCTGACACGTTCACTGGGGGTCACTAGATTAGCCGGAGCAGCGGGAATTAGTGTCGGTTTCCTTCTTTCCTCGACAAAGGTTAACCTCTGTCTCGCTAATATTCCGTCAGTTCTTTGAATAAAATGAAAAGGATTTCGGTGAATCCTGCGATCGTCAAAGGAGACCAGAGAGAGAGTCTACGCGGGTCAAAATAATTAGCCGATCGTCCGGTTAATTGACTTTATTGCTCAGCAAGGTTCCAACGTACTACGTTACGTACATTCAGTAAAATATACGGTTTCTTTCGTCTCTGGCCGCTGATTAGCTTCGAAAAGCGACGATTTCATTTTTGAATACGGTTTTTTATATAGTAATTCGTTTCCTCGAATATTGTATTTCTCTTTAACGACGAATGGATAGACGGTTGTTTCATCGAGGTAGGTGAGTTTTACCTGCCTCTGGCGCGTTGAATAATCGAAGAGACGAATGGGTTATGGTGGCAGAGATCGAGGCTACAATTACTGGTCGAGATCAGAAAGAAGATAGCTCGGTGTGCTCGAGCCATTAACGAGAATTATCGATGACATCTTTAACCGAGTTTTTTTGCGAGATTCCATTGACTTTAAGGTCAGCGATTAAGCTCCGACGATTTATGCGCGTCGACGAAGTCAATGGGATATTCATCGGATAGGATTCAGCGATGTTTGCAAGCGAATTGATGCTACATAGTCGAAGCGTGTCGAGTTTCTCGGTCAGCGTGAATGTCTTCATCGAGTTACCGGCTTGGCGCTAAACCAAGCTTCGGGACAGTTTTATTTACCAGCGTGCAGTCCGTGAACGGTTACCAATCGTCCGTGTCACCGACAGACTGCTAAACGTGTTTCAGACGCGTTCGTAAGCTCCCCTAGGAAATTATTGTAAGTTCACGGGGCACACGGTGTGTACGGGTCCGAAATATTCGACGAGGCGTGATTTTTTTTTATCGAACACACTGAATGCTCGTTGATCCAGATTAATTGGGGCGAGAGGTCATCCGAATTCAGCGATAATTCGGATTAGCGGAGCAAAAGATAGAATTGTATCGCGTCGAAGTGGAAAATTTAATGATACACGATCGAGAAGAATGGACTACGATCGAGATACAAGTAGTAGCAGAACGCGATACTTGGTCTCAAAATCAGGTCTGAAGAATATTGGTACGTTATTGCTTGGATAGTTTTCCTTCGAGTTGCGAACGATCGATCGTAACGACTCGTATCGAGGATCGAAATCGCCAAACGCGTATACGTTCCCTTTTTCATTCAACGCGAACGTCTCCGCTAGATCTGTCGGAAGAATATAAATTCTGCTCCAGTGGCACCATGAATATCAGTTGATCGCCGCATCAGCTGACTACGCGCCGCGTCAAGGCTGCCAGAGAGATCAAATGAATAATGTACCCCTTTCAGCCAGCTGCATAACACATCTCGGTTCATTTTTAATACTCGTCTGATAATAATGTTACGCGCGACCGTGCACGCTCGGGCATTTCAACGCCGTTGTTCGCGCGAATGGAAATGGAAGTCCGTATTTCATCGACGCGTAAAGGGTCCGACGACATTTGTAACACGAATGCTCGAGAAACGTGAGAAAATAACGTACGCCCCCTCGCGGAATTTCAGGATACTCCTGGTTGTTAGGATGTCTGAAGTGTTTGCTTCTTTCGTTTCGTTCCCGGAGCGCGTAGAAAACGCGTCCAGCAACAATCGATTTGAGAAAGTTTGGTTTCCCACGGATAATTCTAACGAGGTCTTCGCAATGATCAGCTCGATCCAATCCTCGATTATTTCTTCAAGTGTGAACGTTATTCTCTCGATTGCAAACTTCTGCGAACGTTTATTCGGAGTGTAAAATCTGTAAATGTAGTCAAGATACGTACAAAAACAGAAAATAAAAGTAGAGAATCGGAGTTTCGGAGTAGGTGCAGTTGCGGAGCGATGCGTCTGGACCTATATTACCGAAGCCCCTGAAGAAAACGCGTCGCAGCAGGTTAAGTACGTCTACGAGTTCCGTTTAAACGAGAGTGTACGCGTAAAAAAGCTATTCGTACATGTACGCTAAAGAATTCGACCTTGCGGGTAGTCGAATCTTGTCACTGGAGGAGCTGTACGTACGTACATATACACCGATCGATTCTACCGAACGAGACAGAGAGCTCTCTGAAATTGCCTTGGTAATTGATCTTGGTAGCCGTAGCGAAGAACCGGATTCGAAGGCGCGCGGCTCGCATAAAGAAGCGCGAGAACGACGATTCGCGGCGACTTTGACGGCGAGCATCGTTGCCGGGAGTAACAACTGCGAAGCTGCAGCCAGTGCAATCGTCGGCAGACGGGCTAACTTCGCATGACGTCACCTCAGCCAGCGTATCATTTTTAGCCCACATATACAGCCGCACCGTGCGCTCGTCTCCCCTCCCCGCTATTCCCCTCCGTCGTTCCCCCACCCGTCGACCAGTGTGTACACAGACGCGCACTCGTGACTGCACACACGGCCGACACACTCTGGACAGTGCGAGTGACCGAGTGCGCGGTATAGGCCAAACCGAACGGTAGCGATGGATTCGAACCGGTTACCAACTCCTTACCCCCTCGAACAAGTCACCGACTGTTCAAAACTGGTGCTGGGTCCCTCGTAACGTAGTTTGCAATAGTCTTAACTCTAACGATTCCAAACCCAGGACCACGTGTCTGATGCAAGCTGACAATTTTTATAGTTTCTTTTTGTATCTTTAGAAGGTATAGTCCGGGCCACGATATAGCGAGGTCGTAAACCAATCTCTTGAGGGTTGGGGACCGGCTACTGCTGCAGCACTTAGGGCCGTATATGACATCTTGCTCGAGGGTGCCTTTTTGAATGACTTTCTGTGTCCGTAACTGCACTACCTTTTTTAAAGACTTGAGTAAGAATTTTACCTCTTACCATACCTCTAAAAATAGCTTTCTAAAAATGGTAACACTAGATAAAACATTTCTTCGTACGGCCCTGACCATGGTCCAAGGCCCCTAGCTGCTCGTATTTCTGTCAATTCACTTTAAAATTTAACACCGACTCGAGTTTACGACCTCGCTATATCGTGGCCCGGACTATATCAACGAATCGACGAGATTCTCTCAAGGAAAATGAGTCCAAACACGACCTTGATCGCACAATTCTTAATTATACATTTTCAAAAGGAAGAACTCTAAAGCAATTTTCGACGCCTTTGCTTCAAGTATCCGGATTTCGTCGCGATATTCGCTCAGTTAGAGAGGTTTGCTAGTTTCGAGCCATTTCATACGATTATAGAAACGATTCCAACGATTTAGCGTGACATTGTAGGGTTCGTAGCTGGATTCGAGAGTTTCGCTTCGTAGGAAGTTGTGTTTCGCTTCGCGAGTCGGTCGAATGTATCGCTACATGCAAGTGCGGTATCCAGCCCATGTTTTTGTAGGCGATAGTACGTCCCACGATTGCATTGTGGGCGCTTTCCCTTGGCACTACTGACCGAGGTGAAAACATTGCTCAGCTCATACCGAGAGTTCTTGAGGACGACAGACTCTGACTACGTCAGCGGTTCTCAACCCGAGCTTCTCGATGCTCTGCAATTTTCTTCAAACCGAATGCCTTCGACGCTTCTTCGTTCACGTATTTAGCGTGTCGTCGATCAAAAATATTTTGATATACTTCCCACGCGATTTTATCATAATTCTTATTTACTCTTCGATATTTCTTCGATCAGAGACGAGCAAAATTTCAGACAACGGACAAAAGATGAATAATTTCTCATCCGTTATTTGTTCGATAAAAACCGTAACATACAGTACAGTGTCTACTCTGAAAATTTGTGGTATTCGTTTCTCCGAAACCAAAACGATCTTTTAACACGAACATACTATACCGGGGTAAAAAAGTTTCGCTCGCAACTAACGACATTTCCTCGTACCATAGTCTCTGCGAAAGAGAAGGATGACTCTTAATCGATATAGCTAAGACCATTAGGGATTCGGGTGGCGAAGACATATCGAAACTACACGTTTCGTTACCACGAAACCGAGATTCTCGTGATCGATCGGCCGAAACAGAAAATAATAACCACGCCGGAGACCGGTGGACTATCGCCAGGTCCGATCGTTAAATTACCGCGATTCGGTGAGTCAGATTCCCATCAGGAGTCCTAAAACCGACTCGGTTGTTCCAGTTAAACAACGCGCAACCGCGAGCCGTGGATTATTAACGCGCTTCTCGCGTGAGATAAGCAAACCTAACCTATACGCTTGTGACCGATCGCGGTGGTGAATGTCCAACGCAGACTAGTTTCAATATTGATCTATTGCATGGAGCTATTAGAGTGTCCCAGAAAATATTTATTAAAATTTATTAATTTATTCTTGGTCGATAAATCATCTTCAATAATTACGGGTACAGAGATAAACTGCTATAGGTATACAAATCCCATACGACATAAGGTATCGATATGCCTGAAATTTCCAGAAATTGACGGATAATCGTTTGAATATTTTATACCATTATTGGCAGATCCCCTCTTCAGATATCCGAAATTAAATACGCGACCTAGAAATTATTTTGTTAGAATATTTCTTTTATAGCATATATTAGTGTCGTTAGTGTCGCTGCTTGTGAGAAAACAGATTTTTTACTAATATAAACCGACTGTTTGTTTTATTTTTATTAATAATTCACCCGTTTCGTTTGCAACAATTTAATACGTCTCCCAGTCTCCATTCGTGAGATTCTGAACATATCCGGTTTGGTTTATCCCTGTTAAACCCGTATCTGGTTTGCCTGACTAACAGAATCAGCGCAAGTAGTATAAGAAATGGTTGTACAGACAAACGCTGACACGGTTGGATTTAGCTGGTTTTTTTCCAACCAGAAGAAGCCTCTCCGAAACTGGAACGTCTACGTGAGATTTTTTTCAATAAAATCGAATTTTCAGTGCAGTACCGAGCGTAGTTTTTTTTCAATTTATGAAACGTAATACCCTTTTTCCAGGGAACGGTTCGATAGCGTAAACGGGACTTGTAATAACATAATGCCATACGATTTCCCAGGCATTTGCAATCGAGTGTGTTTTCGATCGGGAGTTTAACGTAACAAGTGTTTTCGAAACGCGTTTGGAGAAAGCGTCTATATGGCGTGCGTTTATAGCGAGATCACGGTGAACGAAACCACTCCCATAGCTATTAGGGATTCACCGAGCGTCCGATGAATAAAAATGCATCCTCAGCTATTGTCCTCGACTCGTCTTTAGTCCGTGCTAGCGATGCACATTCCGGCTACCGTCGTCAGAAGCTACGAACACCTCGCTGTTTTACTTTCGATTCTACCAAAAATTCTCAGCCCCCAATTATCAGAAAATAATCTACCACCAATGTAGTTGATTCTCCATAGAATAGTTGCAAAAGTACTTTATTCGTTGACGCAATTCATCGAGAAATTTATTATTGCTAAACAAATTTTAAGTTTCTTTCTTTAGTTGCTCGGTGAGATTGAGTACTAAGCAGACGATGCAAATAAAGAGTTTAAATTTTTGAAAGTGCCAGACTAGGATATCCTCTTAAAAAGCGATGTTCGTGCCCCCCAGGTAGTCACCCTTGAAAAGACAGAGGGCGAGTGCGTCAGCCGGAGCCCTCCGCGTTGCATAAACGCGCGCGTGTAATGCAATTGCGGGCAAACTGCAGCCGCCTATGAACGCCGACGAGAAAGAGAAGCTTCGGATGACCAGAGGCCATGTCGTTGCATGAATATGCGCGGTGCAAGTGCGCACGCGTGTGCAACGGACGGTGCACGTGTGCTGTTGGCTCGTTGGAACGCACTTCGCGCGATTCGTAGCGTCTTGTGGCTTCTATCTCGATCGCGATCCGCTCGTTTCCTCTATCGAATTTACTTACCTAACTTCACCATAACGTATACTTCTATACTAATCTCGAAGGTTCGATTCACGATATAGTCGTATTTTACTCGTATCGAACTCGAAAACTCGTCGACTGACCTTGCGTCCTCGAGATCGGATTCTCGGGGTGCGCGACGCAGCTGCGCGCACGACACGTTTCACGATCGTGAGGAAGGATCGATCCATCGATCGGAAGTCGCTCGACTGCAGCCCGAGTTCGCAGTCATGTAAATATTTATCGAGCCACGAGGGGTCACTCGGCGGAAGTGGTAACATCGCTGTTGGTATAGGTCAGTTTATTTTCGAGCGGAATACATTATCGATCGTGCCGTTAATCGTATGTATATGCGACGTGGACGCACAAGTGGACCGACTGCCTCGTGTCGTTTCTCATTACTTTTCTTCCCGTCGTGTTTTAAATAAAAAAACAGTCTTTGCACCGGCGGCGTCGAGGAAACCTCGAATCGTACTTGATCGTCTCTTCGATCGATACGATGCTCTTTTTTATGCCAAATGTAATCATTGGAGAGTTTATACGCGTATATGGCTCGTAGTTAACGATACTATATGGAATCTCTGAGCCAGGGAAAAGCAGGTGCTCTTCACAAATCATGATACACTATAGTAAGCAACTGTTATAACATTGTAAGCGAATAATGCTCGAAATGGCGTGCTCGAAGAGCTTCACACCGCGACAGTAATTCACGAACGACAGAGGAGAGATAAACTATTTGCACGAGCAAGTAGAAAATGGTAAGCCGGCGAAGAAATGTCGAGCAAAATGAAACCGTGAAAGCAGCATCTTCTCTGTTTACCGTGCTCATTTTTCCCCCGGTCGAAGTGGCGCGTTTATTTTCGCCATTCCGTTTCCTTTCCACAAAGAAACTCGTTCGACGATTCAAGCCGAACGCAGAAGTGTTGGCCGAGCATGAAACATCATTATTCGAGGACAATGAGAGCGTGCACGATTACGGGGACGTAAAACAGCCGGCATGCCAATGACACGGCAGCAAAGAATCACTCTAAAAGAAGAAAATAGTAATTTGCAGCCAGCGAACGAGAGCGTAATAGCGCTCAGCCTTGACCGTGGTTGGTCGCATGAAAGCGAACCTGTTTACTTGCTCTAGAAAATCCCTGATAAACTTTCCAGCTCTTCGTTTTCGGTCGAGAACTGGGGAAAGTTAGGGGGGGAAAAAGTATCTGTAATTTACATCTGCTCGATTTTCGTTTTGTTAATGTCTGGCGGTAGAAATAGTGTTCTTTGTACGGATAATTAAAATTCCCACTTTGCATAAAAGTTTTATTACCTACTACGGAAGATTTCTAAGAAGACGTTTGATCGAGAATTATAGAAAGATTTGGAAATATGTAGACGGGACGAAAGTTTTGTTTTCGAGCAATCGGAAGCTACGCAACCAAGGATTGTCACATATTTCCAAACCTCATTGATATTCATGAATCTTATACGAATTTATTTCAACACATCACCTTGAGGATTAACTCCTTTATCGAACAATCGCATCGGTTGGATGACGCGGCAGTCGATGTAATATTCAAGAGATTCTCGAACTTTATAAGCTATTTTTACAACCGGTTCTTCCGAGATTCGGTGACGCGATATCAGCGACAAGACGGTTTAAGACTATCGCGGGGCCACCTTTTTCTGTTTCCTGGTGTCCTGCGCTGCAACGTTGCAATAGTAGCCGTTCAACGAGAAAGATATCGATTGGCTGTTGTCGGGAACGGGTATCTGTTCGCGTGGAAACCTCGGTAAAGTCATGAGGCTTATGTAACCTCAATGAAACGAGACGTGGAGGGAACGTTGTCGGACTCGAGACAATCATTGACACGTCGTGGGAATACAGAAGGAACGCCTGACACGACAGTTTCGATCCGAGGACGAATTCCCGGATGATTGAATCCCGATGAAACGAAAGGACGACATCGACGTGGCTCCTAGTCGCCTTAAAATTAGATTTATTCCAATCAGACTGTATCTTGCGTAACGAATTAATACATTTTAGTAGCATCCAAAACACGCGAATATCGTACGGAAGTTATCAAAAGGAAACGGAAGAGGAAGCGCTGAAAAACAATATGGCCGCCGCGGGCTCTATATATGAACCCCATCGAGCCGCTATGAATGCATTTCTCGGAATATCCGCGGATGGAAAAGTAGTTTTTGGATGAAAGAAAGGTGGCACGAGCGAACATAGCGATTCTTTGTCGTTGGCGAGTACCTGGAAGCGTCTAGAAGGGGCGAGCGAAACGCAACACCTCCATTTTGCAACACTGGCAGCGTTTTCCATCCAGACGAAACAGGCCTGGCCTGGTGTTGTGATACCCCAGCCCGGGGTTCTGATACACGTCCGAGACGGCTCGTTGGAAAAAACAATGAGCACAGCCACAACAGGACGCGCATTCACGCACACGAGCGTCACAGGACACGCTGATACCATGGCGACGGTCTGTCGGTGTGCCTGAACCAGACAAGGTCATTCATAAGTAGCTCAAGTTCAACTAATAGTATTGTATTACGATACCTACGGCCCTCTTCCTTCTTCCTTCCCTCTTTGTCGACCGTTCCGCGTCGTTCCCTCTCCCTTCCTCTCGCGGTGAACGCTGCGTTCGCACGAGCGAACAATGCCTGGCGATCAGGCACGTTAACTAATTATTGTTCGCTCTCTACGATTTTCGTGACCGCTAACCGTGCTCGAAGACCCGCGAAACTCTGCCCGAAGGTCACCACGGACGCTCAAATCGGACGATAGGTATCTCGAATCGCATCGTCGGCTTCGAAATGGCGGAGACTACGAAGTTTCGAAGCTTAGAACACTCGAATATCTTGAGTATCGAGGGTATCCATAGATCTGTTTAGGGAGTGTCAAGAATTTAGCAGTTCTCGAAAAAAGAAGCGTCAAATTTATTTATTTTCGTTATTTAGTGATATTTTTACAGTTGAGGTAGAGAGCTTATAGATATCGAAACTTATGAATTGTAAATCTGATTTAGACTAGATCAAAGTATTACAGAACAAATTTCCAGTTTAAATTAATGTAACATTGTATCTATAATACATAATATTTGGACTTGTGGAGATTTTTAAGAGTCCTAGGTTTAAGGTGCGTCGAAAGATCGTTTTCTGGTGGAAAATAAAAAGAACTTGCACCCTTGGTATTGGTTGGCGTTTCTAGGGTTAAGAACCACTGGTGCACGCTATGGTTCCTTAGCATTCGCGTGCATTTAGATCGAATCTCCGTGAATCTACGGCACACGAGCGCATCCGGACAACCGGGCTTATAAAATTATTGCGAAAGATCGTCGCCGAAGATCGCCACTGTAAAAGCACGCGAGAACTAATGCCCCTATAGAGAGGAGACAGCCGAATATCGACGATGGCGATGCAGCACACGCGCGCACGACCGTGTACGGGATAAATTATCGCGAGCTTTATTAAAACACCCTCGATACGATCGATAGCGCGGGAAATACGAATCCGTGGATGCCAGCAATCCACGCGAATATTACGAATTATTTTCCTATTGTTCTCCTACGAACGGCGTTAGCGATTTAGACACCTAGCAAGTACAAAAGGACGAAGATCCTTCCACCGTTTGTTAGAAAATAAACTCTCGTTTTGTGATTACACGCCCGGTCCTTTTATAACATTCTGAAAACACCTCTGATTTATATTATTTCGAAGTTTCACTCAACACGAGACGAATTAACCGCGTCATGTTGACTGTTCAAATACTTGGAGCACTTTATTCTTGAGGCGAATTCTCGTTGAAGAGAGGTTTACGACCCTGTTTACGGGATCCTTGCTGCTGGTGGAAAGCTAACAGAGAAAAGAACGCGGTTTCGCGAAAGCGTTGAGCAAATTCAGGTTCTTAGGTTTCCTCGACGTTCTATTTGTCTGCACGCTATTACAATCGGCGAAAAAAAAATTTCAAATCGTTCTGGAAAAATTATTTTCAGTTGCAGGAGTCAATTACAATCATTTTTGGTGAATAGACGTATCCCCGAAATCCTACGCACTTTCGAGAAAAAAATTCAGGAAGGTGCTGAAATTTTTCGGCGAAAATAAAAATTTCAAATCGTTCTGGAAAAATTATTTTCAGTTGCAGGCGTCAATTACAATCATTTTTGGTGGATACGCATATCCCCGAAATCCTAACCATTTTCGAGAAAAAAATTCTTTACCGAAAATATTATATAATGTGTGGCTAGAAATATTTCTGTAATCTCACTTCCTCTTGTGTCCATTTCTGTAATCTGTCGATAATATTGCGAAAAATGGGCCGACAGAATACATTGGATGTAAGGTGTACTGATATACCTCGTTTGTGATTATATTCTTCGTTTTTATCGCTTCACTTGTAGGCATAATCCAATTATCCAGCATAATTGATTTTCCGACATTGCCCCAGTCCCGAGCATGCCGGATAATCAGAATTTTACTGTGTACAGCGCGTCCGTCGAATCACGATGCATTTTCAACGGTTCGGTCTGCTTCTTTGCCCAATCGCGGAGTATTACAACGCGCGTTGGTCAACGTATGCAAATTGAAAATGAAAATGGAAGGCGTCTACGCACTTCCGGACAGATGTTAGGCCTTGTGCACATTGTGAGTTCCTCTCCTCGCGTCTATTGCTCTCCTTCCTGCTTTCTTGCCTTCCTTTCAGCGATCTCTTTCTTCCATTGTCTGCGCGGAAGAATAACAATGTCCACCGTGCTAACGGTTCGCTTGCATCAATAGAGCGTAACTTTTTTCGTCGATGAGTCTTCTCCGACGACAGTCCATGGAACCTGGAGTGCGAATGAAAATTGCTATGGACCGCGATCAAATAATTGTCACCAGGTCAACGATTGAAAATTGAGCAATTATCGAGTAACTCAATCACTACTCAATTATTTGTAATGGGCGGGTAAAATGATATGTCGGCGTTGACTTTAGCACTTTACGATTAGAGGAATGATAAAATAAATACACTTTTGGCGGGAAAAGACACGCCACAACTGCGCCCTCTAGTTACTCCCTATGATCGTTGCTACCAACTTCGTTACTTGGACTGGCTAGGTCATTTATTATCGCTTTCAACTCTCTATTTTCTTTCCCCATTTCTTTCTATTTGAGTAATGAGTCGTCGTCAGGGTTAGGCTCCACTCGATCATCTTTCTCTGCCCTAGAGACGTCGAGTTCGTTCTCATTTTTATTCTCATTTCCACTAATTTTTATATTTAGATAGGATCCTCCAAGAGTTTTATATCAAATTCTGGGCATGCTAGTTTCCAATCGTCCGAAGACAAGCAACGAGTTTCGTTTTCGCGAACAATCCGAGGGTTTTGATCCGCGAATGCGTTAAATTGTTACCCAGGCATGGAACGCGCCCCGGAAAAAGATAAATATGACTCCCGGTGTCCGGGGATATAATTGCGGTGCCCGAAAGGGCCTGACCCTCGAGAGTTCTCCCGGGTGATCCCATTCCGTCGTCGTCCAGCCACGGCGGTTTAATTTCGCGTTGACGTAGGTCCAGGGCTGCATTGTCTCTTGTTTCACGGTGTGCTCGCATGCGTAGCAGGTCGCGTTGCGAACCAGTCTTCGCGCGTGTACGTTCTTTGTTGGCCGGGCTCCATCCTCACGTGAAGTGGCCACGCACAAACGCGCAGCGTCGGCCGACGATCAGAGGGTGAAATTAAAAATACCGTGAAACCCTCCCTTATGCCTGGCTCTGCCTCGGCTCGTCTCTCTGTTTTCCTCTGACGCGTTCAGGGCCGTCGAGCACGAAAACGGAGCCCCGTTTCCTTTTTACCTGGTTCGATCGGGGCCACGACGGCGATTTATAGGGTATTTACCCTTCTATTTACGGCCACGATGGATACCGTTCCGATCGCGTCTCCATCCGACAACCATCACCGTCCGAGTACTTTTTAAAAAATTATCACGACCGTACTTGCGTTTTAAAGAAGGATACGAAAATGAAACGCGTCGTTCGTATTTTAACGATAGAATCGTTTATCGTAATCTCGTCGCTGGGTATTCTCACATATTTCCCGTATTTATAGAATGCCATGGCGCTGGTGATGTTATTGGCAACCACGGTAAAAGTTGTCTAGCGAGTTTTTGCGTTCACGATTCTGCATAGAATGGTATTGAATAATATGATTATATAAGATGTCGTAACAGTGGTGCATTTAATATCGGTGGAAAAAATTTGCCGTTTCACGATTGCTTCGAGGTTATATGATTTTTATATAGAAATTTCGTATAAAAACCGACACGATTTTGACACGATTCGGTCCACGGTTTCTATTTTTACCAATTTTTTTTTTCTGACCAGAGAAAACGACGTCGCTCGGCCATTTAAACGAACAACTGTTACGAATTGATAAAGTCCGCGATGTTTTCACGCGCGAATCGTTCGAGAGTCTCAGACTGGTCGACGGCGTGCCAGTTCGGCCGCGTATTCGTGGAAATTAATTTTCTAGCTTCGAAGAGAAATGCATGAATGTTAAGAGCAGCGTGCCCCGCGATCCTCGGGCAAACACGTTCCATTCCATTTCGAAAGATATTACGTTCCTGCCTCGTTTTCTCTTCGCGTCGAAAATTGCGAAAATTCGTTAGAACCAGTCTCGCGAGTTCGCCGGTCGATAAATAATCGTTCGATAAATGAAACCTTCGATGTCTGTGCGCGCGACACGCGTCGATGAAGGGTCGAAGAATGGCGAACACCTACCGAAAATTGGTCTGAAAGGGTGCGTGTTGGTGTGTTCCAGATGGTGGTGATAGTTGAGCATCCAGGGGAGGAGGGTGGCAGCAAGGCCCAGGGCGATGTGGCTTACAAGCGGGAAAGCTCGAGGAGGTGATAACGACTTCTGACCTCCCGTGAGAGACCCTACCGTGGCGGAGAGGGCCTTGCCATCGATCGTCAAGTAAAAGGCTCACCATTCAGAAGAAAACGAAGAAGAGAAGGCGGAAGAAGCAGCAGAAGAAGACGAAGAAGAAGAAACGACGACGGAGAAAAACGGTGAGACGAAGGAGGAAGAGAGGCGAGCTCTAGGGGATCGAGAAACACGCACTAGCTGGGAGAAAGGGTGGAGAAAAAGGGCAGGAGAACCTTGAAAAGTAGTCCCCTTACCCGCGGCTGTTTCGCCAAGACAAGACACATTCTCCCCAGCGGGATCGCTGCGTGTGCGTATCGCTCCTAACATTTTAAAACTTCTACCTTGAGAACATATACCTCGTACGAACAAGTACCTTCAAACTTAAACCTCTTTCGCAGCGCAATAGTGCCTAGGCCCCTCCGAAGAACGCAACTACAAATAATAAATAATAATACAAATAATATTATTAACGATAACGACGTTATCTATATATATATACACACACATATATATATATATATATATATACATACAGAGACACAAGCGAGACAAATTATTATTCGATACGATTAAGTGATCTATAGTCGCAAGAGAAGAGTTTAATTGTATTGTTCGGCCAGGAACAAAGTCACCTACGCGCAATCTGTGTGACCGTGTCATCTATATCTGTCTCTTTCTATATACATGTATATGCAAGAACGTTGTACAGGTCTCTTCGGATAAAAAGAGTATAAAGAGGAACCCCGTGACCTGCGATCAGCGCACGGACGCACCAGAAGAAACCGTTCGGTTTGTCGAGAGATTCGATCAGGAATTCTCGTTGATAACGTCACCATCCCCCCTCCCCCCTTCTTTCACCCCCAACACACCCCCTGCCCAACCCTGTCACGATTCCGCAAAACCTAACCATCCAATCTGTAACCGCCCCTCCGTTTAATCGATTCTACGAACCAGGACAGCAAAGTACCTGCAGACACAGATATATTTATAATAATAATTTATATAATAATAGCGATACCGAATAGTAATAGCACGACGTTAGCGATAACGGCTAAGGGCAAAGAGAATAATAATAGCAACTAATAGGATAGATCACTACGTAATAAGTGACGAGAAGAGGACGAAGGAGACAAAGCAAGGATCGTACAACAGAGTGTGAACGCTTAAATAATTCTATACGCGCTATGGTTAGAGTACTTCTACTTTGCGGTTAATCTACTCAGCGATTGCGGGGCCTGTTCTACATATATACGATCAAGGTACGTGCCGTTTCATTTTTCGTTTTGAGTTTTTACTTGAAAGATGGCGGCATGTCCGTCCCCGGTGGTGGAACGTTTCATCCCGTTTGAAATCCTCGCTACCCGCTCGAAGCTCTCCGTCTTTACCGTCGGACCCTTCCTTTATCCTCTCTGGTAACACAAAATTAAATTATTTTTTATATTTGTGTATTTCGAAAATTCCTGGTCTTAATCGTTTCTTCCGTAAAATTCGTTTCGCTCGCGATGGTTTCCTTTGTTTTGGCACGTTGATTCCTCTTTTCCACCCCTGTTCTAAGACAAGTATATAAGCGTCGAGTTTTAAACGAATAGTTACTTTGTTTATGACCTAGCAAATATCAATGTGCAAATAGTCGCAAAGGGACGTGTCTCCGTGTGATAATTTGACTAAAAGTAATTCGTTTCAATAGTCGAAATCTTTAGAAGTTCTGAGATTTTCGGAGGGACGTCGAAGGGAATATTTATCCACGGGAGGCGTGGAAACAAACTTTGATGCTCCGATTTTCGATGAAGTCTAATTTTACTGCTATTCGTGACGTACAATGTAAACTAACATTCTCCTTTCAAACACAAAAGCGGCAGGTTTGGATATCGTAATCGTCGATAAAGATTTTCGAGAAACCTCTCGAGTCTCGATCGCGAGCGAACCGGTCCACGATCTCGTCGTGGTTCGATTCTATCACGGGCGTCGAACGGCTTGTTTCGGATACGTCAATCTTTACATATAGCAGATTTCGTCACACGGAGAAACTCTGAGTCCTTCAAATCCCAATTAGAATTTCGAGTCGCCATAAATGATTAAATTGAAATCGACGGAGTAAAGAATGGCTACGGAAGCCTCTCGTCTCAGAAGGCTATGGAGGGATTTGCCTCCGCTTGGCAATCCTAATCCACACTGTTGTCCTTGACGCTCTTGATGGCATACGGGGGGCAATGGCGCTTTCAAATATTTGTTTAGCAACGGGGGTTGCAATTAAATTCGTGCGTTTATTTTTATGAGAATTATGGGTTAAAAAATTCGTGCTTAATCAGTGCAATATATGGTCAGCTTCAAACTACCCCTCCTCCGCCATATTGGTACTCCGTATTTCACGCTAAGGCGTCGGGCGACTGCGCAGAATCAGTATATCGCTGACCGCACAATGGAGCAGTCGCAACCTTTTCAGACGTCTAACCCAGCCGGGACTAACCTACTTACATACGACGAGTCGTACGTATCGCTATAAATTAACAATGTTCTATCGATAGCTGCTGGATAGTTGACGTTTAAAATAGATGATCGGTCGAAAGACTAAAATTGTTATTCGATACCTATGTTTGCTCGTACAAAGGAAAGGTTGTTTTCGATATTTAAAATGAATATAAGGTGCATAAAAATTAATTTTCAACGCACTACGATAATAATGGCCACGGTGATTTACAAAACTGGTTCACAAAGGGCTATTTAAGGGCTGTCCTCGAGTTTCATTCGTTCATACTGTGTTTAATTTTGTACTAAAATTGGTAATTATTTGTTATTCGATCGTGGGCCCGCGGAATCGAAAAATAAAAAATGTCTTCGTAGCAGTAAAGGGTGAATCGGCGAGATGGGCGTTTCGTTAGCGAGCGATTCGATCGGCGTTCCGGAAGGAGGAAACTTTTACCTGGATATCTGGTCGAGGAAATCTTCATTCTTGCGGGATAATTAGCACCCTCGGTGGACGAAAAGCGGCGGTGTCGTTACGCGCACGACGCACACACATACGTAGACACACGAGCGCACAGAGAGTCGCACGCTCGCGAGTGAAAGGTGGCCGATACCTTCTCGCAGTATGTATTTATCTTCTGCGTCGATCTTCGTTCCTCGTTCGGGGTAAATTATCGCAAGGAATTCTTTTACGATCGTTGCTCGACATTCGACGCTCGGTCTTAGCCGTTCACTTTCACTCGTGCGAACGCACCGACGCGGCATCGATGTCTCCCGTTTCGTTTCACGATCAATTCGGCCCACCACGGGCGTCTCGTATGAAATTCACGTTCGAGGCACGGTTCGAAATCCTCGTGGCCTTCCTTTCGGGGCTTCGACCCAATGGCGTGCCACTCACGGACAACTTAATAACAATATCTTAATTGGTCGTCTAGGAATACAGCCGGTTGCCCCTCCGATCGATTCGTTTTACTCGTTCGGGCACGAAACATTCGCTAAACGATCCGATATTTATACTGTCGGTCGTCAGTGGTCTTTCCTATCGTTTCGAAATATTTTTACAATTATTAAAAAATATTTTTCCAAGGACCAATTTTTTGCTCTTCGAGGTCCGTTCGATCGTAATAGATTTCAGGCTCGCTGGCCACCGCAGACCGTAATAACAAAATGACAGCAACAATCTGGATTAAAAAAAAAAAGAATTACCAAGCGATGTAACGTCGAGATTGGAAAAAATGCAGTTGCAATTTACTTCTTGCCAAGGCAAATGGTAACAGCTACCAGATTCAGGCGTTTCTGCGGAGTAATTCGTTCGTCGGGTTGAAAAAAAAAAGGACGCGGAATTTACAGCGTTATTAGGTATCGAAGTGCAGCAAGTGCATCAACGTCACTGGGCACTGCGGTAGGTGATACGATGGTTTTTCATCGTAGGGAGCTATAACGGACACCTCGGTCGGTCGTTTGGCTCACTGGTAGCATAGAGTCATTGTCCGGCATTTACGTGACGAATTTCCCGTGCTCGTCGTCTTCGCGAGTATCGTTCTGTCGTTCATGGCCACGCTATTCGCATTTTAAGAGCTTTCTAAGAAGCCTGGGCGAGCTAGCCGCTGGCGTCGATAAACTCTGCCTTTCAACTTTGTTGTTGAGCTCTCTTTCGACTCGAGTGGTTTTGTTTTACGCTAAAACCTTTGGGATCGGAGCTGCGGACACGACAGTTCGATTAAAGAAATCTTCAAACAACGGAACTTGTGCTTTTCTGACAGTGAGGGCCATTTAAAGTTGCCCGTTTGGACGTTCATTTTTAAATATGGAGAACAATGTGTAACTCTTATAGAAGAATCAAAATGAAGACTTTAAACTTTTATCGAACCATCGGGGGTTCTGGGAACACCATTTGGAATGAAATTTTAATACATTCAACGTTTAGGGTACATTGGTGCTTGGGGAGCATTATATTTAAAATGATCTAAATTCGAATGGATGTAAATTTATTTTAAAATGTGATATTCTCCGAAGAGGACAAAATGTCGAATAACGGATATTAAAATTTCATAGTAAACGAAGCTATTTCTATTACCGTAGAGCTCAATTTATTGCTAGGAAATTTTACTCTGAATATTGCTGGAAAAATCAATAGGCAGCGAGGGAGAATCAGCGAACAAATATACGAACTGTTAAATTTAAAACGCAGAAACGAACAGAGCATCGAAGGAAAACAAAATATTAGTTGGATCGTTTTCGGGGAGTTTTTTTTTTCTCGGATGAAATGAGAGAAGCTCGAAGCGTTCGAACAGTTTAAATCGTAGGTAGATGTCGATGGCGGTGAATCGCAGCTCGAGGAACAATACAGCAAGAAAAAAAGTGTTTAGTTTTACAGTTAGCGAAAGCTCGTTGAAATTCTAGACGCTGTCGGCTCACACGTGCTTCGATTACTCCTTCTGCGTCCCACGAAGCTCGCTCGTGATTTTGCGCCAAGTCTTCGGTCAATTCTTCGCGTTGCGCTCGGGGCGGCGATTATATTTGAATGAAATATCAATTTCGAACGGTAAACACGTCAACAATTAGCTTTCCGTGTCCGTGGAATACAAACTTGGAATATTAAAGGGCCCCATAAAATATCGTCCATTTTGAATCACTAATTCATATAGCATTTCAAGCATTTTATGACATTGCTTAAAAAGCAGTTACGTTTCTCTGAGAGTTTTGTTAAAATTTTTGCGGAACATAATATCGGAAGAAAATATATCTCGACGGAAATTTGAAATTTAAAATAGAAGTAAATCAGGTTTGAGTTAGTTTCGTCCCCGATGGCATGAAAGGACCAGACATAGGAAATATGTTTTACATTGCTAAAATGTGTACTCTTTTATTTGTGAACATTAACGTATGAATTGCACTATATATATCGCACTCTGATATGCAATCCGCAAAGCAATGTATAGGGTGAGTCACGCAATTTGATCTGGTCATATCTCTTATGATTGACAATAGAAGCAAGTGGTACAGGAAGAAGCTGAACTGTTTAATAATGTCTAACTTCCTATGACGTTACTTTTTCAGCAAGCGCGACGATGAGTGACTGCATGAACTCAACCCATTGTCTGTATTCGAAGCAATCGCATTTCGTATCGTAAACTAATTTTTCACGCTATGTTTAACTCAAAATAAATAACTGCCCTGCTTTCGAGTACAATTGAAATTAATTCGTTTGATTTGTTTTTAATTGGGAAATCCTCGCAATTCCATCGTTAATACGCAATTTCTAAAGCTGTAAAATATATAACGTATCAAAATCCAACTCTGGTCGCATTCGATCGCCTCGTTAGGCGTTCATACATAAATCTATACCTACTCCGGATAAAGATATCGCCACCTCCGCTTTCAAGCTCACCGGACGACCTCGATTTTGCAGCTCGAAAGCAGGAATTACCGTATCAAACGAGCGAATAGCTACGGCTCGACGTCTTTACGAATGTACCGTTGCGACGCAACGACGTCCATCGATCGATCGATCGCATACATCAAAGTTTCCATCATTGACCGAAACCGCGCTATCCTGGACAGGATTCCAAAGCTGCCACGCGCGTCTGAGCATAGCCAAGCTGCTCGCGTCGCGTCCTTTCGCAGGCACACGATCAATCGATAGCCAGGAATGCTCGAACCGAAGTTGTATCTAGCCTTGAAAACTTTGGGAAAACAATACATGCTCGAGAATGCACAGTAATGTCCTTCGAGTCGTCGCTCGATCGAGTCCTGGCCGCAGCAGCTCGAAGGACGAGTGAGGAAGCATTAATCGTTCCTGTGTCTTTGATTTGCTGATTCCATACTCGAAGTTACGAAATTCACCGAATATTATTTGTCAGCGATTCGTGTTGAGTTCGATTAATTAAAGGAAAAAGCGCATTTTGTCGTTTTTCATATTTCGAAGAAGATCCCTCCAGTTGGGAGGATTAGAAACGTTCAGGTTACGAATCATTACGGTATATAGATTCAGAATCGATAGGAGGATGTAAGAATAGACGTAATTCGAGTGTTATATTTGTAGAAATTTAATACGAGTGTTTGAAAGGATTACACCCGGAAGCTTTTTAAGGTTTCGCGGATTCGAAATAAATCGCGACGGAGCATCGGCCCCCGGTACACCTTGCCCCGTAGCACGGGGTAAAAAGTCAAGGACGAGGTCAGAGGGGTTCGCGTTAGAATTCAGTTGGTGGTGGGGGGCGCGGGGGGATGAATCACGGAGGGGTGAAACACAGTGGTCGCGCGGCATGTGGTCGAGAAGCACGGTGAACCAGATATTCGAATGGCATCGACGGGTCGAGCAGGCCGCCGCAGCGGGAGCAGGGGTGACAGTACGACGGGGAAAGGGACTCTGGGGGGCAACTGGGTATACGAGGTAGTGGGTATAGAGTGGAGGAACGGAGATATCCAGGTCACAAAACAAGTGTCGCAACCGAGCACGCTGGCACGCTCCTGTGAATACACTTGCGTCTCCGCGCGACGATTTCGACCGACGCGGGCGTGTCTGGCTATCGATTAAACCCGACCGCCGCGAAAGGTGCTCGGGATCGCGTGGTTTCCGTCGACGAAGGTCGCTTCGAAGACAGTAGGATCGTATAGGTGTGGAATCTCCAGCGATCGTCTGTGTCTGGACGCGTGCAGAAAATTCCACTCGAACGTTGCCGGGGGACAACTCTAAAAAGTTTCGAAGGAGAATAGTCCCTTAAGGATCAGACTCGGTGCGCGCGAACGCGACGCGCGCGCGGACCTTGCACAAGCGTCAGAATGTAACCGCGCCGTAAAAGGATCGCGAATCGGTCGCCATCTGAAATCGCCGGCAAGTCCATGTTTGGTCTTCGTTATCTCGTTTTAACAACGGGAACCTTTGAATCGTTTCACCGATCGTGCCTCTCGCTCCTCCCCGCCGCGGATCGTCTTATCTTTGTTCGTCCCTTTCCTTCGCCGTTGCAACAACTTTCCCACGTGGAATTCGTGGAACGGAATCACCTTTTTTCACCTAAAATCCAGTGCAACGATGTCGGATTTGTATTATGGAAACTCGAATTAGTTGCTGGGAATGTTTCTTGGTTCACGAAAAATTGCATACTCCTCGTAATTCCCGCGAAATTCTGTGCATGACCCAGTGACGCATTCGGTTCCCCCCCTCTTCCGGTCGATTAAAAAACGCGCACGTCGTTGGAACGAGTCCGCGCACGACTCGCGACCACAGAGAAACCCTTTTCTGTCTTTTCATCGGAGATTTAAAAGCCTGAGTGGAGACGGACGAGTCTCTCGCTGTTAAAGGGTGCAGGGACGCGGGGGAGGGGGAAAGGTTGGTGGAAAGTGGAGTTTTGCAAGATCCATTGTGCGAACGGCGTGTAATCTGCGTTAGGCCTGGAAACTACTCCGGCAGCCAATGATGCCACCGGAAAGAAAGACAAGGGGCAGCAGGGAAAGAGGGTGAAAAGGAGAGGGTGGCGCGTGGAAGGAAGGGAGAAAACGATGATAAAAAGCCCGGGAAACGACAGAGACGGACTGAGAATGAGGTAGGTTGGGAAACGCGGGGGTGGCGGGAGGGAGAAGCCGACGAGTGTTGAGACTGTATTGATTTCCATTCCGGGCCGTCTGGCTGTAGTCTAGTCCATATCCGGTGTTCTTCGTGCTCTCGCGTCGCGACGCGCGTGCACACGCACTATTCCGACGCGAGCGTCCACCGCTGGTCCGGGAATCGTCGGAAATGTAGGGTGAAACCGCCCGAAAACAAAGACGACCAGACGAAAGCGGGATTGGGGCGTCTCTAGGCAGCCTAGGTTCTTTTACATAACGCTGGACGCCTTTGTGTCGATCCCTTCGGTCCTGCAGTTGGACCAAATTAATTCCAGGGGTAGTTGTTTCGACTCAGGGGAAGAAACGACAGCCTAGATCAGAGATTCTTAACGCGGGGTCCGAAAGAAGGCCACGAGGGTCGAGCCATCGGTATTTTGATATTTGCTACTCAAGCAGTACGGATTCCTCGGTTGAACATCGTTTCGGGGTAGACACGTTCATATTTCGTACAGCGGAAACAAAATTTTGCACCAGCAGTTTTTTAAGCGTCTTTCGTGCCTCACTGGCTCCAAGGGGGTTCGTTACTCAAGTTTTAGAAAGGTGGGCCTAATTCGACGACCATTCATTGCCCAACTAGATGCAAAATAGGCCCACGAAGAATTCGGTGGACGACGTAAGGAATAGATTGCAGGTTTTCAAGCTCGGCTTCATAATTGACCGCCTCTTAATTGCGATCCAGGATCGCGTCCTTAATTGCGTCACGGTGAAAGCAACATGCTCCGTCTCTTTTTCCGTCTGGTCTTTTTTATATCTTCCGTTCTCCGTCGCTCGCCCCACCTCCCGCCCCCGAGGGCACATGCGAATTCTGGTTTCGCGGACGACCGGTTCCTTTTCACGAACCCCTGCCGTCGCTTACTGCTGAGTAAGTCCTCGTAATTAAAGACGACCGTTCCCGCTACGTCGAAAAAGCGACTAGCGATCCGTGCAGGCTCTCCAAGAGGTCGCGGGACTGGTTACTTAACGAATAACATAAATATTTGCGCATACCGGCGCGATTTATCGAACGATGACGATCGATAGTTGCAATTTCGCGTTAGAACGATCTGGTATCAGGTCGAGTAGGATCAGTTTAAGGAAGAGTGCTCGAACAGGCCTCGCCAGAGTCAGAAACTTGCAACGTCCGCGATCAAAAGACAGTTTCAATCTTCATTCAGCGAGGTAAACGTCTCACGCAACAAAACACGGAATACGGAGCACGTGGCTCTCGAACAGAAGTGCCAGCAGAAAGGAAAGTGCCCAAAAGACGTCCAGGTTGTTTCGTAAGCTGGAAAGGTCTGATAAAAAAAAAATAAAAAAGAGCCAGAACTTGGCGGGGGTTGGGTTTCGCGAACGAACCACCGGTTGAAAGAGGCCTGAACAACGCCGGCTAGTTCCCCATTTACGATCCACGATAGAAGCGCCTCCCTCGAGCACAATGAGACGCGTTTATAAGTGGAGTGAATGCATGCGAACGACGAAGGAACGACACTGAACGATCCAGCGCGCGCGGCATGTTCCAGCAGGCGATATAGTCGCGGGGGTATTGATTTCAGGGCATAAATAGACCGTGGTCTCTATTATTCAAAATGCGCTCCTACCCCTGGCCGTCCGACAGCGCCATCCTCCACCGGAATATAATAGCGGTGGCAACGTTTCCGCGGGATCCTTCGTTTTTGCTCTTCCTCTTCGATCCGATCTCGTCCGACCACTGCAGCCGTTTCTACTTACTCCGTGTATTTGTCTCTACGCCACGCGTCCACCCTCGCCAGATCGTTACTCACCGACCGTTTAAACTCTTTCCCGGTAACTACTTCCGGTTCTTATTCTCAGCCAACTATTAATATTGCCCCTGCCTTCTTTCTCGATATATCCATTTTTACACCGCAAATAACTTCATCGAACACGGTGAATTCGTTCATTTCGAAAAGCAATTAACCTTAGAAAAGGGTACAGCCGAATAAGGGGGTCAAATGTGCCTCCAAAACCGAATTGAACGAATGACGGGTCATTCGATAGGTTGTCCAAAAAAAACCCTGTGTGCAAATGTTTAACTTGAAATCTCGACCGTGGGGGTATATAAAATCATGTTTTTGTACAATTTCTCTTGACCTATTGAGTAAAGAAATATAAAAAAATTCAGAGACGCAACGAAACATCCGTACGACCCAATACGTTCTTTGCTCTTCGGTTGCGGCGAATGAAGCGATTAAATAAATCGAGATCGGAATTTTTTCGATAAATTCCGGAGTGAAATGAGTCCCTCGAAGAACACGGCTCCGTGGTTTTCTCGCGTCGCGCGTGTAGCGCTCTGCGAGCGCGGAGTGTGGGCTCAAGATTAATTTAACTCCGTTTTACCTTGGCTTTTACACGACCCTTGCCACTCCCACCTTTCGCCGACCGGTGTCTTGTCCCGTCCTCTCGCGTTCATTGCAGCGTTACAACGATCCTTGAAACACAATCGCCTCTTCCTCCTCTCGTCGGGCACGTCGAATTTCCGCGACTCCCCGTCGTTCGTTTCCTAATCGTTAATTCCGAACCGGCGGATTCGGATTTCAGACCGTGAACACGCGATTGTTATTCGCCATTCCGGGGCTTTATTGTTGCCCTGGGATTCTTCCGACTGACCGTTCGAGAGCGGCTGATAAAATATCGTCGCCAAACAGAGCGCGCGGAAGGGCCGCTATTCTAGTCCGACACTTTGTAAAAATTGATTTTTTCGTAGCTTGGAACCTGAGAAATATATTGTTAAAATATTTGATAAAAATTCGTAAAAATAACGTAGCTACTTGCTAAAACCATGCTCCATCTGTAAATGTCGTCGAATTTCATCGCGTTAGCGATTCTTTTTTTTATTCCCAGATCGTTTCCCGATCGGTAGGGGTAGATAAACGGCACTATGTAACTAAAGTCGCGTTAAATACCTTCGGTTACACCGATATTACCGATTAGAGGCGGGAGTTATGAGCGGGCAATTATGTTCTTTACCTTTCCGCCATTTCCTCGAACACGTTCTTCGCGTCGACCTGTTAGGTCGTGCGAAACCGCTAAACGTAGGAAATTCACCCAAGCACTCGGCAATGGTTCTGAAAGGTCCATTGTTCCCATTACGATTCCACAAATTATGCAATTTATGTCTCCGATCGACGATCGGACGATTCCTTGTTCAAAAACAAACCGAAATCGTGGTGTGACATTTTTCTATACAAGGCTTCGTTTCGCAGAGAATCGACTTTGAAAATCGTGCCTTAACTGGGCGCCTTGCGGGGCGCGCCCAGCCCCCTTCCGCGTTCGAAGTCGATTTACTCGAAAACGAAGCCACGTACACAAAAGTACTACAGCACGTTTTCGATGTAGTTTTACGCATAGAATCGTTCCCAGTGGCTTTCAGTCCCCCAACTCGCCGCGGGACACCAACAGAGGTCTCTTTGTTGCTCGTAACAAAATTCCATAGCGGATTATTGCTCTTGTGGCTTTTCCGCGAGCCTTCCGTCCGTGATTAGCGCACGGGTGAATAATTGCCATTAAACCCGTGATGCATTAGGCACACCCCCATCTCTCCGTTCTCCAGACCCCACCCTGGCGCGAGGTACTTTATAGAATATTATGCTAATATCGTGTACGCGGTAACGCGCACGTACGATACTCTATCGCAATTACGCTATCGAGCACCGTAAACTCGCGGGCAATGCGTTACGGTGTTGTACGCCGGTAATAGGAGGTACGAGTCAACCTGTAACGAAGAAATTCATCGAGCACCGACCGCAGACTCGCGCCATGTCTCGCGTGCGATACGAACCCATTGGCGTGCACGCGTTGGACAGGTTCGGGTCGGGAATACGACTTAATGTATCGGTTTGGGTGATTTTGCCTGCCCTTTGTTTAATCGCGAATGATATCTTCGAGATTTTAATAGACGAAATTCTATTTTTCCAACTTTAACCCCTCTGGGGTACCTTGCGTATCTCGTTAGTCAAAATTAATTTTCATCGATGGAACACTATATTTTTCTGAAAATTTTCGTACACTTTTGACGATATGTACTTTAATGTTTCGATGAGCGTGTCGCGGTAATGGTGAACCCACAACGAACGTTGATTCGTGTTTGTTTAATTTACAGTTTACAGTTATCAGCGATGATGGAAATATTATTCGCAGCAACCTATCCAAACTGAAATATCGTGCTGGAGAGTTGATTGCTCGTTTCGCTGGTGAACGATAGCGGCGTCAGCGGTCATTATGTAACTGTATTAATACGTTTGATAATGGTGGTAATTTATTTTGCGGTATAATTATTGCATCAACGTCCCTCTCTGCCGGCACAGTACGATCGGTCAGGGTTATCGATTACTGGGAAGGTCTGCTTGGATTTCGTATTTGTCGTTGCACGGTTAAATCTGTAGCAAATGTTGCAATATTATTCGAATCTTCCTGTGCAGGTTTAATTAAAGAAACGATGCTTGGAATGGTCGAAACGTTTCTTCTAAAAATTGTCTGATCTATAAATGATGTGTCTTTAAGAATTCAAGTATTTTCTACGAGTGGTATAATTATTTTTTAAGATAACTGAGGTATGGAAGTCCAATGTACAAGTCTTCGTTGTACAATATTCCGAAAACAATTCTGTTTTCTTTTAAATCGGAAGGTCAGGAAGCAAACGTCGTTGCTTATGTATCGAGCTAGTAGAATATAGAGTGTTCCAGACAGACTGTCTACGGCTGACGTCAGTAGAATCGGTCGTAACGTGGCAGACACAGAATTAGATTACGCGAGAAATGAATCGCTGATGTAGCAAATTGGCCAATACACGTTCGCGATTGACAAATGGAAACAAATATCTCAGCGTGCAAAGTTTAGTAAATAAAAGATATGCAAAGCAGAAAAAAGAATTTGCAAGTAAAAATACATATTTCGTTCGAGAAGATTACAGTTGGAGGGCAAACAAAATAATTATGATTCCCTATATTACATTTTCTTCCGATAATTCTTAAAATAAAATTGAAGAATGAACAATTTTCAAGTTAGAAAGTATATATAAATATTGATAGTAGCGAAATGAGTATAAACGAGACGTTTATGTAAATAGTTTTTTTTAGAAAAGAGGATCATTTACGTTTTCCCACTGAGAAAATAACGAAAGGAACGGGTATTTTGTTCCTGCGAAACTACTTTACGTAAACTTGTGCAGTAAGTAGATTATACATGTCGACGTCAGCCATCTATTAATTTTAATCTCGTCGCTCGTACAATCTTATCTTCTTTCGTAGCGCGCCTTCCCTTTTCTTCTTTTTCGACCGTCTTACAGCCAGCGATTTGACATCCATTGATCATCGCCTTTCCCGATTTCTCCAGGAGAACCTTAATGGGAAAAATCTGAATACTGATTTTCATGAAAGGTCTCTTTCATTAATAATGATTTTCAAAGACTATTCACGATGCATTGCGAAATGAATTATTGCATACATTTATTGAAAGGTGAATTGTGAAATTGAAACTAATGTTCGTTGATTGAAGTGCCAGAAGTTGCGTAAATCGGGCAATGACGAGTACTCCGTTCCGATAAATAGAGCTCCATCGTACATTGGGACAGCGTGCGCGATTAATGGCCGACAGTGAAAGAAACTTAATTTGTAATCGAGGAACGGCGGCTGTAATTCGCTGGAATGTTATTTTCCATGAGAATGCGTTGAATCCATCGAGCCGACGCGACGCACGTGGGATTGTTGCTCCTGTGCCCGTGGAACCTGCTGGCATACAGTTCGCGTCGCGACGTAACGCGCCCGTTACGGCCTACGTGGAAAACCAGTCTCTCTTTCTCTTTCGTCTCGCGAAAGCGCGAGTGGATCGAGGCTCCGAGACCGTGTTATCGATCGCCCCTTAACAAGCCTACCTTCGAGAGCGTTTTTCAAGCACTTCCGCCCCGGCAGCGTCGCGAGTATCTCGGGGGATGAAACTCGTTCCCGAAACCTCATCAACTAATTGCGTTCTACGATTTTTATGTAACTCGCGAATATATCAAATTAATTCCAGAAAAGGAAATCTATATATACAAACGTACAGGTTGATCCACGTGTAAGTTCCGCCACCCTTGGTACTCCTGCAAACTAACAGGGAAATTATTTAACACGTTATTCCGTATATGAGTGGAGAGGATTCTCCACCAAACGTCTGCAGATATTAATTCCGAACAGGAAATCCATATGCAGGGTGTTCGGCCATACTTGGGAAAAATTTTAATGAGAGATTCTAGAGGCCAAAATAAGACGAAAATCAAGAATACCAATTTGTTGATTGGGGCTTCGTTGAGAAGATATTAACAAAATTACTGTTAAAAATTATTAATTAAATTAGTCCATCTACACGAATTTTGTTCTCTCTTAGAATTTCTACGTACTCTTGACTAAAATACGCGTTGTTTGCGGTTTGAAACATTAAAATCGTCCAATCCGTTCGGAAGTTATGACTTCTTAAACATCGACATGACATTTTAGGGGATTAGGCATGAAATTTCATTTATGGTCAGACATTGTATCTTCGGTAAAGAATTTTTTTCTGGAAAGTGCGTAGGATTTTGGGGGTATGTCTATTCACCAAAAATGATTATAATGGACCCCCGCAACTGAAAATAATTTTTTTAGCATGATTCGAAAATTTTTATTTTCGTCGAAAAATTTGGGCACCTCTTGAATTTTTTTCTCGAAAGTGCGTAGGAATTCGGGGGTAAGTCTATTCACAAAAAATAATTATAATGAAGCCCAGCAACTGAAAATAATTTTTCTAGCATGATTCGAAAATTTGTATTTTCGTCGAAAAGTTTGGGCACCTATTGAATTTTTTTCTCGAAAGTGTGTAGGAATTTGGAGGTATGTCTATTCACCGAAAATGATTCTAATAAAGCCCCGCGACTGAAAATAATTTTTTTAGAACGTTTTGAAATATTTTAATATCGCCGAAAAATTTTCCTGCCAGTATGGAACTTTAAAGGTTAATAACTTGTTCACGAAGCCTTAATCAACAAATTGGTGTTCTTGATTTTCGTCTTCTTTTGGCCTCTAGAATCTACCAATCAAATTTTTCCCAGAGGTTGCCGAACACCCTGTATACTCTTGCAAAATAAGAGGAAAATTATTTAACACGTTACCCTGTATGTGGGTGGAGAGGATTTTCCACCAAACTGTTAATAAAAATAAATGTGGATTTCGTCGTAAGAAATAAATACCACAACAAATGTTGGATCTAACAGTTTCCCTAATTGTATGGGAGGAAAATGTTGACCTCGTGGAAAATTCCATGAATCCAGACTGGCGTTAAAAAATCGAATAAGATATCGTTGTATAGTTCGACACCGAGTTACGTTCTCTGTTAAATTAAAAAAAATGTTTTCGTCGGTCCGAAAGGAAAGCCAAGCGCCTATGGTAGCAAAAGTAGGTCTCCGTTTTCAATCCCACGTGTACATTCCCCGAGAAATGGCAGTCGAGAGGAAGGTGCATCGCGTGCTGGTAAGATCGATATTCGCCCTCGAGGTTCTTGCCAGTTCGTGACGACCATACGCCAGAATGTTCGCCATAATCCAGCCCCCAAAGGTCACGGCGCATTCAGAATTCTCGTATTTCGGATGCAGCCCACGGTGCTGCCCTTTTATCGCCTCGATCTCCTCGAACCGTTACCAATCATTAAATGTCGTTTCGTTAATTACGCGTGTGTAGCATTTGTCGACTCGAACCGTACGTGAGAATAATTAGCTTCGATTCGACTCTTTGACATTTTCCACGCGATCATCATATCCCTCGTTGCGGTTTTCTTTACGTTATGCTAAGTGTTGCATGCTACTATATTGGCTGTACACTAGTGTGGATACCGCTGCATTGGTATAGAGTACTGCTACTATATTGCCACGTTACGAGCAGGTTTTAAAACAGTAATTTGCTGAACCTCGTTCCGGCGACCTTGCTTTCTTTGCTATACGTCGTTTTTATACGTACTTGAGATTGGATCTTTTTCCTCGTTGTGAGGAAAATGGTCGGCGAATTAAAAACGAATGAGAGTGAATAGCGTAGTGTTGTATAGTCGTGGCATATACTATTATCGTACACAGTATTCTATTATACATAACACTTTACGCATCTATGATAGTAGAAATATCACTCGTGTATAATTACTATATCAGACAGCAGCATACAACAGTAATTGTACCATTATTCCGGAAAAGTACAGAATGTAATTATAGTACTACGATAAACTAGAAGCACAACAATTCAGTGCACCGTTTCGAGTTTTCTCAGTTGTCAGCCACTCGTAGAAGCATACAATTTTCGAAGACAAACTGATAGAATATGACAGTGGGTCTAATTAATATAGACGATATTCGCGAGACATCGATAAGCGTCGAACGTATGTACGTTCGAGGACGTCGAATACGGGCCAAGGTAGCAAGCCGCGATTTACCTGGCGTAAATTTCAAAAACACTCGTTTCTTGCACGAACACACACCGTGCAATTATATGGTTCCTTGCCTCCAGGTTACGTCAGCCATTTTCCTCGTAACCCCTCGTGATTCGGTGCAGGTTTCGCAATTCTTGCAAGTGTATTAATTTCTGTCGCGGTCTCTTCTTCTTAACGAACAGAAGAGACCGCGATAAATATCTCTCTTCCTCCCCCCGAAACGCCCGTGAATTTTTAAGTCCATATCGAATCGAACGGCCGATAAATTCCAGCGGATCGTTCGACCGGTCCACGGAAAGTTTCGTTCGAAAACGAATGGTTCCACGGTCAAATTCAATACGAACCGGTGATAATTGGTTCGCGCTGCTCGACGCATAATTCATTTTTTTTATCGTCGAACGTACTTCATCGACTGCTCGGTACTTGATTTATCGTCGCTTTTCGCGCGTTTCCGATCAATTAAATTACCATATCGCGGGAGGGGTGGGGAGGTGGTCTTGCGATTCTGTTTATGCAAAGTGGCGGGATTCGTTTCTTTCTCCGTGTAATTAATTTAAGTTCGATCGAGATCAGTTCGCTCAAAGGCGAGTGGCAATCGTCGAACGGTTAATATTGAATATTGAAATCGGGACGAACAGGCGCTCGGGATCGGCATAAAATCGCAAATAAATGCGCGATAGGAGAGGCGTGGGGGGAGGGGGGGGGGTAAAATGGAAACGAAAGCGAAAGTAGTAATCCCCGTCGCCTGGTGGAAACGAGCCACTCGAAATAACAGACAGAGGGAGAACAAAGAGGCGAAAGATCAGTCCCGTGACAGTTGGGTTGATTTATGAAGCGATCTCGACGAGTGATTTATTCGATCGACGGTGGTCGCGGGAAACGCAAAAATATCGCGTCTATTCGAACCGGGATGAAATTTGACGTCCAAAAACGAATCCAAAGGCTTCAATTTTATTGCATGGCTATTTTTTTTAGGTCTTCCATGGTTGCAAATGCAGCGTCTCGAACTGTTTTTACGATACAAGATCGGATGACAGCGTCGAGGATACCTGGTATCCAACTTTCCAACGTTTATATTTGCAAAACAAATCGCCTGACCACGTAATCCGTCCGTGCGTTTTAGGGGGGAGGACGAGGAAAGTCATGATCCCGGGAGGAAATGATGTCGCGCGTTGCCTCGATAATCGGATAGCGAACTCCTGCGCGACGTAGCAAGATCCTTTTAAGGATAACCAGGTCACTCTCGATTCTCCTCCGTCCACGCAATCTCCTTCTTCTTCTTCTTCTTCTTCTTCTGCACGTAGCCGCTTCCACGGCTGGGAATTTCCCGCAAACTTCCCGGTCACGTTCCTCGGCTTCTTCGTTGCATTCCACTCCAGGAATTAGGTATAGAAACGCAGGTAGCCTGGTTATGATATTCCTCCATCGACCCCCCGATCCTCCGACCACGCAATCCGTAGGAAAATTTGGTTTTGCCCAGGAGATTTCGTTCTGGAGAACGTTATTTACGTTCGAAAATATAATAGAACTATAAGAGAAAATTTTAACCAACTCCTTTATGTACGGAGGTAGTTAGTTTCGCTTTGGAAATTAAACTTCAAACGTACCATTGTACTGCTCTCGAAATATTCGTTTGAATGTGATGCAGCCTAGGAGAAGAATACTACTTTCGATTTGTTGAGATCGGTCCAATTGTGAGAATCGAGAATTTCTTTAAAGCTGGTGACAAGTTTCGCGAACCGTGGCGCGTCCTTCGATGGCCGCGGGCATAAATCGTCGGTTTAATGGGTCGAACAGACATTCCGATTATTTTCGTCTTTATTATCGAGGTGTATCGTTTACTGTTTCTGGCACAGCCGGTTCCAGCCCCGGCTTGTCCAATGATCCCTCGACTTGGCACGATACCCCTGGCCACGGCAGTCGTTAACCAACGATTGCAACACTCGAGCTGTCCTCCCCTCGCACGTGTAACCGGGATAAATTCGCGAACCTCCACCTGTGTTTAAATTGGCAACGAGTTCGTTTCGCTGTAACGAAACGGAGGAAGTCTGGCCACTCGCGATCGGGTCAACCTCCAACGATTCTTCTTCAACGATAATCGATGAAAGAGTACATTAGGGGGTTGTTCTCCATTTAATTCTCCGGTTGCTTCGAATTACTTTTCTCTAATAATAACAAAATTGTGTACAAGTGTCAAAAAGTAATTTACACGTGAAAAATGTATATAATATTCTAGCCTTGCACGGTATGAAAATAATTTAGTCGTTTAAGTCCGTGACGGGGCAGTGTGGCGGTCGTTAAAAATGGAAGAGCGAACGATCGATGGAAAGATTGTCGAGTTGACACGCGTCGATCGAACCGCGGGACAAGATGGAAGGTGGTGCCAAATACCTTCTGGTTCGAACGCGTACAGTTTTATCAGAGGGTTTCACGAACACCTGATGTCGTCCGACCCTGGCGACGTTACGTCAGGCGTTTCTTGGCGATGATTCGATCTCGAAGAGGGCGAAGACACTGTCCAATGCACTCACGGCGAGTATTTCGGCGTTCAGGGTCCGGCGTAACCTGGACGTCGACTTTCAAAGCTTCGTCTATAAATAGGCTTGGCCAGAGTTGACGAAGATAACGCAAGGCCGAGCTCGCTGGGAACAATCGCCAGGAGAAATGCAGTCGGTCGATATACCGTATCGACCCCTACGGTCTTTGCACCAAAATATTCGCGGAAACAAACTTCCCCTCGTGAAACTAACTTGGGGAGGGTTCCGGCCGTCTCGAAACCTTCGTTTCCGCGTGAAACGGTAGTTTCGAACACCCGAAAACAGTGGGGGGAAATTCGTTATCGGAGCAAAGACACGAGCGAGCAAATATCTGTTATTAAAACAGCGCGTTGGTTCGTTCGTTTGATTTGCTTCTCAATTATGAATTGCTGTTTCTCGAGAAAATTATAACACAAGGACCGTATAATAACCGAGTTAAGCGTAATTATCGTGTGCTGTACAACCATGCGTGGTTCGAAGCAATAAATAGTTAATAAACACTGGAACGGTTAATGAACGTTTCTCAACAATCAGTCACGGTTACTAGAGCGGTTCTTGGAATATTATAAAAGCTTAGTCCTCTTTTATCTCGAATAATAAAAATTATTTAGAATTAGAAACGATTCTCTCGAAGGAGGAAAACAATTTTTCGAATCCCACGGTTTGAAATCTCCGCCGGAATAATGGCGTATAAGCTTTCAGGCTTCTTTCGCTCCGCCTCGTTTCGTCTCCTCGTTAATTCAGCGCCCGCGACAACAAACGGGCCACCGTTTTCCTTTTTCCTTTCGTTCAATCTTAGAACGCGAAATATAGGTCGTGACGAATTCAGGAAGCGACGATGGTCCCGTGCCAATGTCGCAAACGCTACGGTTTTTCGAAGTTCACGTTGCGTCGTGCCTCCTCTTTACGATCGCCGCGACGTGAAATACAACGAAAATATTTCCAACAGCCACGCCGTTCCCGCGACCGAAATGTCGCCAAAGCATTGTGTCTCGGGCTGGCCCTAAGTTATGCTCCGTTTGTTGCACAGAATTGGCCGATCCGTTCTCGCGAACGTTGTATTTTGATCTCCGGACCGCCGATACTTCTTAAGGAGTTCATTGGGGGATCTTGATGCGCCACAAGTGTCCCAATATCTTGATCCCTATTTATTAACCTCTTCGGGACTACCGTTGTTACGCGTCGAATAAATTCACGCGAATGTATAAGTGGTTCTTTCATTCGCAGCTGGACAGACTAATCTTTAAAGCGTGCAGAGACTAATTGTGAAATTACGTGTAACTCGTCGCGAATGCAATCGGATTAAATTTTGTTCTGCTACTACTTAAAATCTGAATCTCGACGTGTCAGACTCGAGCCGTCATTTTGTAATTTCTACGATCTGGAAACTCGTAGAAACTTCGCGATATGACTCGCGCCATGTTGCATCGTGCGCTTATTAACGTATATAATGAAACTTAACGTCAATGGGTGAATGTGATTTGCAAAATTTTGAGTGCAAAGCCTGTGGGAGGGTCCCTGTTGCCAGACACCTCGTTTCTAAAGGCACGCGGAGTGGCATAATGCGAAATGCAGCGGTAACAGCGTTTTTTCATTGGAGGCGAAGTGCGTCCAGCCACGGTTGCGTTATCAGCGGCGTCACGGCGACCTGCGTCGCTATTCCCTCCTCCGGCCTCGCGTCTGACGTAGCTTTTCTCCTTGGTTCTCACCAATGTCGACCAACAATACACCTTCGTCTGCTCGGGTATAACCTCACCATTGTCCCCTCGACAGTTTCAGACACGCGCGAGAAGGAACGAGACTGAGTCGACGGAGGAAGGACGAAAGGAGAGAGCCTCCTCCTGTGATATCTCGATGAGATACAGTGTCTGCCTTGACTCCCCGAGCATAATGCGGACATTCAGACACGCCGCGGAACAACAAGCGAGAAGTAGGCCCCCGGTTGTCTGGGTTTTTGCGGACCTCGATCACTTTTTCGACCGTGCGCCATTTTGGTGGCCGCCGCGCGATGGAATTTTCGACCGTGCCATACGTCCCTCGGTTCCACGAATCATAATAGAACAGATACTTCGCAGAAAACGAATCTTTTTGCGGCCAGATGCAAACGTTAGCGACATTCGAAAGTTCACGCCCCGATAGTCGCACGTTTCGCAATCGTCTTCTTGTACGATTCTTTGGGCTGTGTTAATTTACAGCGAAATCTCGTTGTTCAAGAGACCAGCGTGTATTTATCTATTCTTTACCGACGAAACTGTACTCGCTACGGTATAAATTGTTATTTTTCTCAGTTCTTATACGAACGAAATTAAGACTGAGGATCGACCCTAATCGTACCACGATGTGACTCTGAGTCACGTTTGAACTTTGGACTTAATTAAATCCTTTTATATAATTGGAAATCAAAAAATATATGGCCTGTGTATTATATTCTATGTTTATATGTAGCCTGTTTGTAAACAAAAGGAATAACGTTTTAATTATTTCCATGATTCTCATAGGTGACCGAGAATCACATCGTGATCGTTGTAAAAACACGTGGTACGATTAGGGTTAATTCGTTCGGTTTCTGAGAAATGAATTAAAAGTCGAGACTTGGAACTTGCGGTTGGGATCGTTGTATTAGGCGATCCAGGGTGTCAAAATATTGTTAATGCAATCGCGCGTGTTAATGTTGGGTAAACATTGGGAAAGGATTTGCATCCTCGTAGCGTAAACGCCAGCTGGGTGATG
Source organism: Colletes gigas (assembly GCF_013123115.1). NCBI lineage: Eukaryota > Metazoa > Arthropoda > Insecta > Hymenoptera > Colletidae > Colletes > Colletes gigas. The sequence goes on from NW_025106664.1 coordinate 1,581,459, forward strand.
AGTTTGGTATTTCTGGGGGAGAATATTTGCCACGGAGTGCAATTTGTTTTTATGCTAGTCCTGCTTTATTTATAGAGGCTCCGCGTGTTAGTGGTCTAATAATTTTGTGTATTTATTGTTTCAGGTGAGTTCGAACCATCCACGATCCACCGTCTACTACTTAATTATCGCGGGGTCAAATTCGGTCGTTCTCGTAAGTTTAACACGCATATTTATAAGGATGATATCTCTTAAAACGCCCCATATTTTTGCCACGCAGAAATTAAACCAGGAAACCTCTCTGTTTTCGATCGTGCCAGTTTCATGTTCGATTTTCCGCTTCGCGTTTTAAACTTACAGCATGCGAGAGGAAAGGAATGTTTTCACGATGCAAAGATCACGTAGAACTTTTTGTTCCGTGCTTCGTATTTCGTGAAACGTGACAGAGTTCTCGTTAAAAAAGAGAAAAAATACAGGAAGAAATTTCGCAAAACGCAGAACGTTACTCATCGTTTAAAGCCCGACTCGTGGCAGCTTTCTCGTAAATCCCTATTCATCCTGTCGTTTCGATTCACTCTTCCAACAAAAAAAGGAAGTAAAAGCTACGGGGATTCGAAAGAAGAGCTTCACAATACGAAAGTTGTTTTGAAAATTAATCTTGATTCTCGCTTGACCTTTTTGCCGCGCAAATGTTATAGCGATAGCTCGCTTTATGAAAAACAAAACGCACAAGCTACAGAATCTAATGAAAGGAATTTCGCACAATGCAAATGTCGCTTGTTGTTTCGAGTGTCAAGCCCGGTTCGCGCTTGAACTTTCGCGTCAATCTCGAACTTAGCCATCGTTTACCATAAATCGCGTTTAGTAGGATCGTTTCGATCTTTATTAGGAAAATAATACAGGGTGTTCGGCTACCCACGGAAAAATTTTAATGGAAGATTCTAGAGGCCAAAATAAGACGAAAATCAAGAATACTAATTTGTTTATGGAGACTCCGTTAAAAAGTTATTAACGTTTAAAGTTTCGCTCGTACTGAATTTTTTTCTCGAAAATGCGCAAGATTTTGGGGATATGTCTATTCACCAAATATGATTGTAATTGACCCCTGCAACTGAAAATAATTTTTCCAGAACGATTTGAAACTTTTTTTTTCGCCATAAAATTTCACACCTCCTCGAATTTTTTTCTAGAAAGTGGGTAGGATTTCGGAGGTATGCGTATTCACAAAAAATGATTGTAATTGACCCCCGCAACCGAAAATAATTTTTGCAGAATGATTTTACATTTTTTAATTTAATTTTTTAATAACTTTTTAACGAAGCCTCAGTCCAGAAATTGATATTCTTGATTTTCGTCTTATTTTGGCCTCTAGAATCTCCCATTAAAATTTTACAAAAATATTACAAAATCGAATAGTTTCGGTGTTCTTTATGAAGAAAAAGAAAGAACGATCCGTTTATGTGTCTTCAGACTTAAGCTCGACGTGCACTTGACATTTCGTGGGTAGAATCGAAAGAGATTTCAGTCGTCCCGGGAATTAAGCCCAATTCACGGTTGACCTTTCGCCGCGCGAACGGTTCCCGAAGCGTTCGATCATTTCGATCCCTCCCCCCCTCCCCCGTGTTGTTTGGCGCACAGGAAAAGGCAGCCATCCATATCGCGGGGGCAACAAAAGAGGCACACAGAGCAGACCCGAAAGGATACAGGTCCGGAGTTCCCAGAACGACGCCGGCAATCGGAGAACCCGTCCGCGCGACGCCGCGTTCTCTTCGTTTTTCACGGACGCCCACGTCCTTTATCAGGATGCATTCACGGCTGAGATCACCGATCCTGCCGGCGGGTTCAAGGCCGATTTAGGAAGGCACCACCTCGGTTTCGCCCCTGCCGCGGCAGGAGCATAGATATACCTGCGCCCCGGCGTCGCTGATTTTTCTTATCTGGGGCCCCCTTGGCTCCGGGCTCTTGTTTCTCTCACGGCCGACGACATTCCTGCGGGATCAAAACCGTGGCGCGCCTCTCCTTGCGACTCCGTCCCGCGAAACGCCGATAGGACGACCGCCTTCCACTCGTACGACCCCCCTACCCCCCTTGGCTTTGGCCCCCTTTGATCCGCGATTTTATACCCGTTCCCACCGGGGCCGGTTCCTCGGCTAGTTTTCTTTTAAATCCTTAATTGCTCGTACGCGTCGCACGGCGGAGGACCAACATCCTCTCGCGACCAACAAAAATAACCCAACGACGACTAGCCACCAAACCAACCGAGTCAAAGCGAACAAAACAATCCTTGAGTCCATAGATTTATCGATATCTCATAGATTTCATGGTCTTCTATTCAGCAAAACATATGTATGTACGTATAAGAAATTGCATTGTACATTGTCGTAACCAGTCGCTCTTCCGGTTATGGGGTATAACAGGCAAAAAGTTGACTTCCACAAAAATGGAGAAGATTAGTAAAATTCTGTATACGTGGTACATATGTGTGCGTGTGTATATCCAAATTGAATGTCACATCTTTAAATTGAAATAAATCACAAACTATGTGAGATATATTTCAGGTTTCTTCATTTTAATATAAAGTCCACTTCATAACATTAATCGTTTTACACAATTTTCTATTACACTGTTATATAATTGGAGTTCTGTTTCATTAATGCCGGCTATAATATTGTTTTTTAGCTTGTCAATCGTTTGTGGTTTATCGACACATTACTTTTTAAAAAGCCTCATAGGAAAAAGTCTAACGGAGGTAGATCGCATGATCTTTGAGTTCAGTTGATGTCTCCTCCTCGAGAGATCAGGCGTCGCAAACAAGCTCCAACAGAACTTGAATGTTTATAATAATTTTGCACAATTTGTACACGTTGTTGTACAATGTAGCATTCCATGACAATTTGTTTATGTTTAGTGATGACGTTTAACCCCTTCAAATGAAACCGTTTAACTCCTTAACGCTCATATTTTTCGGGTTAGCCAACAATGATCAGTAGACTGCGGATGTTTATGCATTTATGGGAAATTTTAATTTTCAAAAAACTACAGAATTCAGTTAATATGCAAGAATATAAGAAATACTTAAAGTAAGGTACGAATTATTATATCTAGGGGTTGAGACAACCCTCTACAAAACTCCAATTTCATTAATTTTATTAATAAAAATATGAATTTGCATGATCAGTTTTCTTTATTGGATTTGTTTCTAAAAATACGGTTTTTGTTCATTACAATGTTGTATCTAACGTATAATTTGAAGGAAAACAAATATTATCATCCCTTAAACCGTTGGATTATACAAATATTGTTTTTCAAAGCAGTCAGACTCGGGCATGAACGTTAAGGGGTTAACAGTCCCATCTGTTGAAAGATATGACACTCAATTTGAATAACCCTATTTTATATCTACCAAACCAACTTACTAAAACAAGGTAAACAAATCTCAGCGTCCAAAAATGTACAGAATTCATGATTTTCTACTAAGCAAAACACACATACATATAACAAATTTAGTAACCCATTCACTTCTCCAGTTATCAAACACAACAAAGGCCAAAATTTGACTTCCCAAGAATGTATGTACACCAGGTTTAGCTTCATATCTTGGAACAAGTTCATAAAAAAATTATAACATTCTGCACGGTGGCTTCTATTTTGTGGTCATCAAATTTTTGAAAAGATATTTCCATTTTTTTTGGTCGAACGTATTTCTGTGCTGGATGTAAACAGAAGCTTGTGGTCGAATTTTGATGGACAGAGTTTCCTTATTGTTGTGTTCGGTAAGAGTCGTGAAAGCGATGCCTCGCGACGCAGTCGCGTTACGACACAACGTAGGAACAAATGGCGAGCAAGGAAATGGAGGGGCAGAGATTAGTTCGCGCGGGCCGCGTGTAATTTTGCAAGTTTACTCGTGACGCTACGACAACGGAAGGTTTATTGTGCCGGCGACGAACAGCGACAGACGACATCAAACGCGCGCGTTACGCTTACTTGTTTACGGCGAATTTACACGGAGATTCCGGTCGCCGCGAATCCCAGCTGTTCTCGACACCCTTATGCAACTTTTGATTCAAACAGTTTGTTCCAACTCGTGGCGCAAACTACAAACGGAGCATCTTATTTGGAAACATTAATTCTATCTTGTAAACTTTGATTCCCGGTAAGATTTATTAGAAAATGTATGGGAAACATCGAAAGACTATAAAAGGTAACCATTATTATCTATAGATTCGGTTTACTAAAAATTCTTTTCTTATTGGAATAGAGGTATTTCTTTTTGAATCACAAATTGTGTTCCAAAATGACCAAGGTCCATCGTTCGAAGGTTGATTGTATTAAATTTTTGTACATTTTACAGTCGTTTCAGGATCTAGGGGTTGAAATTTCGTGTCTTCAGGATTGAGTTTACTTGGATCGCATAAAAATTGAATTATTCGATGGAATAAATTGTCGTGCGTTGGTTTTATTCGATACGGATTATTTAAATAAAATTTATGCCCAACCCCGGTGTCGAGGCACTCTCTTCTTGGTTCCTAATTGCCAGGGGACTCGAGGATGTACAACCAGAAGCTCTTCGCCTAATGAAGCGGTTTTGTTGCTTCCTTCTTCGCCCGTTCGCGATCGTGGTTGAATTTTTCCTTTGTCAGAGCTTCCGTTTGGATCGTTTCCCGAATCGAATGAAACGCGTCGTTGTCTCCGAGTCGTTCATGGTTTGTTAGTCCCGATGGAAACCGAGACTCGATCACAGATATCGTTGATTTATACGAATAACAAATAGTCGAATCGATATTAAATGTCACGGTGAAGAGCGATTCGTAGAATATATTTCGCTGGAAGAAAGGAAGGGAAACCCTCGTGTTGCTGAATTACGAAATAAGCTCGTTAACTCGTCCCCTTTTTGCTCCGTAATCCAGGGATTGAACTTTCAGGGTTTAATAACGCCATCCGTACGATGTTATTAATTTCGTGTTGTTTAAAATTTTTGTTTAGGTGCATCGAACTAAAATAGTTTGTTCTCGAAGAGGTTAATAGCATTCTAAACATTATAATGGAGATTCTAGAGGCCAAAATAAGACGAAAATCAAGAATACCAATTTGTTGACGGAGGCTTCGTTAAAAAGTTATTAATGTTTAAAGTTCCGCTCGTACTGAATTTTTTTCTCAAAAATCTGCAAGATTTCGTGGGCATGTCTATTCACCGAACATGATTGTAATTGACCCCCGCAACTGAAAATAATTTTTCTAGAACGATTTGAAATTTTTTAATTTTGTCGACAAAATTTCACACCTTCTTGATTTTTTTCTCGAAAGTGGGTAGGATTTCAGGGGTATGTCTATTCATCAAAAATTATTATATTTGACCCCCGCAACCAAAAATAATTTTTCCAGAACGATTTGAAATGTTTTTTTTAATTGAAAAATTTCAGCACCTACCCCCCTTTCTCGATTTTTTTCTAGGATGTGGGTAGGATTTTCGGGGTATGTCTATTCATCAAAAATTATTATATTCGACCCCCGCAACCAAAAATAATTTTTTCAGAATGATTTGAAATTTTTTAATTTCATTTTTTAATAACTTTTTAACGAAGCCTCAGTCAAGAAATTGGTAGTCTTGATTTTCGTTTTATTTTAGCCTCTAGAATCTCCCATTAAAATTTTTTCCAGGGGTAGTCGAACACTCTGTATATCACTGTGTCATAGCTTGGCCATCTATTAATAGTTTTCGATTAAAATTTGTGACAAAAATCGGCTCTCCCTCGTTTTCTTTGACAATTCGAACTTCGTCCAGGGCCCGAATAACCTGTCCATTATTAAGAACGCGACTTATTCATCCGTTTTCAACGTTTTACGGGAAAGCATAAACTTCACCAACGATACTTCGGCAGAATTATTAAGCTCGTTAGAGCCAAAGCCGCATTAAAGAAGCGAATTTGCGACCGGCCAGGTACAATTTATCGATTTCACGGAGGCTTAAGTTAAAACGAGTCTTCGCCGACGCGTTCAAAAACGAAGAAAATGCGATCAATTTTCTGGCGAAGGGTTGTCCGTCATGCGTTCGGTTCGATGTAGATCCGAATAAATGATCTAACACGTGTGTGCTTTGAAATTAATATAAATCAGTATCGATAAAAACGTATTGGTCCACTAAGGGTGCAAAATGAAATCCTTTTTACGAATCGTGGCGCGGCCATGTTGGATTTAACAAGTCCCAGTTCAATTTTCTCTACAAATATTTCCGTCGATTTCCAAATTTTAGTTTATTTCGTGCAAAATATATTACAAAGATTCGTGAAAACATTGATCAAAATTGGATAACGAAATAATTATTTTTACCTTGCATCGCGTTTATATACATTTTTCCTAACGTTCCAGGATTATTGTATAATAAAAATATTTAATAAGCGCCCGTAAAGAAGCGCCCATGAATACAAATTGAAAGGTTAAAATAAACGAAGCTCGTAAAAGTCCGGCGCGCGGCGGAGAAACAAAGTTCCCGGGTAAATTCGTTAGAATTTCTTTTTTCGTTGCGACAGGTTTGCGAAACGGTTCGCGTACCACGATCAAAAAGAACGTTGAAGAAGAGCTGCAGCCACTCTAAATGTTTTCGGAACGCGCGCTATTTTCAGGCGCGTTACCGTTTCCCGCGGATCCGCGCTTCCGACGCGCCTGCGTCTCGTAAATTAATTCCCATCGACCCGAGAACTATTTCGAAATCTGCAATTCGCGTTAACGAAAGCATATAAATTTCGCGAAAAACGCGCCGCCTACTTGCCGTTTCGCTTTCGTATTTTTATTCGATCTCAAAGCGAACAAGTCTCTTCTGTTATTTACGCGTTACCTTCGGACCAACTTTCCAGTATCGCGACGAAAGAACGTCGAAAACGGTTGATAACGAAATTTTAAAACGCGATAAAACAAGGAGAGGTTCGACGAAAGAAGCTTTGCTATAATTTCGAGGGGGCGAACAAGATGGAGGCGATTTGCATAGGAAAGTGCACGCTGTTTCGTCATGCATAGACCCAGTTGCATTTCGCGTTCCATTAATAAATTCAACGTCGAACGAACTGATTCTCTCGAACGTTTATCGACCAATAAATTTCTCTTACGAGTTTGCACGGTGTTCCACGATTCGAGGTCGAATCCGTTCGATCGCGGTTCGGTGTTGTTTCCTGCCAAGTTCAAGGGTCCCTGCCAAAATTCTCGTGACACGTTTAAAGATTGGAAGCAATAAAAATCTTGGAAATTTGATCGTTCGTTCGGTAGTCTTGGAGAACGTTTAGCAAAATTTGTATTCGCGAACATCCGATCTCCCCGAGGTTCTGGACGAAAAGTAAAAGAATCCTCACGAAGATACCACCGAGTATCCTTGGCCGTGATCTACGAATGGACCAATGATGTCGCGTCACGGAGTTATTTTAATATCAAAGACGCTATTATTAGCGCGTGACCCGATAAAGTCGCTCGTAGAAGAATGCTCTTTGCAGGTCAGCGAAGTACATCGTTAAAGCGCGACTTGTTCTACCAATCGTTCAAATCGTAAAACGAAACAGCTATGGGCACAATTATAAGTTCCATTTAATCAATTATGGTATTCAATAGCTTCTTTCGAGACGACTCGAGCAATTCGGAATACATTATTCGCAACATTTTTCGACTTAGATCTGAAATTCAAAGTTAAGTTAATAAAATATTTTACAAATTTGATACCATCGAGGTCAAGTTCTTACAAATTAAGGTCTCGACGAAACTTTTAAATAAATTGTTTTAAGAGATTGGTGGCCCTAATCTGGATTCGAAAATTTGCAGATTCGTCGGGTGACTAATATAAGTCGACTCGGGGGAGAAAACAAAAAAACCAGAAACGACGCTTGAAATGCGCTGAAATATCGTTGTTACTTCGCTATCTGCGACGAAAAAGAAATTATCGCGATAGATGTTGAAAAGTTGTCTGTTATGTCTCCGCTGAATGGATGCAGAAATGCGTAGTCGGAATGAATAGACCGAGTGATCCAACTATTGACGACGGACTGGCAAACAAGACTGGATGACAATGGACATTGCATCATAAATTGATCCCATCATCCGGACGGTACATTTCCGCCTACAATGCCTGCGCTTCCTTTTCTGGCGAAACAGACGCTTCGAAAATTCCATCCTACCGATTAACGGGAGCCGTTTCTGTTCGAGTATGGAAATTACCGGATCGCAAACTCGCCTTCCTGGCGTTGGTTATATTTTAAGTGACGCAATAAAAGCATCGACGACAGAAACGAATAAAAATAACCAGCAACGCGCGATTCTCCTTGGAACGAAACCATATGCTCCTTTCGCAGGTTGATTCTTTTTTATCGTCCTTTGTGCAAAAGTATTAGAATTCGAGAGAGTTCAGTCGTTCGATTGATATTGTACGCTCGCTTAGATAAAAATTATGCTAACGAGTGCACCTTGCAGCTGTATCACGGCACGGGAGAAAAAATTAGGTCATGGGAAGGCAGACCTCGTTGTACCATTCATCTTTTTCCTCTGCCGTTTTTTTTCTTCCACCTTACACGGGAAAGGAGACACGATTGCAATTGTTGCGACGCGTATGGTACCTCGCGTTTATAGTTTCACCGGCAGAATTTGTTACAGTTCTAAGAAAATTCGCGTCTACGGTCGTTTCTGCCTGGGACAGTTCGGGTAGATTTACCTGCGTTCCGAGTACGTGCATTTATTACAGAAGATTTATAAGGCGAAGATTAATGGTTTCTCGATTAGAAACGGTGTTATATTTGCATGGTAATCTCTTTATTAACGCGTCAACCTTCTTCCAAGGTCCTCTTCAGACATTTGCTGCGCCTCCGTCGACCATTACGTTCCAATGCGCAACGGGTAGCTAATTACCAAGTTTCTCTGTTTCTTTGAAAAGGAACGAGACTGTTTTAATAAAAGTTTACACCTTGAGGTACTGTGCAACCGCAAGAAGTTGGCAAGCGAAAGGAACGCGGGTCCGATTGGTGTCTGAATCCCCACTCTGGTCTAGAGTTTGGCGCCATTGGCCGAAACGGCAACGGAAGTGAGGATGGGCGGAGCAAACGAAGTCCCGCTGGCCAACTTCTCGCGAATACATAGTAGAGAAAAGGGATTTTCCAAGCTAGCCAACAGTATCTTCTCGACAACTTCTTTTGAGTCTGTTGATCATCGATCAACACGATGTCCAAGAATAAAAGAAGGCTCGTCCTATCTTTTCTACATTGTCCTTTCGCGACTGGATAAGATTTTCTCGGATAGGAAGGCGCCGGGAACATCCGTATCGTAGGAATCTTGCGACAAAGTCCGAGGCGGTTCCGATGATTACGGTTGCGTGACATTCGTTCTTATCTGCGGTGCCCGTACGCGGCATTTCCAACCAGATCCCTCCTCCTATCGCGAGCAGAGACGTGCTCGCGCGACTTGGCATTCAGCCTTGTTCTATGAACTAGGTCGACATGTGCGGTGCATTGACAGAGAGAGTGTTCGCGGCCATTTATCTCCGTTCTTCCTTCCGCTTTGCCCGTCTCGCGACTCTCCTCCGTTCTATCTATGCCGCGGACTGTACCAGTTACACCAGTCCTTCTTTTTCTCTTTTTCCGTTTTTATTCATTTTTCTTTGCCTTCCCCCCCACCCCATACAATTTTTCCCCCCTTTTTTTGCTAACTCCGCGGTTTCTTTCTTCGATTTTTTCCTCCGGCGCATTCTTTTCCACCTTGCGAGACCCCCTTTTCCTCCCCACTTCCCTCCCTCCCGTTGGCTGTTCTCCGGTGCCTCTCCCAGTCAGCGAGCATCGTTTTATCGCTCGTCACGACTGACTCTTATCTGCGCTAGGGATTTTTTTGCCCGGCCTACCGATCTTGTTACGACGCTCCTTTCCGACCGGTTCTTTTTTGCTCGTCGTTAGGTCGTGTCCTTTTTCTCCTCTTACCGATCTTTGCGTCGGTTCTCCGCGTTCCCTCCCACCACCCCCGTCCTCCCACATTTTCTTGGCCTCGTTGGCACGTGATGTACTCTAGTTCCAACGCTCTATCGATTTGTTTTTCTCCGTTTCGTCGCTCGAGTTCCTAGTTCGCCTATCCTCACGCCCTTTCGTGGAAAGGTTTGTCAACGAACGCATAAATTGCAACAATTTTAGCGATTTTCCACCCTAAAACCGAGTCGAATTCGCAAAACGAGAGACACTCGACGGTCTTTTGCAATTCGAACTTTGTTATTCGTTTTTCTTTCAAACCCTCTCGTTAATTACTTCCATTTTCCCTCCCCGTTACGCTCGCGTGATGGGGGTTTTTAAACATTTTTTTTTTCATCGTTTTCCAACCTCCCCGTCTCGCGTTCGCGTACGCACGTTCGATAGAGGCTCGCCATAGCGTCGAGCTCGCCTTTTCATAGCCGCAGACGCATTCGTTGACGGCGTCGGCGTCGACGTCGTCTCTGCCCTACTTGCAACGCGCATGCACGCCGCGTGCAGCCACGGAATAAGCGAGAAATCGATTTCGACCCCTTCCTCGCGAGCCTAGACTCTTCCGAGTAAGCGACCACGCTTCCATGGCCGGCCCTCGTCGATTTTCCGCCTAGAAAATCGACGAGACCCGCTTCTTCGCCAGTAATTTTCAACCATTTCACAGCACACGGCCCGGGAAGGTTAGATTTACCGGAATCTGTCCCTCATCCCGGGCGGCCATGATGGATACGACGGACGAGCTTCACCCCTTCGTATCGTATTTATTTCGAGGCTACGAAACGATCGCGATCCCGGAAATTTCAACACTGAAATCCAAATAACATTTAATAATTCATCTCACAGTTACAACAAAATTGTCATCGTGAAATACTTTGTAGTTGACGTTTCTTCCGAATAGTGACCTTTTGCTGTTTCAATTCTATAAAATGAAATATGGTGGGCGTTGTGAGTGTATAGTAAACATTCTAGTCACACGGGTTTTTAAAATCACTCGTACATTTTGAGGATTCGCTAGAAATTGAAAAACTATCTCAAGAAAATTCAAGGAGTTTCCAGCGAATGGGATTAAAGAAAAAATTTAAAAACCAATGCTTCGTTAATTTTGCCGGCTTGAAAAGATCGCCGGGAAGAGAAACGAGGTCGTCGAGAAGAAATTTAAATTTGAAGGAGAAAAATCTGCTGGGGGGAGGAGGGGGAGGAAATGTCGTCTTGCGAGGTCGCTTTTAATCCGAGGGAGTCGGCGGGAGTTAAGGTCAGAGTTACGAACTTCCGTTCGCGAGACATCGATCGCGGCTCTCCCGCGTTTGAAAGAAACCGTGTTACAAGCTAACTTCGCTCAAGAGACTCGCCCTGAGACAAAGTAAAGATCCCCGAGTCAGCAGAGCGAGTTGCCCCGCGAGTTGGCGATAGTCGACGAACATAACTCAGCAGTTTCTCTTAAAACTCCCTTCTTCCCTTCCTCCACGATTTCGAGTCACAATCTTCGTGGTTTCCGTTCGATTCGATTCGTCTCTCGGCGTTTGATATCTCTGTAGAAACGTTTCTCCGACACGGGGGGCGAGCTTTCAGAAAATTGCAACCATTTCGGTGTTCGTTCTTCGATTAAATTCAGAGGCTCCTCTCTTTTTCAACGTGAAAAATATTTCTCTGCACCGCCGCGTGTCACGAACATTTTCTATATCTTTACGGTGGATAGTTTGGATGGACCAAATTTAAATTAAAATAAACATTTTCTCTGTATCGCGAACTTTATTCTTTCCTGGTTGAAAAATGCTTCGCTCGAGTTTTAATTAATTACAATTATGATTAAAATGTTGAACGGTCTCATCGACCGTTCTATTTCTCGTTTCGCGCGTGGGCGAAGGGTGGAAAAAATGCGGGCTAAAAAGACGTTCGCTCGTTGGCGTATTTCCAAACGTACGTCGGATATTTAATTTGATAATACTTGTATTATAGCGTGGGCGAACAAACGAACAATTGTACACAAAATCATGGAGCCCGGGCTCCCACGTTCGTTCCCGATTTCAATTCGCGAGTCGAACACCGTTAATTAGAGAGCCAAGTCTGTAAGGAATCACGGAACGACCGACTTGAATTGCAAACAGACTTCTCTAAAAAATTATTTTCCATTCAATTAAAATTTTTCGCCACATTCCCACCTTCCCCTCTCCCGTCTCGCATACTTTTCGCACGGATATTCTCTCTGCTCGGTTTCTTCCGACCAATGAGTACAGTAGAGGCGCTATTATTCCGACAAATACTGGAACAAGATCGTTCTGTCGAGACAATTTTCTGATAATGGACGTTTGCTCTTCTCACCTTATTTGTTTCACACGCAATATAAATAACATTAATCACGGGGTGAGCAGAATTTAATTGAAATAAAATTCATTCGTTCCAGGAGTTAATTATCCAAAGTGTTAAATATTATAATTGAAGTTTTTATTTTCGTTTAACTTTAAATTTAGGAGAAACAAAGTCTCGTTTTTAATAAGAAGAATAAAATTGAGGTCCCCGTGCATATTTTAAATATCTACCGCGCTCGAGCGATTACCATGCTGCCCCACATACGGGTCAGCAGACAGCAAACGCGTTTACTTCGATTGTGGAAACATCACACTGCTCATTTGGATCAATGTCAATCCCTATCGATTCTCTCGAAGCGTATCAGCGGTCCGAGAAAAGTGATTGCGCTTCAGATTTGGATATTAACATCATCTGGGTCGTGTAAAATTCACACTTCTCGATCGAAGGTCAAACAAAAGCCATGAAGTAGTAGTCCATTCTATTTTCGATCGTATATTTTTGTTTCCGTGCTTCCTCGAGGCATTCAATCTCCGGCTATCACAATCCTTGCGGGTGAACTCGTGCATTAATCTCTTCTAAATTCAATCGGGGGCTAGAAAAGAGTACTGCAAAAGAACGAGAGCTGTCCAAGAATCGCCGGAATGGCGTCGAATTTGAAAATCGTTGCTCGCGACCCAAGATAAAGGTGTTCCTTTTAAACGTCTTCGCCAGCGTAACAATTACATAATGGCTGTCGTAACGGTCACAAAAAGGCCCCGGGTATCGCGTGCCGACGCGATAATCTCGGCCTCGATGCGGGGATCGGGGTCAACGATAGTCAGGATCATCGGTTTCTCCGCGGATGCAGTGGAAAAAATTGACTCGGTTTGTCTGAGTTCCAGCGTCGATGAATGTTGCATCCAGGTCAGATCGACGATCGAACCACCGGAATGATCGACCAAAAATTCTCCACAAGTTGCAAATCAGTGTCGTATATTTATAGTCAAATAAGGCAAACTCCATTGGTAGGTCTGTAGGAACTTAAAGTAACAGTTGATTAATAGGAAACGATGAAAATCTTGAATCGCTTGTCGATAGGGTTGATATAGAACAACCGAACGGATCTCAACTAGTGACCAAAAATTCTCTATCAGTAGTTAAATAATTGTCACAGGTAAACTCTGTCGATAGGTCCGTAGGATCTTAAATAAAGTAAAATGCAGCGTTGTCGATAGGATTAGGTGCGAAAAAGGTGAAAAGCGGCCAGGTAGGGATTACTGGTGGGCTGTTCGGATTCCATGGCTATGCAGGGTGCACGTGATCAGAGTAAACGCGTTTTCCCCGGGCCCAGCGACTCTTTCGTAGTCTTCCGCGCCCGGAATCCGTAGTCTGGAGTGGCCTCCGAGAGGATCTAACCCAGACCTAACCCAGACCAAGCCGGTGGAACTTGAGACGACGGGTCGCCGTGGTGGTGGCAGAGCTTGCAGCGGCGTTGGTACCGCTGCAGGATCGATCTGATGGCCTAGTTACCAGGAGAGAGTGAGACAGGTCGGAGCTAGAGGGAGAACCCTAGGCAGACGGTGCATACAGGGTGGGGCGAAAATGTTGTAGACTGGAAAAGGGGCTGGCTCGTCGCGAAACGGGACATCTGATTAATTAAAGTGAAATTTAACGGCGTCGAAGGTACCATTTTCCTCGCCGGGCTCCATTTTCGAGGGTATCGACTTTACCGGGCTTTCGAACGAAGAATTCATTTATCTAGTAGCTATCTACACGATGAATAGAGACATTTTTGAACGTCCATGGATTCTAACTTTGTATCGAGGAGAAACGTACCTCGGTCTTCAACCCTTTGCACTCGATAATTATTTCATTTAACTCTTTCGAATCGTTGATTCACAAATACAATAGATTTTATGGATTTCTAGCTTCCTACGATGTCACGTTATATGGTCGCAGGAATGAATTCAAGTATTTTCTTTGAAAAACAAAAATATAGAGAATACGACTCCTAAAATTCGTTCAACAGGGTAGCCAATTTGACACGATTTGATCTGATCTGACGGGCTACAGTGGCGCCACCTATGAGTTGGTGAAATATTTATTCGAACCGTGACGTTGGCAGCACAGATCAGTAGCTGCCGCGTGATCGAATCATCGAATCATGGAATGAAAATAGTCACCTTTAGGCAGGTTAAGGACCGTGGGGTTGGACTTGAGAAACTTGGAACAATATTTCACTTTCACGTCACTGACGAGAGAATAATTCTTTCTTAGTATATATTAAGAAAAATAAAAAATTAAATATAGCGGAGATTCTTCGTTTGGGGGATGTTCATCTTCTTGGAAATATTTAAATATCTTCGTAAAAAGTAGGCGCTATAAATTTTTGAAACACATCATTAGACAAGAATCGAACGAGAAATTGCACTTTTGCATTTTCGTTAAAAATTTACCACCGTAGAAGTTTTCTCCCCCTTGAAACACGCGACAGATTATGGTATGGCGGCCTTCGCGGATACGCTACGCGTTGCTAGAGGCGTGGTGGTTGGACATAGTCTCGACTCGGAGGGGATTGCAGAGGGTGGGTGGTGTTGATCGGAGGTTGTAGCCGGGATACGAACCCTGGAGCGAGGACAGGCATTGACCTAGATGTTCTCACCCGCTTTCTCCATCCTCGTCGGGTGGCTGTGCTCCTGCAGCCGTCCGTCTTCGTCCCGCTCCTTTAATTGCGAACACTGGTCATCCGCAGGATTTCTTTTCTCCCGCCCCCTTTGACGAGGATGAGAAGGTCGAACGCGTCCGCCAGCCGAGTTTAATTACTCACGGATAGATCCGATGAATTTTCCTTCGCCTTTGACGAGCAAAGCGAGAGTCCCCGACGATCGATGGACTTTTCAGCAAGTTTACCTTTCCTCCGCCTGTCAGGAATAGCTGGCCGTTCGATTAAAAATGGAACGGCCATCTAGCTTCCGTCGATCGCCAACATCAACAAAACCTGACATCATTCTTATCGCGAGACGTCTTCGTTTACGATCCTCCTTCCACGAAAGAATTCCGTTTGACGAGAAAAAAATTGTGTAAATAATTCACAGGTAAATACACGTAAATATAGGATACACACATCTTTTAAAAATATAATTCGGAAGTACTAAATACTTTACTTACCGGTGGAATTTTGTAGAAAGTCGCGAATTATAATTTTTAATTGATCCAGGCGTAGGAAAGACGAAGTTGCGACTGTCTAATAAAATCAAGGGAATAGAGCTGCGTTCTAAACTGGCACATAACGGTCTTCAAGGGCGTCGTTCGCCTCTCCAGCGAGTAACAGGCACGGATGCGACCTCCTGCATCCTCGAGCAGCTCCTGGCGGGTTCATGGCTCGTCTGGACGTCGTCGGAGTAGGGTGGTTGCAGGGAGGAGGGATTTGTTGCTCGGAGGTCGCAGCCGGGACTCGCATCCTAGAGCTAGGCCAGGCATTGACCTAGATGCTCTGTTTCCACCTCTGACGTTATTTTCTCTCGATCTCCTCTCCTCTCGTTCCGCCTTTTATCCTTTCCTGCGTTTCGCAAGTATATTTGCGTCCGTTTAATACTTTGCCTCCGTCATTATCTTTCGTTTGCTCGATCCTCGACGCTCATTTAAATCAGACGCAATCGCCTGTTTTCCTGCATTTTTATTATTTATTTAAATTTATCAAAGACACCCCCGGAACCTCGAAACTCTCGAGACTCCAAGTTTTCCCTTTTCCTTTTTTGAGAGGTACAAATCAGAATATTAACTAATTTAAAGTCGAGTGTACATTTTATGGATCGCTGTTGGGTAGAGTCCAATCTTCACCCTAGGCGAATTTAGGTTCAGTCTCGTTACAACTGCGCTTCTCGCAGAAGGGTGGACGGTCTCGAGCTCCTCCTGCTGAGATCAGCTCCTGGTTGGCTCACCTTGAAAGGAGGGACGAAAAAGTTGGGAAACGACGCCCGTGTCTGGCTGGGAAACCAGAAACGAAGGAAGGATACCGCGATTTTCCCGCGGGGAATGGCGCGTTCTTGGACGAACCTGGAGTTGGAGAATTGGTCTCCCGCCAGATACGCTTTATCGATCTTAAACTCCGACGATTCCTCCCAATGTAAACGATACGATAAAATCAACCTGGAAATAAGTCATTTCTTTTACAAACAGATCGTTGCTTTTGCAAAATTATCTTGCGATCGAGTCAGAATCGAATTACGTGACCTTTAAGTTGATATTTACTTAATTCCTGTCGTTCGCTGATGGCCTCCAGTTTTCCGAGGTTGTTTTTCCCAGTTCGTCGTAAGTGATACGAAAAATGTCTGGGGAATGATGTTTCGTTTAGGCGTAGGAAGAGGCGCTAGAAATCTGACGTGAAAACACCGGGAACGACATCGAAACACGTCCGGATATTATTACGGATATTGAATTCATGTCGGGCTGGACGCGCGCGTCGAATCGCAAATTGAACGCGGCTGAATTACCTCTCGAATTTCCTTTCCCCCCCCCCCTTCCGTCGACGCCGAGTATGACAACCGCTATGCGGTGTTCCGCGTCGCGAAATTATCCATCAACAGGTAGTCGACGTATGGTTTTTGTCGCATTAATGGCACCAAATCGGACGAAACGGGCATAGTGTAAACAACGTTTGCGAATTTCCTCGTCGCCGAACAAGCGGGATCGATGACTGACACCGTCCGCGATTGAAATCGCGATCGTCCAGTGAATTTTCGATTCCGACTGGCTCGCGGTCGTTCCGGTATTACACGATAATTGAATATCAGGATATTTTAGAGGCATCGCGCCACAAGTGTACTACGAAATGCTATCGTTATCGTGACCATCGATTTAAAGCCGTTAGCAAACTTTCTATCGCATGGATTTTTATCAAATTTAACAGTGCATGTGCAATTAAGAATTGCAACCTTTCTTTAAATGTTACGTAAAAAATAAAAAAGCTTTCGAGATATTTTCAAAAAATATTTTTATTGAAGAAGATGCTCAAACGCTTCGTGGCTATGAGAGAACGGATCATATTGGAAAGTACAGGGATGAATACAGATAGTTCAACCCCTTAACGCTCTTATTTTTCGGGTTAACCAACAATGATCAGTTTTCTTTATTGGATTTGTTTCTAAACATACCGTTTTTGTTAATTACAATGTTGTATCTAACTTATAATTTGAAGAAAAACAAATTTTATCATCCCTTAAACCGTTGGATTAAACAAATATTGTTTTTCAAATCAGTCAGACTCGGACATGAATGTTAAAGGGTTAAATGCAGTTGTGGAAACAATAAAAAGACGTTATCGGAAATGCTTACGATGTAGTGTACAAAGTATCTCGAGAACTAATAGTTTTTTTTGCCAACAAAAAATATGCATTTTCATTTAAAGAAAGGGTGCTATTCTTGCTACAGATGTAGTGCTCTTCGAGCCATTTACCTTTCTCCTTTGACATTTTTTCGTAAATGCATTAATAATGGATTGAAACAGCTGCATGGACCACCCTGTGTATTGAAATCAAATTTTCGAGAAATTAATTTTGTTTTTCTTCGACGTCCCGCTGAGACTATTCGAACATTTAATGGGGAATATGATTCGATTATAATTAATCCTTTGTTCTAGCTATTAATTTAAACGTGTACCCTATTATCGAGCAAATCATTATAAACTAAATTGACGTGGCGAAGAATCGATTTTGTTGCTGCGAGACTATTCGGTTATTTTCTTTTTCCTTTCTATTTTATTTATGCACCCTTTTGCTATTAATATCGTGGTAAAGTGTCGAATTCACGAGGAATCCATTATAAAAAAATACATTTGCATTAATTTACGCGCGGCGATCGAAAATAATTGAAAGATCGATGTTTCTGACCCCCTGGACCGGAATGGCCGGTGAAAACAGGGCGAAAGCCGCGTACGGGAGGAAATAAAACGGAACGAAGAGAGGATTGGAACGATCGACAGAGGGAGAAACGAGAAAGAGAGTCGCAAAAGGAAGAGAGAAATTGGCGGGCGAGTACAGTGGGGTGGGTCAGGGTTAGTGTCGAAGGTTAGGCTCCCCACCCAGGATCCCGTTGCTTGGTAGGCAAGGGTTGGAGAGGAGGGATGCAGACTCCGGTCAGATCGATATTCCGCTGGCTACTCGTATGGCTTTCATCCCCTTGGTTCGTTTTACACCCCGAAGTTTCCGAACTTCCTAGCCCCGTTCTCGGTGTTGTCCCGCGGGTCTTGCCTACAATTCGATCGAATTTGCATTATACAGGACTACTTTGGAGCCCAGTCGTCCGAACGAGGTCTCCGCGAACTTCTCAGAAGGGTGGGAATGGGATTTAAGGGATGCTGACGGGCGCATGGCTGGTTTTCGTCGAGCAGTTGCTACGTTCGCGTTTCAATATCTGTTTTCATTGTTGCACGCATCTTCTATGGCGAATTTTTTGCGACGAAATTTGCTAGGTGGTCTCAACGTTTAGCACATTGCGCGCAACAACGAATTAAATTTATTCGTCTTCGACGACGAACCAGAATTCTCTCCGAGTTTTCTTCGAGAATTTTCTGCAAAAAAAAATATTACACTCTTTTATTTAATACTTAGAACGTGTATTTGTTGTCGTCTTAGGTGTACATATAATTTTTTTCAAATATTGAGAATCGCGGACGCTACAAAAGACTAAATGTAAATATGAAAAAGGGTGATTCGAAGTTTGAGTATCTATCTTTTCTATCTTTTATAGCAGGCTAAAAAGAAATATGAAACACTCAATATTTTTAAAATATCGTGCTTCCTGCGATTACGGTATTGTCTACTGAAGACTCTGTGTAAATTTCAAGCCATTCGGTTAATTAGAACTCGAAATATCGTGTACTTTATGGAAAGAAGTTCTAGACCAGAATATACCTTTGATCAGAGATGAGCAAATTTCCGGTACAGATAAAATGAAACACAGCCTTTTGTTTTTTAAAGAATGCTTTATAAATATTTCCACTTTCTTAAGGAAGATCCGAAAATTTCTGGGATTATAGTGGGCGTAAATTTATAGATCTTTGATATCTATTGGATGAAACCGTGCACATCGTCTTGCAATTGGCTAATTGATTCATCAATGGCACGAGCATACGGTACACACGATCAGGAAGTACTACGACGCGTAGCTCGACCTTCCCGACCGGAAGTAGCTATCGCGAAAACGCTATTTCATTCACCGTCGACGCCCATCCGAGCTTCTAACGCCAGAAATAGTCATCGTTTCGTTTGATAAGCGTATGCACAACCGTTGCAACGAAATTAATTTCCCTCTACGTTGCTCGACTAAACTACAACTCGAACAAAAATATCGGTTTTAGTTCACAAAAACTCGAGTAGTTCTTATTTTTCATCCCTCAACCGTGTATGTTTTTGCAAAATCAGTATTCCTATAGACCTACTAGACATACAGTGTATATAGAATTTATATAAATCATCAACAAATTATGTATCGGTTTAAATAATAATAATACCATGGGAGATTTTGAATCGCATCCGGTGTTTCTGGGAACATCCAATTATCGCGAGTAATCCACACTCCCGGTTATTCTTAATTTCATAACAAACATTTTAATCGTGTTCGTAGTCGCAGAACCGTCTATATATTATATAAACAAGTGATTCCAGTCCTTTTATCAACCCCGATCCGGGGAACGGTTCCCTGAATGAAATCGCCCGTGTTCCCCGAATAACTGAATAGGAGCTGAGTTCGATAATCCGATATCGTGGTTTAATTAAATCGTATTGCACATACGATATTTTCGTAAACTCGCGATAGCGAGCGTATTAACGACGCTCAGGTATTTGTCGTTACGTCGTCCAAATATTAAGATTACGTGGCACGTTGTCGACCGGGTCGGTTGGGCGGCTCGAGTTTTAATAATCGATTAGTCGAACGGGCAACGACGCGCAGAGCATGCTGGGTCTGTCGGTGACACACGGCCTACCAGGCTGCCATTGTCAGAAGTCGGCCGTGCGTGTTCGAGATGACAACAGAGCCGGCGATGATTAATAAATCGCCGTTTTCAGCGGTACGACGGTCTTGATTGGACCGAAGGGGAAGAGTCGAGGAGCCTGGCGATCGATAGATCGATGCCAGGGATAAGGGAACCCCCCCTTCGTCCATCGTGCTGACGCGGTGCTTTCGCGAGAGGCGCTCGTAATTTGCTCCGTTGTTTTCAAGGTCCTCCTTTTTCCTTTTTCCAGTGACCGGGACACCTAAAACTGGTTTTTTTTAAATCAACCACGACCGATGGATAAATTTTCCGGGACCTCGATCTCTTTTCGACGCTTCGACTATTGTGAAGAGGAAATTTTATTCGCGGAATTACACTGTTAGTAACAAGAGAAATCTCTAGTTCAAAGTCCACGGTCGGTGAAATAAAAAATGTCGAAACTATCAGGATTTCGGTATCGAAGCGTGAGAAATAGAATTCACCGTCTCGATTTCGTTGAAATGGTCTGAATCTGATGCTGCTGAACGTCGCGCGGAAATTTCACGATCCGTTTAATTGAAGAATCTCTTATTTTCCCACTCGGACAGCACCTGTTTGAACAATCCCCGTCGCGACGCGTTATCGCGTTTCCCCTCGACAAACTGTCAGCCGCGTCGTTTCTCCATTTTCATTTCCCATGCAAGCCTTCAATTACATTGTACTCGAATCTCACATCGCCTTTTATTCATTTCTACCGTGCATTAGCTCGTCGAGTGGCAGTCCAAGCCACACGGTAATTTTCCCTCGGTCTCCGTTCACCGATCCTCTCTTTCTCTCTCTCTCTCTTTCTCTCGATTCGATACCTGGATGGACACCGTTGAAAAAATCCCGGCCGAGATTTCTCAGAGCTTTTTTCCGTCGGTATCCTTTCGCTTCGCTGTTGCTGAACCTCGAGGATAACGCGTATCTCGACGAGGTGTTGCGTGATTCACGTAATACGGGGAAACCTTAACGACTCGAGAATTGCTCCATCGATGATGTCGTTTTTTCCGACGCGGTCTAATGGACCCCGAAGACTCTAGAATCTCCTGAGTCCTTCGTTACGTAAAGAGCATCGAGTACTCTTTGATGACCCCATGGATCACAGCTCCCCGTTTTTTCGCAGAATCGGCCCCAACGCTTAACCCTTCGCGTTCCGAGGCATTTACAATTGCAATTCAGTTATTCCCTACGGTTTATATATATTGCATCTTTACTGTTCTAACAAGAACCTAATTCGGAGTAATATATTTAATACGAAGTAAGCTTCGATATTATAGTAACTAACGTCAGTAGACTTCTTATAGAGATATTTTCTAAAATTTACGCATTCAAAAATCAGGTTTACAATTTATAATCATACGGCCCAATATCAATTTTATTTTCTTCTTTATAGTTTCTCTTGTACCCTACCTATAATACCTAATACCAGTAGACTTCCCTTTGTAGAAATACTTTTCAAAATTTACTCTTTTAAAAATCAGGTTTACAAATTATAATCATAAGGCCCAATATCAATTTTATTTTCTTCTTTATAGTTTCTTTTGTACCTTACCTATAGTACCTAACGCCAGTAGACTTCTTCTTATAGAGATATTTTCTAAAATTTACGCATTGAAAAATCAGGTTTACAATTTATGATCATAAGGCCCAATATCAATTTTATTTTCTTCTTTATAGTTTCTCTTGTACCCTGCCTATAATACCTAATACCAGTAGACTTCCCTTTAAAGAGATACTTTTCAAAATTTACTCTTTTAAAAATCAGGTTTACAGTTTATAATCGTAAGTCCCAATATCAATCCTATTTTCTTCTACACGTTAAAATATCATAGTTCTTCTCGTACCCCAACGGGTTTTCGTGTGATAAATAAATATTTAAAACGTGATGTTTTTAAGTAGCTTTTCCGTAGGTCTTTGAATCGTACTTTGAAATTAGTAGCGAAATAATAAGTTTACTTTTCGACCCCGGACAACCCGGTTGCGTCCCTTAAGGACGGCCGCGATCAGGTTCGTAAACACAGAGAGAGGAGGGGGGTAGAGGATAAACAAAAGGCTCCACGGGGCCTCAGTGGGGGTTGGAGAGGGGTCGAGGCAAAAGCGCGCCGACGTCCGACCTTCCCGGTGTTCTTTTTAGGGCCAGTTCTCGGGCTGCGTAGAAAGTCGCGGACCCAGTCGATCCACCTTCGTTGTCCCACCACGAGGGACCGTCTCAAGGCCCGCGGTGACTGATGGAGGGAGGCTCGTGCCGCCAGTTTCGGTAACTGCGTCACGCGTCGCGGTTCGTTCCGTCGAATCGCGCGTCCCGCGTCAAATCGCGGACTCTTTCCTCACGATTCGTTCCGTCGATCTACGGGGGATTCCCTCGTTCCGCAATTTTCCAACCGGTCAGTCGCCGATATTCTTTCCGTAACGCTACAGTGTCGATCGAGTGTGCAAGATCAGGTGTTGATCCGTGAGATTTTGGGAGCTACGAGGCTTCCAGGATCGTCTTAATCCGATTTTTTTTTTTGTATTTAGAGCTCGTTTGGCGTTTCTTGAGTGGTAGTGTCCGCAAGTGTTTATTTCGTGAGACAGTTCGACGAGTGTCACGAGTGCGTGTGATTTTGTGGTTATGGGCGTCGATCGTTCGACCGTTTACGCGCGCGGATCACGTGGTGATCTATGAAGGCTCTAGAGGTCGTCGAGGGTGCTGCCATCTGTTCCACGAGGTTATTACCATTTCTCACGTTTTTTGTTTGTATCACATAATATAAAGAATCCCAAGTTCCTATGGTCGTCGGTTCGCGACTCGTTTTGACAAGTCGCGAACGACGAGCGTATCGGCACGCATCTTTTACGTAACTAACAGCGACTTTCACTCCTCGTCGTTGATAAAAACGCGTCCTACAATGGACAGAGCATCCTATCAATTTACGGTTACATTGTTCCAAGCGACGCTTCTTAAACGCGACTCTCTGCGTGGTTGTAAACCTGATACCTCTCCACTCGATTTCCACGTGGCTTCGTTGCATCGAACGCGTACAGGCACGAAGCTCTGTCAACTCGACGCCATTATGGTTGCATTAGGTAACGCGCGACTCTCGAAACGATGAAAAAGAAATCGTATAAACAATACCCTGAGACTGCGAACGAATTTTTAGAAATAACATTTTTAAATCCACGTTCCTCGAGTCGAAACGTTCTCAGTTGCAGGACAACTTCGAACCAAGTTTGGTCCGCTCGGAGGAAATTAAAAAAAAATCGCCGCCTCGATCGGAGGAAACTTTTGATCCCGAATTGCTTCACCGGCGTCTCGACGTTCTTGCGAGTTTTATTGGCCGCGAGGCGAGTTTTAGACCGCCGGGAAGTTTAGATCGAAGCACCAGGAATATCCGAGGGAGCCTCCCGTTTCATCGTGCCGTGTTCGTTCGATCGTTGAAGCGTGTCATTACTGGAGATTTCTCCACGCAGAAGGAAATTGCGTAGCACATCGGGGGCCCCGAAGCTGTCGTCTCGAACATTTCCGTTGGCAATAATGACGCGTCGTGCGGTCAACGTTACACGAGTTTCGCCGAATGGATCGTTTCTTCGCGAATCCCGATTGCCATTTAATTTCCTCCCGTTTAACTTTGCCCGTCGATAAAAACGTCTTTGCACGTTTCTCGAACAGAGGTCAAGACGATGAATTCCGCCTCGGTGTGTGTCGTCGCGTTCGATCGAATTCGTAAACAGTCGTTGATTCCGACGAATTAATGCTCTCGATGACGAGACTCGCGGTGTTCGGTCGCGGGATCGAGTCATCGCTAAATTTAACTGTCTCGGTTTAACAACTGCATTCATCCTGCTTAATCGTTCCATTAAAGAACGCGAGGTTAAAGATAACGCGTCTACGACGATAGCTTATCAAGATCTGCTCGATAAGGCCTGGCAATCTTTCGCATCGATTGGAGTAGCACCGCGATTATGACGCTAATTTTGGGTACACTGAACCCTGTTGCATTAAGCGGTTTATCTCTCTCGTATTACGAGGATTCTTAATAAAATACGCGCGTATCTCTTATCGAGCATTGTACAGGCGATGATTGCAAGCGAAATCCTCGAATCAAATTATGCTTCACGAAAACGTCGACGGGGGTTGAAAGGTGTTGGATTGTTAATAAATAATCATTATCTGCATACGGAGACCGTATTGGTACCATCAGGCCTAAAGGCCTGGGACTGTTCTTTCTTTAAGCGGATGCCGGATTTTTCCTTTCGGGGATCTAAGCGTCACCTCGGTCGAGACGTCCTTCAGAACCGTTGAATAAAGTTTCACTGTTAAAGTTATAAAAGAGTACTGTTTTCTTCGCTCGTTTTCAATAAAAGGTAGCACGGTTCGTTATCTTTAACTTAAAAATTTTTTTAGAACGTGTAAGGGTCTACAATTCCTAGAAATTGATCGCGTGAACCTCGACGACCGATGGCTGACGATACCGTCGTGTTCTGTTACAGATACCTCAAGACAGCAACGGGCGACAATTCGATTCGAGCAGTATGCACCTGCAGCCGAGGTTCGAGGCGCGCGTCAAGATGCGGTAGAGGAAGTCCCTTGAACCGCGACGAAACAGGCGCCGGAGGAAAGTCGAAGGAACAATCGAGCCTGGTTGCAACTCGGTCGTTCGCGTCCGTTCGTGATAGACAGAGTATAAGCGAGCATAATAGGAACCGAAAGGAAAGGAAACGGTACGAGAAGCATCCGGGAGGGATACCCTGCCGTCGAAAGGCGACGAGGGATCTGCGTGGGCGACGGTACCGAAGGGTTTATTCCGCGAACGATCAGAGGATCGTCCATCTTGGCCGCGGTGGTCGTTGAAACAAGAGAGTGCTCGTTATTTTTATCCGCGAGTGCATAATCGTTCGGGGGCGCGAAACCCTGAACTCTGAGTATTTACGAATAGAATAGAAAGCACTGCCTTCCCCGCGCGGAACCGAGAGGAACCAAGAGGAACGTGGGCCGCGAGCAGAGAGAGAGAGCGGGTAAAGGGAGTTCGATCCCGTGATCCCGAGATCCGGGGTAACCGATACCGTCGAGAGTCGTCGAGGAAAGCAACCGGAAGCGAGCTACAGAGGGAGGTGGACAGAGGTGAGCAGAGGACCCGTCACGGTGGCCAGCTTAGTGAGCGGCAACGTAGCGGTGCGTTACGATGAGGCGACGGGAGTGGTTGGCACGGGGGGTGTCGTGTTGGCAGCCACTTCCAGGTTAGCCGCAGCCGATCCAGCCGCGTCCAGCATGGACACCAGCGACTCCAGCATGGACACGACGAACGGAGGCTCGGCGACCGGGGCAGCGAGCGTAGGTACGCTCGCCTCGGTGGTGTCTGGAGCGGCGTCCTTGACGCTGATCAAGGCCGAGACGCCGGAACACCTGGCTGGTACCTCCACGACGCCCTCGTCGGTCACCGGACCGGTTACAGCGGCCACCGGCCTCTTCGCCGCCATCGCCAGCGGCAATAAAAGCTCGCGACCGGACGATTGGTTGTCCACGAACAGTCCTGGATCGCCCTCCGCCACGCTGCAGAACCAGCACGTGGTGTACACGACTCCTCAGCAACAGCTGAGTGACTCGCAGCAACAGCAACCCCCCTTGGCACACTCCAGCCCCCTGGCACACCAACAGCAGCAACCCGCCAGCAACAATGGATACGCCAGTCCTATGAGCACCAGCAGCTACGATCCTTACAGTCCCAACAGTAAGATAGGTAAGTGGAGAACCTTTAAACTAATCCAGGATCCACGCTATACCGAACGCCAGCGTAGCAGACACCATTGATCGTTTAGTTGCATCCAAGTGGTTTCAGTGGTACTCCATAGCATCTAGAGCATCACACGATTATGCCAGAGCTAGTTTCAGGGACATCTCAGCTTGCTAGAGCTGGGTTTCATGAATACTTCAGAGATTCTAGGTACTTGGATCACTTTCAACGAGGACTTTAGCAAATATTATAGTCTTGGAATTGCAAAGAATTCATAGATGGTCTTTAAAACACTTTACAGCCGCTAGAGTGCCTCACAACCTTGATAGAGGTAGTTCCATGGACTTTCGAAAGAATATGAGCGTTCAATACCATTTCAACAAGTACTCTTAGTATTTGTATCATCATGAAGTCCCATGCACGTGGTTTCAGTCATCACACAATTATACTAGAGCTAGTTTCAGGAACATTTTAGCGAACCCTAGCCTTTAGTACCATTTCACTAATACCGCCAGCGAATCTATGCCATTTCCAAGATCCTCTGCACCATCCAGAGCACCCACAATATTTCTAGAGTCCCCTGCATTCTCGAAATCCCTTTTTACGAGGATGTCTACTAGTCCTCGTTGTTCCAGATGGGGCACCAGAGTCCCTGTCGTTCCGGAGCAAACCTAATCGTTTCTAATCTCCCGTGCTTAGTATCGTTTTATAGTTTTCGGAGTGGAATCCGATCCGCGCCGGTTCCGAGATGCGAAAAGACAGCGCGCAATCGGAAATTCAGCACGCGTTCGCGTTTCTTTCTCCTGGTCGCGCGTCGTCGGCGAGAAAAAGAGAGTGAAACGTCGACGAGCAACCGGATGTGACGTCACCGGCCACGTTCTCCTCTCACACGCACCCCTCCCCTTCCCCTTCTGTTCCCCCCTCCTTCCACCCTGCCCGCCCCCTTTGTCTCTCGTGTCCACTTCCGTCAATCCAAGTGATTGCTTGCACTACTGCCATACTGCGCCGTTCTCGCGTGCTGCGCGCGCCGTCTCGTCGCGTTCGCGATCGACGATTGTTCCCGGGCGCGTATATCGCGATTCATAAAAATTTCGCGCAATCGTAAATCACCGCCAGCCCCAGGGAGGCCTTTAACACTGTTCGGACACGGTGAAACAAGAGGCGAGCCGAGGAATTTTTATTGAGAAATCGACAGCGACGGTACGCGTCGTAATATGCTCCGACGCATCGCTTTCATGTTATTTTCTTAATGTTTTCGTAAATATATCGTTTAAAACGTTTACACCACGTGCAACAGAATGCCGTTTTAGACAGAATTAAATTTTATCGCCCCTTTTAACAAAGTATGGATATATGAAAATTTTTAATAGCAAGTGTTTCGAAAAGATTAGAAAGCCGAAGTTCGATATAAGAATATTACGCATAATAAGCATGGCCGCCACGGGGCCGTCCGTTCGTTGAAAAAATCTTACAAAATCACCGCTTCGTAGGGTTAAATAGCGGCTTTAGAAAATGGAGACGTTCAGACATCTCGCGAGGGTGAAAAACCAAGATGAATGCGAGACGCGGCACGCCGGGGAGAGATTCAACGGCGGTTTTCTGCATTGAGATGTTTGTTGCGCCAAATGAGGCCTTAATAAGACTGGGTTAACCGTGACTTTGCTTCTTTTTTTTTTTATTCGCGAACGAACGAAACACTCGAAGATAAATAGTCGATGGAATACAAAAGGGACGAAAGTATTGTTTACCAGGAACGAAGGTTTTCCAATAACCGGTCGTACAAAGGCAGAAAATACTCGAACGAATTTCCATCGCGTCGCTAACCTCGCTAAATTTAATGCATTCAATACGCGTAACGATTTCGTGTTCGGTTCGATTTTTAAATAATTATTTCACGATCTTTCTTTTTTCTGGTTTCCGAGATACGATTCGCGGCGACGATTGATCGAGCTCGCCTGCCTTTTAACAGTTTAAAAATAGGATAATATTTTTCTGTTCGGCGGCATGTACTAATTGGCTCGTTTTATCATAGAGGGTGCAACTTCTCTCCCTTGTTTCTACGCGTCACGTGTGCGCGGTTGTCGTTTTATCGGTCTAGATCATCGATCGGGACGCTAATAACTTTTCTTCGCGTGCTGAAAGGACCGTTTTGCTCGCTTTTTGCGAGACGTCGTTCGTTAATTAGATCGACAGCTATCCCATTTCATTCAAAAGTTACGCCTGAGGCAACCTCGCTAACGATACGATTTCTCTCCGATACACTCGACGCCAAAGTTAAACAGAAAAACTGTTAATTTCGTTTTTAAGGACTAAAAATAAATCAACAGTTTGATAGAAACTCAACAAGAACGATCTGCGTTAAAATTTCCAATTTCTCTTAATCGAAGAAATTTTTGGCGGACCTCCGACGGTTGACAGCGCTGTTATTTAAGGAAGAGAATTTTCACGATGAAACGTTAAAATTTGTATAGCCGGCTCCACGGTTTCCCTCACAAAATTTCCACGAATCGGGGGCGTCGTGTCGCTGTTTATGTGGGCTGTGACGTTAATTGCGCAACGGAGTCCACAATCGTTGGGGTTCTAAGCGGTTTTTGGCGCGATATGGGTATTTTGTTTGCGGCTGTCGATTGAACCCGCATGACAGTAACGGGAAGATAACAGGCCAGGAAAAATTTTAAAACCATTACCATAACACACGCTTACAGACTTTTCCCTTTTTCTTTTATTATTATACACTGGTGTTGAGAATAAGCATTGCATGCATGTATTTTTGATGAAAATTTGTATTCATTGGCGAAGTCCCCTCCCTTGCAACGGTCAGTACTACCTGAGGAAGACACTCGTTTATTGCACCCCCTGAGCGTCCCGTTTTTTCCCCCCCCGAGCCTCGAGCTCAGTTAGCGGAAAACCGTCGAGCTAAGAACAGCATTTTCGTTTACGTAAAACTACATTAATCCGAAACTCTATCGTGTTTCTTTAGCAAATAAATATTCAACGGCAGGAAGGAAAAAGTGTCTCGAGAGAATTTTTTAATTTTCGAGAAATCCTGGTTTCGAGGTGCGGTGATTTCTCGATCGAACCCCCGAGCGTGCGAGAGAAATTGAAAAAAAGCGGTGGGAAAATGGCGGGAAAAAGGTTGGGCGTAAGGTTTTCGGTGAACGAGACGCGCCCTCGAGAGTCAACCGCGCGCAAATTCAGTCAAGGTTTTAAAGCGTTTTCCCCCTTTTTTTTTTTACCACGGCCCCGACGCGTCTGAGAACCCATCGTGGATATTCCAGCGCTAATAGCGGGTGGTGCTGTGAATTGCGGCAGGATGCAGATACGGCCTTGAGTGGCGATGCACGAACGTGTGCGTGTGCACGATGCACACAGTTCGCGTGAGCGAACCGCTCGCACGCGCAACGAGAAACGACCGGCACGTGTGTGGTGTGTTTGCCAGCCGCACACTCTGCTTGAGCACACGAGGTTAATACTACCCAGATAGACTTCGAATGCACTCACACACGCGCGATCGATATTACACGAGCAACAATATTCAGAAGCAACGGTTGCCAAACTACGCAACATTCTTCCACCTGCGAATCTTGTCCGTTGAAATCTGCTAATAATATTATCGATAACCTGACTGGTCCCAGTCGAATCTACGAGACGATCTGTGTATTTTACAGGAGAAAAATGTTCCGTGAACGTGCATGGGTCGTTCAAGGGGGTAGTTCGGTGGAATTTTTAAGCCCCCTTTGTTATTTTTTAAGAAGAAATTGCTGAATATATTCGAAATTGTTTCAATGGCGGGAGACCTAATTCACCTTACCGATAGCATAGAAGTTCGATATTTTTAGTCTACAGTTTTTTTGTTTTACAGTAAATAGCATTCATTCTTAATATCAATGAAGCCTGTTTTATCCACGGAAAGTGCTATTTTATAACGACATAAAAATTTATTTTGTAGATAGTTTTTTATCGTTTGGAAAAATTTCTATAAATATCCAAACTAATATTTACCAATATTTCTATTAATATTTCATCAAAATATTCCTTTTATCAGGCATATTACTATAATATAATAAAATTAAACATTATATTTTAGTGTAAAAGCACATAAAACTTTGAATTTTTTAGAATTAATTAAATTAATAAATATAAATTATATAAATTTAATTTTCTATAAAAGATATTTTTCAATCTATTTTTAGGGTATGAACATAATATCTTTATTTAGTTTATTTATATATCATTTCAAGATATTGCTATAGTCAATTTATAATATCCACTTAAAAATTATTTTTCTAAATTTCGTTGGATCGATGGCGTCTTTTTTTATATTTTTGCAAGAAAATCATAGATTGTATGACATTTAGATTTTGCACATTCGTCGATGTTTTACACGTGCACAGTATCTATATCAATCGAAAATATTGAAAATTGCTGAATATATTCGAAATTGTTTCAATACACCTAATGCACTTTACCGATTACAAAGTACATAGCTATTTTCAAACGGAACGGTTCCACCGTTTCGTAAGTGATCAAAAACTGCAACACTTATGAAATAGGGGGTTTCGTTAGCTACCACTGTTCGATAAATGTACCAATCCACTGACCTTGCGAAGATACGAGTACACAATATTTAATTCAATATTATGGTAACAAATATTGGCCGATTTATATCGTGTCTCATTTTAATTAGAAAAATTTTCCCCACATGATAGTAAAATTTTTATTAAAAAAAAGTAAAAAATAAAAAACTTTCTTCTTGTACAGTAGTGTGGTCACACTGACAGGGACATTTAAACTAAGTGACGAAGGCAATAAAGATTTTTAAAGAAAGCCGCTACGTCTCCGGTTACACTTCGCCTCACTGGTTCAAGGGGGGTCCCCCTAGTGGTGGGGATAAAAATGTATCATTTATGGAACAGCTCTTGAGGACATTTATCGAGTTTTCACTGTAGTTCGATATTTTTAGTCTACGGTTTCTTTTTATAATAAATAGCATTCTTTCTTAACACTAGATTTACGGAAGCCGTCAATTTGACGGATGCCAGATTCCATATTTAAAATTGCAGAACGCGTAAATATTATTTTTTAACTACTTACGTTGAGTTTGTTTGGTGCAATTTCACGAATACATATTCTAATTAAAAGAAAATTATTAAGGTAATCGTCAACATGAAAGGTATCGATAAATATACGTGCGATCAATGCCCGTAAATCTAGTGTTAATATCAATAAAGCCTGTTTTATCCATGGAAAGTGCTACCCTATAACGACACAGAAATTTATTTGTTTTTTTTATCGTTTGGAAGAAATTTCGATGGATCGATGGCGCCAACTCTCGGTGCGGTTGCATGATCGAAGGGCGAACGCGTCGATTGGTCGAGCGTGCGATATCGATTCGCACGACGGATCGGCGCAACAGTTACGTAAAATGCACTCGCGCGAACTCCCCGACGTATGCGGCTGTCGCGTGAAACGGAGACGATGGGACGAGGTTAATGACAATATGTCAGGTTCCTCCCACGCGGCGACCGTTCTGGCCCATATAATTATTATTCCGACTGGCGCGGACACGCATACACGCGCCGGACCATTTAATTTTCCATCGTTGGACGTCGGTGGTTTTTGCGCGGAAAGGTCTGCTTCTGGTATCCGGTAATTACCCGCGGTTCGTTTTCTGCGTCGTAGTTTCTTTCCCCGGTGATCGTCGAGCGTATCAGCCGAAGATTCGAAAACCGAAATTATTGGCTTTCACCGCGACTCCGTATCGACATCGTCGGTGCCTCGATCGACAATTGTTTAACGTCGCCTCGAAGCAATTTGTATCGTTTCGAACGCCCACGATTGCTTTTTAAAAACGAGTAAAATG
The DNA here is from genome assembly GCF_013123115.1 of Colletes gigas. NCBI lineage: Eukaryota > Metazoa > Arthropoda > Insecta > Hymenoptera > Colletidae > Colletes > Colletes gigas. Next base: position 1,613,280 of record NW_025106664.1, read on the forward strand.
AAACAAAAGTAGAGGGTAAGGTACGAATCAGCCCCTTTCGATGATCTGACAAAAAAATTCTATCGAAGTTAATCGGTATTCATCGTCAAGAAATTGCAGTTTCTTAAATTTAAAAACAAAAATTTAGGTCACTGGAATATTTAATTTAATTACTAATTACATGGACCTTTTTAACATGCGCCTTTTCAGTTTGGCTTTGTATAAACTTTTCTTCTATTTTGTGTGTTAAATCCTGAAGTTGGATAAATGTTACGGTATTAATAAAGTATTCTTAATGTTTACGTTCATTTGTTTATGTTTAAATGCGAGGCCTTAGGCAATCGATTCATAGTAATTTTTCCTTCAATCCCTCGACGCCGCCTACAATACTATGAAGTTAAAAACACCTACTTCCATTTAAAAATATAACAGTAACCTTAATACTTTTATCGAAAATCAATTTTTAATTTAAACAACTGTAATTTCTTGTCGTTTAAATACTGATTAACGTTCGGTAGGAAACATATTTTCGTCAAACTTTTTAAAGGGGCTGAAAACTATATTTGTACCTCGATGTTTATAGAATTTTCCTCGTCAGGCTGTATTCCGGATAAAAATTCCGCTACGTTTCGAAAGTCTTCTCGCGGCAGCGTCCTTCGACTAGCTTCCGGTCGACCCAACATTTCCGGTCCCCGTGTCCGTCTCAGTTTCAGGCAACCAGAAACCACACTGGAGATGGAACTGTTCGCAAGGGCCGTGGTCGTGTTTGGGACGCGACCTCGGCTTTTGATGCATCGTCCGCGATGCGTGTTTGCAATTGCACTTGACAGTCCTTCGTGTGCAAATTGAGAAATCGGTCGCTGTGCATCGGGAAAGGAGCCACAAATTTCGCGAGCTACGCTGCACCCATCCTCCATTATTCGTGGTAAATTCTCTACGCGCGTTTACGAGTTCAAAAAAGATTTCGCGCCTAATCGTTCCAGGTCGATGTCTATTAAGTTCGTCGCGATACTTGACGGTGGAATTCACGTACTCTGTGTAGGCAGAAACCGACAGAGCGAAATATTGATTTTCGCTGCACGCTGGCAGAGCATGGCAGTTATCAAGAGAGCAAAATATTTTCTTCGATGTCGATTCTGGCTCCCTCCATTTTGAAACAGACAAATAATTAAACTAAAACGCAAAAATCGAGATTGGGACGCCCAACGACACTTGAAAGGTACACCAATTTGCAACAGGGGTATCTTTTTTGCAGTAGTAGGGGGAAACTTAACTATTTTGATTTGGCAATTTAACTGGTAATTTTAAAAAGTGGGGAAACTTAACTGTTTGGGAACGTTTAAAAAGTGGAATAACTTAGGAACAGGGGAATTTTGTTAACTCTCCAGGTGTGGACACTTAAGGGGCCATTCTACCTTGTAGGCACGAAAAATACATGTTTCTTTGTGATTTTTCTTTACGGGCTATTAGAGAGCGATTAATTCCGTGTTTTGTAGATACATTTATTACATATTTAGCTATATTTACGAATTTTTGCAACGCATAATATCTATTGATTACGCTGTTTTTGTTGATCAACAAACAACAGTTTTTAGGAACGGCGCCCGACTGCGTATGTGATATCTTGCGAACAAGTTATCCGAAATCCAAAAACCAACGATATTCTTAATACAGATGAGTGTGGTTATAGCATGAACTAGGATCTTTTCAAAAGAACAAAAAATAGCATAAAGGCAGCTATTTTACGAAAAAATACTGAATATTTTCATATATTCGGCTGCCTTTTTGTTAATAAAAGAAAAAGTATTGCAGATATCGCGATTATACTAGTTCATGATATAGGGAGACTAGTTCTAAAGATACTGTATAAATTTCCTGTTGATATCTTGAATAGTTTTTCTGTTATCACATACGCAGTGCCGAAAAATGTAGTTTCGAGAAAAACAGCTTTAAAGCTTCACGTCCAGTTGTTATCTTCGATAATGTTTTTCGAATTTCAATTTAATATTTGGTAGATATATTTTCGAGACTATATACTAAAAGACAATGCAAAAAAAATTCGATTCTTTTAATCCCACAAAGTAGAAAGGAACAGGGGAATTTTGTTAACACTCCAAGTATGGAGACTTAACTGTTTGAGAACGTTTAAAAAGTGGAGTAATTTAGGAACAGGGGAATTTTATTAACAGTCCAGGTGTGGAGACTTAACTGTTTGGTAACGTTTAAAAAGTAGAATAACTTAGGAACAAGGGAATTTTGTTAACACTTCAGGTGTAGAGACTTAACTGTTTGGTAACTTTTAGAAAGTGAAATAATTTAGGAATAGGGGAATTTTGTTAACACTCCAGGTGTGGAGACTTAACTGTTTGGTAACGTTTAAAAAGTAGAATAACTTAGGAACAGGGGAATTTTGTTAACAGTCCAAGTGTAGAGACTTAACTGTTTGGTCACGTTTGAAAAGTGAAACAATTTAGGAACATGGGGATTTTGTTAAGACTCCAGGTGCGGAAACTCAACTGTTTGGGAACGTTTGAAAAGTGAAACAATTTAGGAACAGGGGAATTTTGTTACCACTTCAACTATGGAAACTTAACTGTTTGGGAATGTTTAAAAAGTGGAATAACTTAGAAACAAGGGAATTTTGTTAACACTCCAAGTGTAGAAACTTAACTGTTTGGTAATGTTTAAAAAGTGGAATAACGTAGGAACACGGGAATTTTTGTTAGCCTTAGTGGGGGGTTGGCGTAAGGGAGGTCAAGATCCACACCTGCGGAAGCCATCGAAGGAATGGTCAGGGGCAGGAAGCGGTGTCGTGTTCCGTGGAATGCGTGGACGCGGCGCAATTTTAATTGTTGATACGGGAACACGGACCATCGTATCGCCCGGTCGTATCCGTGCACCGGAGAACAGACATCGCGTCGATGTGCAACGTGACCGAGGAGAGGACCGGGACGTTCTATATTTACCACGGTTCACTTATCAATCGCTTATCAACGAGACAGGCGGTGGAGGCGACTCCTCTGTGCTTCGGTTGGCAAACACTGCGCCTCGCCCGCTTTTGCTCTTCGCCCCCCCTCCCCCTGCACCTTTCGACCGTTTATTTTTATCTTTCTCTCCTTCGTTCTCTTATGTAACCTCGAATCCATCTTGCACGCCATTTTTCTCCTCGTTTTACTTTCTCCCCTGTCGATCATCGACCATCGAAGTTTGAAAAAAGCATTTTTCGATTTCTCTCATAGAGTTTGCTTTTGAAATATTCATAGAATTTCCATGTAAATTCCGATTGAAACTTCTATCGTCAGAAAACCCTTTATATTGTTTTGGTTTTCTATGAAAAATTGAATAAGATACCTAAAGCTGAAATAATGAATTTGGTGACACTTTTGCTCGAGCCAGAATCCTTTATCTCTTTGCAGAACAGAATTTCAGATAATAAAATAGACCCAAGTTGCATAGAAATTTTATCGCGTTTTAAATTAAACAAAATTGGTTTATTTCTATTAATAAAGGTATCACATAATGTAATACCATACAAAAATTGAAAACCAAGAAAAGGAGGTTGTCGCAATAAATCTTTCGCTTACAACAATTGATGAACCCTGTATTGGCATGTTGAATGTTGCTAACACAAGTGAATTTGTAACATTTGTTGAAGATATTACCAATTGCTTCACGTAAATAAGAGGAAATATAAACCTATGCACATGCAGTTATTGCAATATTTCGAGGTGGGACTACAAATGTCCCACCATGCATTATGGTGCACCAAAAAGGTGTGATACTTTTAATCCCAGCGTGCCCCAAAGAGTTAAATTGTTTTGGGTTTCTATGAAAGATTGAATGAGATGTTTAAAGCTGAAGAAATATTTATCTGGATTGAATAAAAATAGTAGAAGATACAAGGATATCACAAACCCACAGATTTTGAATTTGGTGACACTTCTGCTTGAGCAGAACTCTTTATATTCTTTTGGTTTTCTATGAAAGATTGAATGAGATATTTAAAGCTGCAGAAATATTTATCTGGATTGAAGAAAAATAGTAGAAGATACAAGGATATTACAAACCCACAGATTTTGAATTTGTTGTCACTATATCAAGAATGAGAATCGTCAGACTATTTTCATATTATTAGTGTTATTATAATACGTTATCAGGACCAATGTTTCTGCAAAGTGGCCTATACTCGCTGTACTCTGGTCTATAATTTCCGATAATCGTGCTGTATTAGGAACGGAAACGGCGGGAATACCGTGGACCGTAGATTCAAATTCGCGTTCCGCGAAGAACCGAAGCGAGCTGATAATTAAACGTTCCCTCGTATCTCGAGGCGTTCCGAAAGGAAACGATAGGAAAAAATAAAGTTATCGTGTCGTCGAACAAGAGCAAAAGAGAGACCGTAGAGAGAGGCGTTGATGCAGGTCGTCGGTATGTAATCAGTCAGTCGCTCCCGCTTATCAGAAACCCTATCGGCGTATCATCTGTGCGGGATATGCCTGACCCACATCGCAAGGTTCTTGCAATCGGTCGAAATTGCGAGTCGTCGCACGAATTTTGATAATGGCTCGCGTTCTTTCCTACGCTCTCGAGGTCTCGTTAACCCGTTTCGACGTTTGCGACATACTCCATTACGTGACACGTACCTTATTTTCGAAATGTTCTCCCCTTCGCACGTTTTAACAAACAGTAACAGTCAACGAGGTCGTCAATTCCGAGCAGCAATTTGCTCGAATAACAAACTATCCAAACGAATCCATATAAAGATTAATTCTCAATCAAAGTAAATGAAATTCAAGCTCAAAAGTTCCTCGACAAAATGGAGACCCCCGTCTCGATTTCCACCGCGCCATATTGGAAATAGCTTCGTTTTCTCTGGACAGAGTTCCTCGCGATAACTCTTAGTTTCGTCGGGGTTCTCGAAGCGTGGCGATCGTCCAGGATAAATTGTCGACAGACTACGGGTATCGTAGCGCGAAATCGCCCTCCGGTTTTCGCCACCGTTCTTTCCCAAAGCGATACGGGGCTGGGGAACCAGTTTGCAGCAGGAACTTGGTCTATCGCCGCCTCCGAAGTGCCCACTTCCGGAAGCGCCAGGCCTCGCGTGTTTCCACGTAAATACGCTAGGAAATAGGGCGATCCTCCTCGACGAGAAGTTTATTGACGAGCCAGGGGCCGGGGGGTGGTTCGTGTCTCGTTCTTCGAGATATCGATCGACCGGCGGTCCGCGCAATTTACAACGAAAATCGATGGGCCGCTGGTCTCGAAAATTCAATCGAACCGGGAGATGAAAACCGTCGGGAACTCGAGCTCGTTCGAATCTATCGTCCACGCGTGCTTGGGATTCCAGAAAGGACTCGAGCTGGAACGAAACGCGTCGCGAAATTGGCTAGATTCGCGTATGGTGACCAAGCAACTATGTCGCGAAGAGGAATATTTGTACAGTTTGTCGCAAACGTTGGTTATTCGACGTATCTCTGAAATGTCTCGTGTCTTTCAGCCTGAAAATTGATCGAAAATGTTCGGCTTTGAGGAAAGATTTCAATTTGAGATTCCAGCTTGATGCACGCGCAAATTTCGGTTGTCGGTCAAAAATGTTAAGTATGCAGGTGGGGGTGAAAAGGTGAAGCAAGTTTGTCAAAGTCGATGGCGAATGCAAGGCTCGCGAATTTAGGTCGCGCGATTATCAGGCACGCTGGTTTCGTGGTGCGGGCGCCAGGACGTGGTTCACCTTACCTCGTCGCCCCTTATCGCGATTCGCCTTATCACGGTCAGATAAGCGTACCTCGTGCTCGCGAATCGGCCACCAGGTAGCTAATTACACGTTGCAGCTTCGACGGTGCTCGAACGATGCATTTCTGTGTGCGTAGACCCCGATCGTTTTGTCTAACCTCGCGATAAAATTACAACGTACAGCATAAACAATATGGCGGGTCTGGAAGACCTCAAGCGTGGGTGGACTGATGAAAAACTCGAGATTTCAAACCTAACCCTAACCTCAACCTTAGAAATTATATATTTTTTTTCGATAACCTCCTAATTTTCTTTCCAATTTATTAGTTACAGAAAGCAGTATAGTCTTAAGATGTTAATAAATTCCCTACAATGTCTCGAAGGTGGTTGTTCGTGTTTTTCCCCTGTTATTCTCGCGTCGCGGAGCGCGGAGAATTTGCAAACGTATAAAAATGTTTATTAAGAGTACAGTGTCTTTTCGTAACGACGAGAATAGATATTTTATGCGAGATACCGCCATCAATTCCCCGCTGTTTATTGACGATGACGCTCGTAAGTGAAACGATTGCTTTGATCGAGGGTTATCATATTTTCGTCTCTCCTCGCGAGTGCCACTTTCGATGCAAATACAAAGCTACTTTTCTCCGCTCTTTCCTTCTCTCTTTTCGTTGTCATCCCCACGTACCATCCCTGAAAGCATATTCCTAGGAAATGTGGTCTTTTACGGCCCGAAGCATTGGGTCCTGGCTCGGCATGCAAATTGTGAATTTATTCAAAACTAAAACGCAAACTTGTTTCATATTATATGCAGTTTTCCTGCATTAATCGGCGACTTTAATCTTGCCTATTTAGATGCATCGATCGTAGAATTACAGACAAGATACGATCGATCGAAGAATTTAATTTTCTTGTTACGCGAATCGTGGAAAAATCAATTCCACTCCGAGTCGGTTTATTAAAATGTGCCTCGTTATTACTTCCATCGATAATTCTCTACGGAATTCAAATACGAGGGTTAATTTGTTTCGACGTGCGAAATAGTAAATTACGAATACACGCGTGGGAGTCGTTTTAATTATGATAGCCCTTGCCGCGTAAATAATTAACGAGGTTGTTCGAAAAACTTGGTACGAGGCTCTAGTTCCTTTTTATCCTCTCGTATGTGCCGCCTAAACTCCCTGCAGGCTCCGTGGTGTCATCTGTGAGCGTTCTCGAAACCTGCTTACGGTATAAAGCGTTCGCAGAAGATGGCGCCGCGGGCACGGTTCGCGCGGTTGAAAAATTGCAAAGTGGCGGTTGAAATTCGCGAACAGAACTGTGAAATCATCGCTCGAATAGTGCAACGACGGTTCACACGGCGTTTAGGAAAAAGCACCCGCCTCCGAAAACAAGTAAATCACTCATTCAACCGTTATTTGCATGTCGTTATTCATAGCGATCGATTTTTATACCCGTCGTAACGTCACGAAACTTTCTAACCTAATAAGATTACAGCGATTTCATGGCGATTTTCTGCACGATGCAAGTACGAATTATCGATAATTTATTGGAAATTCCTTACGCTGTCGTCGATCTTACATAAACAGAAACGACAACAGAGACAGTAACGTGAAAAATGGCTCGCGTAATCGAGAAAGTATTTCGTGTCAAAAGTGAGATTATCGAATTAAGTCACTCTTGTGCAAAGTTCGGTGTGCAATTTCATTGATCGTGTATTCCACGCAAGGAAATGGTAAATGTTTATTATGCCTCAAGGTATGTTCGTGCAGTCATAGGGAATTTATTTATGTGCAAACGTAGCACGACTGCAGGTTTTGGCGCGAAAGAGAGGTTCCTGTAAACGTGAATCGAGCTAGGCAAATTTCATTGAATTATCTAACGCGTTTACAATTAATATTATCCAGAATTTTTATTTTCGTTCAACGAGTGATGGCTTATCAACGGTATTTGGTATTCGAAATTCTTCTGTGGATAAGAATTCCGTCTATTCGTATGGCACGCGTATACGTATGTTTGTGGTGGTGAAACGATATTTCTGCAACGGACTATACACGAACAGCTCTAATGGTTAGGAACGGGAAGAGGCGTCCTCGGTTTACGAGGACACGAGAACGCTAGGAAGGAATGGCGTTTACTTGGCGCACTTGCACGACCAGTTTTTACTGTCCGCGTTGGACCGTCTCGCGGATCCAGCCGGAGTTCGACTAAGCCACTGATGGCAAATCAGTGGCACGCGTACCAATTTTGGCGCGCGATAAGATTTTACTAGCTCCCTGTAGACTTCGTAGGAACTTTTTTGTTTTCGATTACATTAAGGGGAGGCATTTTTCTTAATTTTTTTTTAAGGAAATGTTACATCTGACGTTATGATTCATTTTCGCGGTTTACTTGGCTATCTTTTGGGAATACAAAATAATTTTTTTATTAATTTTTATTAACTTTTAATGTTGTTATCACGTCTGCAGTAAACATGTGTTTAAACACTGGCGTAGGTGATTGCAGCTCTCAGGGTTGACTAAATCAGAAAAATCAAAAAGATTTTCATTCGGTAACAAAAAATGTTCTACAATCCACAATGCTTGACATTTATCTCTCAAAATTTAACGCATTCTTAAATACATACAGGGAGATTCTAGAGGCCAAAATAAGACGAAAATCAAGAATACCAATTTGTTGATGGAGGCTTCGTTAAAAAGTTATTAACAATTAGATTCAAAAATTTCAAATCGTTCTGGAAAAATTATTTTCGGTTGCGGGGGTCAATTACAATCATGTTTAGTGAATAGACATACCCTCGAAATGCTACCTACTTTCGAGAAAAAAATTCCAATAGGTGTGAAATTTGTCGACAAAATTAAAAAATTTCAAATCGTTCTGGAAAAATTATTTTCGGTTGCAGGGGTTAAATCCAATCATTTTTGGTGAATAGACCTACCCCCGAAATACTACCCACTTTATAGAAAAAAATTTAGTACGGATGGAACTTTAAACGTTAATAACTTTTTAATAAAGCCTCCATCAACAAATTGGTATTCTTGATTTTCGTCTTATTTTGGCCTCTAGAATCACCCATTAAAATTTTTCCCAGGGTTGGCCGAATATCCTGTATACTTTCAAGAAATGAAATATAGAAAAATTGATTTTTTTGAGGTTTCACATAGGACTCCCCCCTTAAGAGCTGGGGGAATCGATTTTTCGCTCTTCTCGCGAACGAGGAATAAGAAGTAACTTACCAATAACAGTTTTCTGTAATCGCCACGAGCACCGGCAAGTGTTTCGAACGGTCAGGCGTAGATTGGAAAATAATATATGCATAGAAGCCCGAACGACTGCAAATACATTTAACGCCGTTGAGTTTATAGTTTACCTTTTGATGGGCCTCGTTTTAACGCGATTTTATGGCCGTCGTCGGAGGCGTTTCCATTTTTTCATAAATTTCAGAAATCCAATCAGAGAACCTGGTATTTGTTATACGCGTACCCTCGAGTCTCGTTTGGACAAAGTATCTTGTAGTCGTGGTCTAAAATGGCGGTTTAAACATATCGAAAGACAATTTACAGTGCAATAAAATTGCCCCGTAGAAACATCTGTTTTTCCAGGAAAATAACGATCCGATGCATACTGCACGAATAATTAAGGAATGGTCGGTACACAACGTTACAAAACACGTTTCAATCGGCAGATACGAATCCCTGAACACCTGTCGAGCGAAATGAAACGACGATTACGAAAACGTAATGTAAACAATAAAATAGAATCGAGACAAGTTGCACCATTGGAGTCGAACGACTGTGAAATTAGTTAATAGCCGGCGATACTTAAAGATAACGATGCTCCAGCTAATTATTAACGCCCGCAAACACGAGGAAATCGTTTAATTTTAAGACACGACTTTCGTTAAATTAGTTTCTTATTAAGAATTTATTTTTATTAGAATCGTAAACAATCGGTTTCAACTTCGCGTAGAAAAATAGAGTTCGCTAAGGACGAGTCGAATGAAAATTATAACCCGTTAGGCGAGCGTGCATTAAGGTTCACGGAGACTTTTTTGACTGAGTGTACGTTCCATAGATTCTTACATCTTCTTTAAACATGCGGCTCGTTGTTTTATTCTTTCCCATTTCCCATAATACATTTTCGTCTTCTTCCTGTACGTAACAGCATCCTTTCGTTCAACTTCTGTTTCGGTTGGATCACGAGTTAACCCCTTGACGTACGATTTAATGTCGAATAATTCGTCGAACGTATAATACTTAATTTCATTTAGATTTGGTCGTATAAGAAATGGCCACGAAAAAGAATTTTGTTTCATTTCATTTTCAATATCTCGTACATGTAAAATTGTATTGATTTTAATATACAGGGTGTTCGGACCCATGGGAAAAATTTCAATGGGAGATTCTAGAAGCCAAAATAGGACGAAAATCAAGAATACAAATTTGTTGATAGAGGCTTCGTTAAAATGTTATTAACAATTAAAATTCCGCCCGTATTGAATTTTTTTCTCGAAAACGCGCAAGATTTCGGGGGTATGTCTATTCACCAAAAATGATTGTAATTGACCCCCACAACCGAAAATAATTTTTCCAAAGCGACTCAAAATTTTTTTCCCCCAAAAAGAAAATTTCACACCTTCTCGAATTTTTTCCTAGAAAGTGGGTAGCATTTCGAGGGTATGTCTAATGGTAAAAAATGATTGTAATTGACCCTTGTAGCCAAAAATAATTTTTTTATAATGATTTGAAATTTTTTAATTTCGTCGAAAAATTTGTCCGCTTGCTCAATTTTTTTCTCGAAAATGGTTAGGATTTCGGGGATATGTGTATTCACCAAAAATGATTGTAATTGAGCCCCGCAACCAAAAATATTTTTTTCAGAATGATTTGAAATTTTTTAATTTCGTCGAAAAATTTGTCCACTTGCTCAATTTTTTTCTCGAAAATGGTTAGGATTTCGGGGATATGTGTATTCACCAAAAATGATTGTAATTGAGCCCCGCAACCAAAAATATTTTTTTCAGAATGATTTGAAATTTTTTAATTTTATTTTTTAAGAACATTTTAACGAAGCCTCAGTCAAGAAATTGATATTCTTTATTTTCGTCCTCATTTGGCCTCTAAAACACCCAGGTGTGGCTGAATACCGTGTATAAGATTTGATAACATGATTGCGAAGCTTGACATTAAGAACTTGTAACGAGTCAGACTCGTCATTGTATGGCAAGGGGTTATTAAACAACTTCGAACCTCGTCCTTCCAACTTGTTTTTTTGTAAAACGACTCGAACGATCGTTGACGAAAACTGCTCCAAAGCGTGCAATTTAGCAAAACAGTGACAGTTTAATATCGTCGTGGAGGTAAACAGTAGCACCCGGTGAAATCTCGATGACGTTTATAGGGCAAAGAAAACATTTTCCTTTCGCAGAGTGTAAACATTTTAATGCAGACTCCCGGTTGTATTCTTACGGAACGCTTTATGGCGACGAGCAAACTCGGCGTAACAGCGGACACCAGTCGCGGTAGAAGAGCAGCTAATTGCGTTTTTCTTGAACTCTCAGCAAGCTGCAGTTCCCGTGGAGTTTACAATGACTTGTAAACACGTCTGGGGAACGAGGAATTACCGGTAGCGTGGCGTTAGAGCGACCCTGTTCGGTCTTCTGGTTGAAAAGTATTAACTTTTACGCGCGATCCGCGGGATTAGTTTTCCTTTAAATTATGTAGGAGATGAGCGTTCTTCGTTGTATCGTATCGATCGCAGGGAATGACTGAGTCAACTGAATGTGTCGATTCTGAGTGAATGGTTGAATGTATGAGTGCAATGACCTTAGAGACGGAATGTTTGGTAACGTTAGGAATATTCGAGAAGTAATACCGGATGAGGAACTATGGAAAATGTCAAGAACGTTCTGGAATGACTGAACTACATGAATGTGTCGACTCTAAATGATTGCATGATTGAATGTATGAGTGCATGGACTATGGTAACGCGATATTGATACGAAACGACGAGAACGTTCTCGAAACATGACCGGACGTGAAACCGGCAAGTGTTCGGGAGCTGGAGGATAAAAGCGCGAGTCCGGGAAAGAGTGGAGCTTTTTTGAGAGTGAACGTCGATCACGAAGATTACGCTACGAACGTCCATTACGTTACATGTTACGTTGTGTTCCGATTATAACTAATTTATACGTTGATACGTTGTGATTCGATTATAATTAATTTATACGTTGTGTTTCGATTATAACTAATTTATACGTTTATACGTTGTGTTTCGATTATAACTAATTTATACGTTGATACGTTGTGTTTCAATTATAATTAATTTATACGTTGATTGTGTTTCTTTCCAATTCGCGCATGTGAATTACAAAAAAGGCAGATTTTACACTTCTGATCCTACAATTATTTCTTTTTAAGGGGATAGTCTCACGTGAACGATAGAAAATCGAACCATTTTTATTTACTATTCTTTGGGAATATAAAATATATTTTGTATTAATTTTTATTAACTTTTTTATTAACCAGAGTATTACGAAAATGTAGTATTAAGTATGTCTATACGTGTCGAAGCAATTATCAAGGTTAGAGGTTTATGAATGAAATATTAAATGTACCAAAATCCGAAATGTTTACTAAAAATTAGTTACGGTGCAAAACTGACTACACGAACAAAAATTGCACGAAACGAAATAATAATGATATCACAAATGTTAAATTTGTTTTGAAGAACCGGAAGATTGTAGATAATACTAAGTATTTTGTCTTCTTTGTATTCTATGTGCAAATTTTGAATAAAAAATTATTTTTAAATGTCGTTTGTGTGCTCAGTTTTGTTCCTTAGTGTATATACTTTCAAAAAATGAAATAAAAAAAAATTTTTTTGAGGTCTCACATGAGATTCCCCCCTTAATTAAAATACATCGCAAAAGAAACACTCTAGAAACTCTAGAAAATATTCTGTATTTAAACGATCGATTCTAGTCCCTGCCACGGAAACGAAAGTTGGATTGAAATATTAGTTTCGGGCTTTTTAAAACACAACCCGAGGGTGGTCGTTTTGTACTATCCATTATTTTAGTAAATTTAAAGTTTCATAGGTTTTAATGTAACTAATAAAAATGTGTTGGGAATATTTTCAGCCTCCTCCAGTTATCGGTGAATTATTAATCGGGACACGGTTCTCGAAAATTGGTATCTCTTGTTGTCGCGTCTGGTTGAAAGGCGACAGCTACTGTTCCTCGACATTTTTCTGTCTCCGGCCGGGTGGAGAGTAGATATCCTTGAAGTGGAACATTGTCCCCGGCAATCTCTTGCTCTTTCCACGATACTCGAACACGTTTTCTGACATTGACCGTTGACCAGCAGGATTTCGTCCCAGTCGACAATAGAATCCTATCGGTAGCCTCGTAACGCCGCGCAGAATTACAGATATTTATTGCCAGAAGTTCAGGTTTCATTGGCAATTCGTTTCTTCTGCCGGTTTTAAAAGAGGCGATAAATCGCCACGGTGCAAATCGAATGGCAACAATAAAGATCCGATATCGAGAAGAAGCATTCCGTTCGAGAGTCGGGAATCGCGAGCCTCGCGCGTAAGAAACGTTTTATCGACCATGTTTGGAAATATTTATGCCCGGGCTATTAACTTGTTGCGAACGAAACTATAATTTTCCTACTATCGATGAATCGAATCCTGTTAGCCCATTCGGTGCTCCCAGCGAAAAGTTTGTCGACCTCGAGAGAGGACCCTGGAAATCGGGTAATCCGGTTCTCTCGCGACCGGAAGTCCTCCCCTATCGGACGAAGGGGAACGCAATTTCGGTGGGATCACCCTTAAACTTGGCCGTTTTTCGCGCGATTCGATCTCGGTTCTTTTTCCATCCGCGTGGTAATGGCCGGAGGCGAGAAATGGTGGATTTTCACACGACCAGGCCGGAATGCGGCGCTCAGCCGAGAAAATGGCAGAGTCGATCCACCTCGGTACGGTATCACGACGCTGTACGACACTTATCGTGCGAATCTTTGGAATTCGCTGAATTCAGCCTGCGCCGGCGAACGTTTTCTCACGCATCGCCCGCCCGTTACACAATGGCAAAATGGCGTCTGACGTTTGTTTCTGCCCGGGAATTCCGGATAAAAATAGTCCGCGAGAAGGTGCTTCGTTTCTCTGTTGGAGAGTGTCAGGTGAAAATGGAATACAGTCTCCCGGAAAAAACGGCCTGAATATTCGCGACGAGCGACGAAATTCACGGGAATCTCCGTGGAGGGTACCATTTTTGCAAAAAGGCTTCGACTTGCTCGTCGATCGTCCCACCTCGTGCATTTAGGCACCTTCTTCACTCGTGTCCACGTCTTGTCGATGAATAAAAAGTGGTTAGGAATTGTTAAGAAGAACGAGCAATTGAAAAATGGCGATCGTTCGATGAATACTGTATATTATTATTATTCATTTATTAACGGGATAAAACCCTTTAGTACAAAGATGGAATATGTAAGGAACTACAGATGTGGATTTTACATAGTGAAACATTGTCGCTTAATAAATTTACAATGTGTTACAAGGATAATTCTAGACTTTCTAATGATTGTTCAATTAAATCCGCTTAAGTGTGTACAATTCTATTATATTTCTATCATCCAAGGCCCACGTTTGATCCATCAACGTGTTTGGGCACCCACCAAACGACACTAAGTGGCCGTTCCATCAGCGTGTCATCGCTACGCGAGTATCAAGGTTGCATCCATCGAGGTTTCTCTGCGTAAACGAAAATAGTATGGATGTCGTTCCGTAAGTTCGGGGGCATGGTGCCAGAACTGGCCTAACTCGGCCACTTTCCCGTCGTAACAGAACCGCAAGAGTCGGATTCGCGTAGACGAAGGTTGGCCGCCTCGGTCCGCGGACATATTCGCGAGCAGAACGCGACTACAAAGAGGTAGTTTACATTTCCCCTCCCCTATGTGCAGAAACTGTTGCAGGTGTGCGTTGCGTTATAGTGAGGAATGTAGGTGAGCCTGCGAGCGCAGCGAGCGCGTTACGCGAGCCACGTAACAGAGCCGCGAGTGTGGGAAAGTGAGGAAGCTGGCCTCGAACTCAGACCTCAACCTTCTCTTCTAGCTGCAACCTCGTTCCTCCTTTTCCGTCGGTCTAACTGGCCTGCCAGGCCTTCTCCTTTCGAGTTACCAACCAGAACCGTCTACCCTCTCGGCAGTTACGTGGCATCGTCGGTGCACCAGTCTCACGCGGTTGCCCCACACGATTGGTCGCGCAGGAGTGCAACGATTCCTCGCTCGACACCGACGAGACGTCCTCAATGATGCAAACTTTTTTTTATAATCAACGATATCGAGCCCCACGAGGACATTATGGGAGATTGGTGGTCGTTGGACAGTCGTACGAACCGTTTACAGTAATGATTCGTAAGATGAACGTTCATCTTTCGTGCAGCGAAGGCGAAACTCGACACCAGCATTTTAAACGTCGTCTTTCGCGCTTCGCTGGCTTCAAGATAGAAACGTTCAACTTACGAATTTAAAGAATCATTAGTCCGTTTTATCGATCTTGGTGGGATGAGAAAACTTTCTGTCGTTGGAGGGTAAATCACTCTCGATTACTGTAACCATAACTCCTACGATAGTGAATGTATTTCATTGAAATTTATTCACGTAGTAGAGCTCGTGGATACCTATAAAAAAGTATTAAACAACATTTCCGTAAAGCGTCAAACAACTTTACTAAAAATGAAGAATTTACAGGGGGTAGGAGCTGAAAAATTTCAAATCGTTCTAAAAAAATTATTTTTGGTTGCAGGGGTCAATTACAATAATTTTTGATGAATAGAGATACCCCCGAAATCGTAACCACTTTCGAGAAAAAAATTCCTTACTGAAAATATAATTATCTGTTCAGAAATGGTTCCCCAAAATTTCATGTGTACATATAAAAAATCATAATTCTGAAATGGATTGGAGGATTGTAATGTTTCAAAATGCAAGCAACGCGTATTTTGGTGAAAATGATAATGGGGCTCTACAGCCCCATAAAACTGGGTCGAAAAAATATATTAGATGTAGGGTCTACTCGTTTACCTCGTTTGTGCTGTAACCTCGCTGGAACTGGGAATGTTTTCGAGCGTCTCTCAGCGTTTTTACGAAGTTGGAAGTCGAGATTCGCGTTTCTGCCATGCTCGATATAACAAAAATAAATGGAAGATTACGCATAATTTATCGCGGTCGAATCATTAAGCGGCTATCTCGCGAGTCGTTCATTTATCTTCGCGGCGCCGCGTAAATTATATCGGGAAGATTTGCAGAACGATCCACGGTAATTCTCTTCGTAATGAGGTATTTCTGGAATCGGCTTGATTTAAGATGACCATTATCTTGGTATCCAGTAACGCCGGTTTCTTACCTCCTTCGAACAAATGGACGCGCATAAGTAAGTCGCGAAAGAGTTATCCTGTATTCCCTTTAATTCCAGATGTTCCGAGATGTTCTGCGTTGCAGCGCGTTTTTGCTCGTTCCCGCGCGAACAAGAGCCCCTGCGCGAGCTTGTTAATTTTCAGTTTGCCACGGAGAAACGACGCTAACTACGACTAAGTAGCCACCGAACGAAACTGCGCAGACAGCGATACGAGCAAATAATTAGAAACAATCTTTGCCAACGCAAACGCGTCTTCACTTTATTATTTCTTCACCCTGCTGCCCTCTTTAGGACCCGAAATCAAATTTAGGCTTTCGTAGCTTTCATTTTATCTCGATATCTCAAATTCGAATCTTCAGGAGACTTTCATCGTCGAAACTCATTTTTTAAGAGCTTAATTTTTCGATCGAATTTGTAGATTTTCTTAGATTTCAAAACGATAAATTACCATACTTCCTACGTGGTTACCCCGAGTCGCGGAGACGTATTCGAACGTTTTCGAAAAATTCGTGGTTTCTCGAGCGTAAAATTAGTTCCTCGCGCGAACTTTGCACGCGCTCGGTGCTTTTTTTGTGGTAATTTCGAGCGAGAAATTGCATTTCATTCCGTTCGAAGGCGCACGGTTTCGAACGGGGATCTTTTGTTTCCGGGAAATGCGACAAATCGACGCCCTTTTCAGCGAGAAACAGTGACGCTGCGTTGCATCACGCCCCCTCCCCCATTCGTGTCCCGTTCCGAAGATTTTCCACACATTCGAAATCCGTTTCGTGGAAATTGCGCGACGTTTCGCGCCGGGTCAGGGTCGCCTATCTGGAAACGAACGTGCAGTTTCCATCGTGACCGAATAAAATTAGGTTACACCCCCCCCGAGAAATTACCAGCGGACGGTTTCAATGGGGAGAACCGTGGTTTGGTAAATAAATACGTCGACGTTTGATGGAGTGTTCGTTCGATTTTGAAAAACGCGATCAATCTTCTCAATGGCGATCCTTAATGAAACAAATGCTTTTCGATTCGTTCAGTTTATATTATACTATTTTTCGTTTAAAAAATTTGTATACAACATCGAAAGATGAATAAAAAAAGTGGGTAGAACCCTCGATCGAATAAGTTTTATGGTTTTCTTGCAATAAATTTACAGAATCTGTAAAAGATTTCGACCAAAAATGTGTGTTATTCGATACAAATAACTGTTAGAAAAAAAATGTTTAGCTTCTAAATTAATTTAAGAATCGTTATGGGTGGAAAAAGTCGTCGAACATATCGAGGAAAAATGATTAAATATTGAAGGAGTATTTTAAGGGTCGTCTATCGCGAATTCAGTGCTAATTATTAGTAACACTTGTTGATCTTCTCGGTAGACAGTCACGCAATGTCGAGTCGACGGAAAGGAGCAGAAAGCCTCTTTCCGGTATAGGAACCAGCAGGGTTCTCGACCTAGGACTCGAAGTTAGCGCCCAGACTTACGCTGTTCCATTATCGGGGCGATTCCATCGACGCGCCACTACTTCCCGGTAAACGGGGATAACTGGGTCATAGCCAGATATCGACATATTTCCCTTTCCCGTACCTTTTAACCTCCCGCCACGCCCGTGGTTACCCTTGATCCTTGGCCCAAAACTCGGCCGGGCAAAAGTAATTTTTCTTCAATCGTAATTTTCGAATTACGAAATCAGAAATTCAATTTGCGTCGATTTAAGTCAACGAAACACGTATCCGTAAGTCCATAGATTCGTTCGAACGTTGGCACTGCTTGAGATAAGGACGCTGATGGCCTAGGGAAGTTTCGTATTTACGATAAAAGTATCTGTAATTTCCGAGAAAGGGATATCGTTCTAAGTGCGAGTGGCAGAAAAACGATTTCACAATTCTGCCTCTGGTTTCGTGTTTTGATACGATTCCCTAGCAACCCACCCCCTCGAGCAACCCCTGCGCTGATTCCATCACCTGCACGCCGATGCTGAACGCTGCAAATTGACGAGATCCCTTTTGTCTTTTTTTTTTTTCTGCAGCACAGCACTTTTATGAAAATTAATTGATTTTTGGCGCGCGAGCCCGTTCGATGCACAGCCCTTTCATATAGATTTTCTATCTTTCGTCGATGGAAAAATTCGTTTCGCTGCAACGACCGTGCGATAATCCTCGTTACGCGAATGAAGTAACGTGTTAGTCTTTTAGAACCAACCCCGTTAGAATACTGAGATTCGTAAGGGTGAAAATAAATTAAGTTTCTTGATTTTGGAACCCCTTATTTGGAGCAATAGTTAAAAATCGATCGATGAAACTAATTATGTGGTCGTCGATGAATGGTTCCGGAGGCTTGGTTTTTCGGTGAAGAGAGTCGCAGTCGCTTTTGTTTAACGTTCCAATTGTTCTTCCGCGATTAAAATATAAGGGATCCTGAAAACCAGGCCAATCGTTAACGGATTATGAGAAAGGGGACACGATTCGAGCCGATATACCGAACGGGTGGAATCAGAAAGCACGAGAGTCTTCGGAAATTGCCGTTGAGCATCATTACACGGGATGAAAGCTCCAACGGAGCGTGGTCCTTTTGCTGTCGTCACGGTTGGCATTAATCTCTTCGAGGGCGAACTATTTCGTTCGAAATAAACAGAGGTTCCAATCGACATTGGTAATGCAGTCCTCGTGACCGCTTCGATATTAAAAAACGTTCAAACGTTAAGTAAATAAAAAGAAAAGGGAGACTATAATATACATATAGTATAATAGAATTTATTTTTTAGATAAAAACGGAAGATAAACCCTTGTATGTAACCTAGGGATAGAATTTTATTTAAATCGCACGATTGATATTTTTATTCATATGCGGATGAGGATTTAGCCGAACCCCGGGTCCTGAAAGGGTTTAAATAACTCGAAAGCTAAACGTGGATGTGTGCGTCAGTATCCCTGCAGAGGTTAACGTGTTGCTGTCGTCACCGTTGCCCTATTTTCCCCCATTTCCCTCCGTGGAAACTGCTAGCTGTCGTAAAGTATGCAACCTTGACCCGATCCGAGCGATCTCCGCGCCACGCGTCACGGCTGGCCTTTACGTGTGACGTGTTAGGTCAGTGATGCTTCTAATGCCCCAGCTTCTCTCCTTTCTTCGCCCCCTTGTCGCGTCCCTTTCTCGCTCGCGCCTCGCCATAGATCGGATCAATCCGTACGGAACCACCGCGAATCGATTCGACCAGAATTTACGCGGCGGATTCGATTGCTCGAACGTTACGATCGAACCACCATCACCGATTCGTTCGAGATAAATCGACGCTCTAGCGCGCGTATCGTGGACGTTGCAGCGTTCTCGAAGCTTTACGCGGAAGCCCGCGGAGTAGTCCGATCAATTTCTTGATTGGCTTCCGATCGTCTCTTTTTGCCATCGCGTCGCCCGAAGGTGTGTTGTCGTTTTTCCCTGGTCTCGAAGTGGTGCTCGTAGGGCCAATGACCATGACCTAACCTGACCTGATCACTCCTGACCGCCATTCTCCGCGGCCTGCGTTCATTGCGCAGGTCAGAGCTGCTTTTCTACGATCGACTCTGTTCGTTTCTACGCTTCCGGCATTCGCGACCTTCCTCGCCGACCTTTCGTACGCAAAACAAGGTACCGGTTTTATGAAAATCAGAGTAAAGAAGTGTTAATCATTTTTCTGCATTGGAAAAGATCCCAGTCAATCTTTAAAAAATGTAGTTATTATTGCTTTACATTATGCAGGAAAAGGGTTCAAAAATTACCAAAATTAAATGTTAAATCTATTCTTTTCTTCGATCAGCATCTGAAAAAATAATTGTACCGATATTGCTCGGTTTTCCCTAATATTTTGTGAAGTTTTTAAAAATCGACGTTCGGTTGAAATGAAGGAAAAAAATATTAAGTCGACTCGAGTTCACGAAAATTATCCAAACGATTTTCCCCCCCGGCGAGAAACAAATAAAAACGAGTCTCATAAGGAAGTAATTAGCGAAATTGCTACCCGCGAGTGGTTGTTAGAAAGTCACTGTGGTTTTTCCTTGTTGTAAAAAAAAATTTTCCGGGAAATAATGGACTAAACAGCATTATTATTGCTTCGTTGCCAAGCCGGTGTAAACAGTCCTCGGTAATCCCTCGCGATTGATATCATTATTTTATTCGAAACTGTGAGAACCCTTGTTATGGCCGCGGCGAGTATAATAATGTCTTGTTCAACGATAATTATTTATCGGGTGTGATATAATAATCGCGAAAGGATACTTAGCTAAAAATACCGTGGTCAGAGTCGTCTCGCAAGCCTGTTATTAAGCGCGATAAAAATGGTTAGGGAAAATGTCGTTGGGAAAGGAGTGAAAAAAAAAAAATCGGAATTTAACGACGTCATCGTATGACGGGCTTTGAATATTTTCGCGTCGATTGTCGCCGAGCCCTTTGACATTAATTGCAATGGAACAAAGTAATTCTCGGACGGATCATAAATTCTATAGAGCAACTCGATCGCGGAATGGCCGAAAATGTTTTTTTTCCCCTTTTTATCGAGATTAAAATAATCTTTTGAGAGGGGAAAAGCCGGATTACGCTTTGACAGAAAATATCTCGTTTCAGATTCTTTTATCGGGGACATTCAAAATTCAACCTCTTCGAACCGGCTTCGATGTTTAATTCGGTGTTTGGTAAAAAAATTCAGCTATTTTAAAATTTTAAGTTTTTCTGGCGGGAGATTCGAAAATAGAATTTTATCGTTTACACGCCCACTTCGTGGTCGAGATAATTAAATGATTCGGTAACGAGGCGTCTTTTTTAAACGTCTCGGCGGGAAAACTGGATTACCCACTTTATAAATCCGGGAATAAATTACGTAGCGTCGTTGTGCAACGAAATCGGGATTAAGTAATTTGTGGAAACGAACGTTTCCTCGACTTTCCATTGCAATTACGGCACACTATAGTATTTTCGGAGTCCTACGTAAGTCGAGCGTCGCACGGACTGAACTTCGTTGCAAGATCGAATAAATTCGTCATCCCATATCGCCGTGGTACCGTCATCCTCAGCGCCCACACTCGACCTTCGAGCCAACGGTGCAGAATTTATTCTCGCGTTGTGCATCCATTGGCGTCGACAGACACTTCTGCACTTACCGGTAATTAATGAACGGTCACGTATAATTAACGAAGCGTCTTGAACGTTCTACGGCTCATAAATTTGCTTAAATATCCGCCCAGAACAAATACATCGCAATAATAACAGTAATTGCCTTGGTCTCGTATTTGTTTTGATATTTAAAAATATGTTTTGCGCTCTTAAATTTTCTTGCGAACCACAATTATATTTCTTTCGTCGCAACGATTCGATACAAGAAGAATAAATTACATATAGACTCAATAAATCGAAATCAGATTTTTAACCAAACAGTTTGGGCTACAAATTGCTTAAAAGCTATTTCTCGTAATTTTCGTGCAACGTGTTCCTCGAGTTTCTGGTTCCAGTCGTTCACACGTTTCGTCCATCTTGTTTCCCAAAACAATTTCCGCCTTTCCTTCCGTTCTCCGTAGACTGTGTCCTTGTACGGCTTCTTCTAACTCGATTAACACCTGTCCGTAGTGCTGTGTACACTCGGTGAAGAGAATCGTTGGATTGTTACAGACAAAACGGCCGAATTTTTAATGAAAACTTTCAACGTTCAATATCAAATAGTATACGTCGTAGTATAGTACATTGCAGAGGCTCGTGTTTGTTTAGAACGCATCTTCTGAAAAATTATTATACACAAACCCCTCGAATGATCCACGAAAATGAAACTTTGTGGACAATTGGAATCGTTAAACTTCAAGAGCCCTGTCTAGATTAATTTTTTTAAATATCTAATCTTGATTAATTTTTTAATATATTGTAATAACTAGCGTAGTAGCGGAACCACGTGTTATTTATGATTTCACCGATCTCCTTCATCCCCAGCCACCTACTACATTAAATAGAACATGTACGTTTAAATTATTTTGTACAAACTCCTCGAATAATCCACGAAAATGAAACTTTGTAGACAATTGGAATCGTTAAAATTCAAGAGTCCTATCTAGGGTCATTTTTTTAAAGATCCAGTCTCGAGTAATTCTTTAAATGGAACATGTACGTTTCTATGAACAATTTTTTATCATTTATGTGTGACGGTTCACCTTGCAGATCGGTTAATAAACCTCTCGAGTGCGTCTCGAGCACCTCACTATATTCGTTCCGCCAACTATACTCGGCTTAACGAGCAACGTCATCGCGTCGATCGGCGATCAGGGTCGTGTATTAGCATGCTCGGGTGTGCCTTCCGCGCCCACTGCCGGCCTTGAGCGTTCTCCGTGTGAAACAGGGGGATGAGGAGGAGCGACGAGATGTCAAGGAAGGAATGCTAAACGCGGAATGCAGGTCGCAACGCGCGAATCTTTCTTGCTCCAGCCACGTGCTCGATATTCAGCCTCATCGGTTTTCGCGTTCGTTCTCGCAACCACTCTGTTCTTTCCTGCCGCTTCTGTCGTGTCTTTCGAGCATTCGGCAACCGAGAAACTCGGAGCAACCGAGGAGTTCGAACGTACCTCGAGCGACTCGAGGGAATCTTCCATAGACGAGAACATCTTTGGAATTTTATACATGGAAAACTACTCGAGATATCAATTTCATACTTTCCAGAATTATTTATACATACCCTGCTGTGTTACATAAATTTTTTCAGACCAGAATACACGATAGTTTTTGAAGACCGAATATTAATGTTGATATAAGAAAATATTAATGTTGATTCCATTTGAATGATGTCTAGTGTAAACAAGTTGATGTAAACGGCTCAAAGTAAACAACGTAAAGTGGGTAAAATTTACAGGGAACGTCTATCGGAGAAACTCGTTGAAGACTTCTCTTTCGTACCCTTAGGTCGATGATCTTCCTTTCTTTGATTTCGCCTCGGTTTTTCCCTTTCGAGAACTATTCTCCACTTGCATCAGGTAGAGATTTTTTTCCCTCCCCTGACTCTATGGATGCGTGTGACGGATCGCGCGCAGGATGTTGACCTGCCACACGCCTGCCTTCTGTTCGCTTTCGTTGACTTTTTCCACTGGAAAAAACGTCACCCGTTCTGAGTGCATTTAGGGGACCCTATTCGGGACTCAATTACGTCGGGAAAAGACGAAAGCAACAAAAAATCGACTCGGGAGAATAGATTGTACGCAATTGTATCGCACTTCAGGGGCGGGAATTATCAAACGTTGCCAATTTAAATACTCGAACAGTCTTGGCCCTAATTGCAACGATACCAGAATAGCACCGACTATGATAAAAACGTACGATAACTTGTCTAAACACGTTTACGAATAAATTAAATAAAATAACCGTCTGATTAATAACATTCAACGGTTGGTGGCTCGAGGAGCAATTAACTCCGAATTCCAGGTTCCCCGCGAAGCTAGCAAAAAAGATGAAACTATGAAATTGAATATTTAGCGAGCGATAAGTATCTTGAAGTGAAAATTGCACGGTGCACGTGGGAGGGAATAGATATTTTTCGAGGCAGAAAATACCTTGGATTCGAACGGACCGTCTCGATTCAACCTTTTCGTAGAACCGCTCGCAGTTTTGATCCTTGAAAGGTGGCCAGTAATCTAATCTCCCGTGGAATGCCACGGTTGTCCATCTTTTCTCACAGGTACACGAAAAGCTTTGGGATACCCTTGGGTTACTACAACAATGGAAATTCTGTCCGTCGTTAATGCGAAACCGTAAAATCACACGGAAAGAAACGATGGAAATTTCGAAACATTCTTCGATTCGTATAGTTTTTTACAGTATTTGTTTTACTTGATTTTTGTAATATAAACATAAAGTGGCAAGTTTTATAAACAGACCAGCGTTTAGCTGCATATAATTTGAGGGACTTGGTTCTGAAAGGATCCCCACTCTTGTTTCGCACAATCGAAAATCACGCGCAAAGATGCAGATCGTTTAACGTTCTCGTTCGCTTGTTTCTCGGAGAGCTTGAAAAGTTTCTTTTTTGTTTCGTGGTTCGTCGAATATAGTATCCCTCTCCTCTCTCGAGGAGAGAATAGGCCCTCTCTGTTTCCTGGTCACGTCTAGAAATAGGCTCTTTTCTGGCCCGACCGGCAGACGGCAAAAGGGGGATGACTGACAAAGCAGAAATCCGCGTGAGACGCTTCGCGAGCGTGAGAGAAATTACCAATTAACCTTCCGTAACGGCCAATTAAAAGCTGTATTTTTTATGGACACGTTGCTCGCCTAAGCGCGTAGGTAACGTGCACTGTTTTATATTAAAAACGCGCACACTGTTGGAAATAATTGGATAATCGTGTCTGAGAACGAAATAATTTTTGTCCCTTTGCGTTTAATACGAAGTTCCTAATTACCAGTCTATTCCATTACGAACAACTTAAAAAAAAAATTATCAGAAAATTTGATTCGTTGTTTCTGCTAAAAAATACTGCACAAACGTCGAAATAGCCTGTCGATCGATTATTCCGTTCGTCGAAGCGGCTAGTTCGTTTCGTCGAATCGGGTGTACCTGTTCCCGGTGCAGCTGGTAGCATTTTCAAGCGCAAAACACGAAAGGACAAGCAAGAGGAACGTTTTGTCGAACCTCTCCTCTTCTCTCTTTGCCCGTCCGTTCGACTCGTTGCGGCAATCAGAACATTTTGTTATGGTAATTTCGAGACGGACTCGGCCGACGGAGCCGTTTCACAAAAGATGCATCGGCTCGCGGCCATTTTGCAGTTTTTCGCGAACGACGCGTGAGAAATTTCGTCGTTTACGCCACTTTATTTCTAACGAACTCGAAACGCTCTGCACGGTCGAAGAATCGTCGCAAAATTAAAATTATTAATCGTGTTTTTTTGTTTACTATTTATTTTGCACGTTTTCGATCGGAATCAATTTCCTCTCTGACGAGAATCAAAGAGTTTACAGTTTCTGCGAATGCGATAATTATGCACTGTTGTGGCAAAGAAACAACAGGTGGCTGAACGCAACACTTGAAGCGCCGCTGGAAATAAATTCCGATTCTTAATATAAATCCATTGAAATAGATGGTGTTACGCAATTAGAAGCTTAATTAATGACGACACAAAGTGGCTGCTTTAAACGCGAGAGAATGACGCTATTTCGATCGAGTATTCGAATAAAATAAGATATCGGGGGTGTCAGCCTTTATGGCGAGATAAACGAAGCGCCGAATATTTTCGAGGAACAAAAATATCATTTGCATCGTTCGATTTCGACCAAACGAGATACGGAATTTTCATTAAGGAAATTGATGATTATCGACTGAACGATGAGGATTCTAAACGTCAAATAAATTATTAATAGATTCGTTTCTATAATAGCAACGTCATAATTACTTGAATCTTTTTAATTAATTGTTACCACTGACTGAAGTCAATGAATCTTATTATGTAAGTCATTGTTTTGCAGAGAAACAAAAATACGTATTTCAGATTCATCAACGATTGTTTACATTTTTTGTTTCAGGTGAGTCCTCGACATCTTTAATTTTAATTCCACGCGATGGAACGAGCGAGTGGGTGAGTTAGGTTTAAAATTCTCTGGTTTCTTAAATTTTTATATAAAAACGTTCCATTAAAAATATATTCAAGGCCACCGTAGCATCTCGTAAACAGATGGGTTATTTAAAGAAAAATCGTTCGAGCACCGGCGGGTTCCCCGGCCGAGTAATTTTTCTACGAAACCCCTTGTTCTTCGTAGAACTCGAGAGTCGTGGGACCCATCCTGATTTCGTCTCGTCCGCGACGGCCGTATTGCGCGCTAGGCTCGTCGATAAAGCGGGCACAGAAATGGGTGAGCGTGTAAGAACCAAACGAGAGAGAAAAAAAAAAGAGAAATAATAATGGGGAAAAAAAACTCGGTAGAGCGAGGGTGGCGATAAAGTGCGACGAAAACAGAAAAAGAGAAGCCTTGATGCGTGGCGGAGACCTCGCGGTGTTCAACGAAGCTTCACGCGACTCTGTAATCATGTCCGGTTTCCTCTGCATAGCCAGCAGACATCAGAGACACCGACGTACCGCAGATTAGGAGCGTAGATTATTAAAGAATAAAAGGAAAAATATAATAACGAGCCCAGAAACATTTTACGCGATAAACAACGACGAACGAGAAGAAAAAAACATGGCGGACGTCGTGAAACGAAGACGTTTGCTCGCGGTTCGATACACTAATTCTCCTTAATAGTTATTTCGCGTGCGAATTGGCGGCAGAAATAGCGCCGCCATCGCGGAAAACCGCCAACGTCCGTGGGTGTGTCGAAGGTACAAAGGAGACGAAAGAGTTTTCTGGCGGGAACGTTAATTAATTTACGAGGGTTGCAGCAATTTTTTACGCGCAAAAAATGTATTTGTTACGACAGACATTTTTGTCGGTAAATGATTACGTAGCGTTTGCAACGAATGGATTGAAATGCAAAGATCGCGTTCGATGTCGCCACAGTTTTGTCGCTCGAAGTGCGTCACTACGGGGCGATGTGCAACGCGAGAGAAAAAGAATTTAACGTATCAAAGGAAAGAAGAGGTTTTCGTCGTCGCGGAGCTCTCGACGGGCTCTCGGTTCGCACGCAAGAAGAGGAGCGGTCGGTTTCACTGCGAGGCGATTGTTCAAGGCCGTTCGGTGCATGTGCAACCGATCGACTCACGTTTCCTTTTGTCACAGTGTTCCCTGTTTCTCCTGCCCGCGGCTCTTCCACGGAATTACTCACTCGACCGGTATTTTTTACCAGTCATTGCAGGCTTCGTCGTGATCCGCGGCCAACCTCGCGTGTTCGGCTCCACGTTCGACCGTAAAACATACTCCGCCCTGACCATCCAACGTTCCCAACTTCAAGAAAGTTTTTCAATTTCATCGATTCTACACGCCCCTATTGCGATTTCTTCGCCATATGTATTTCTATATCGCATTTTCATGGGAAATAATTGTCAATACGAACTATGTTATTCTCGATATCGAGGATTGAACTTGAAAAGGAATTTTAAAAGGCGCCTTTCGATTTACGTCAGATTAATAACAGTTTTAATTTATACTATACATTTATTTAACCGATACAATTTTCGTAAATTTTAGTTTTTTTTAAATTTATAACAAGCACAAAATTTATATTTTTTTGACGCGTTTATTCTTGCTAGTACGGACCGCTATTACGCAAGCGGCGCCATCTTGGATCGTTCGTCAAGCGTTCGCTCATTACCAACCTAATGTAACTAGAAGTTCTAGGGTATTAGACTAACGAGGTTCGAATGTAGAACTTACGTTTAATCGGCGATTATATTCATCTCTATTATGGGTGTCAAATTACGCTTAACCCAGTTCGAATATAATCCTAATAAATTGTAAATTATCATTCACACCGCTGGTGCGCCATAAATAGGCGTAGAATTGAATAATTATATTTCGCGAGCGTTCGTTAGTATTAATTTATACCGGCGTTGTTACGAGTCTCGAGTGGTATTAGAATGGTTCGTCTTCGACTGACTTTGGATGATGATCGTCTCGAGGACGGCATTCTTTTGTGTCGAGGAACACAATGCGTAATTGCGGAGGCACGAGGATGTGGCAGCCTCAGCGGTCAGGGACTCGAGCGAACAGATGTCATCCTTCTTTTTGGATTTGCCGCAAACGTTTTGTGAGCAAAATTTTAATCTTGCTTCGTTATTGTAATAAATCGCAGAACGAACAGAAAGGCAGAATCGCAAAATAAATGTTATTTATTTCTACAGTCCAATAGACTCTGAAGTAACTTATAGTGGATATTTGTCTGCTAAACCAGAAGTGGGTACAAATTATTAGGATGGAATATTTCACGATAACTGTTCTCACAAAGGTAGCTGCATTTAGCACTTAAATCACCCAAGAACAGAAATGGCTACTTGGGAACAGGAGACAAATGGAACTTTTCGTTTCACCTTCCATTGAAGAAGATCTAGAGAACTGAAAACAATAGATCAGCCCCTATCTGGACCATTTAACAGTAGAGCTACCGACAATTATGGCGTATTTATATGCACTAAAGAAATTAAACGATAGATATGTATAATGCAATGGATATAAACGTTTATTCGTTGCCTTATAAATATAAGACTACGATAAATTTTCAAAAATCCAGTCGAGTCAATTTTTTACAAGTTTCATTAGAAAACACAAAACAGAACATTCGATCGAGTAATTAATTTCGACGTGGTGTTAAAAGAAATATTGATTTTGTCACAGTTTTTTTAGATTTTTCCTTCAAAGTTCCACCATTTTACAGTCTTATAGTTTAAGAAAATTGCACGATTTCTTGTTTCACAACTTGCAGTGAAAAATCACACGTTCGCCTGTATCTAACAAATTGTTGGAGGTCTCTCACGCTGTTACCTATTGTGGCTATAATAATTAATATTTTTATACGAAATCTTTACAAGAAGTAATTCAAGTACTTTCAAAAACATAAAACATTTTTCAGAAAAAGTTTCGATAGTTTTCAGTCGTCACAGTGCCCCAATACTAGAGTGAATCTAGCTTTAAAAAAAGGAATAAAGTCGACATCTTCGAACCGCATTATTTGGATCTTATGGTAGGAGTCTGGTTTCTGTAGCGAGCCCCTAAAACGTCCAGGAAAACGCCTAATTTCCAGGGGGATCGGGTTGCCTGTAGGGTGGTAGGCGTTTGGTGCACGAAAGACGGAAGACAGCGGCTGCGTAGGGAGGCAGAGACCTTGAACTTGAACCTGAAACGAGAGGCAGAAGCCGCACGGCGGTCATCCCTGGCTCGGTTTCTAGGTTGATCCGGGTCAGGTGTGCCTCGCCACGGGCCTCCGAAACGAGGTTAGGGCTGGATCCTCTCTCCGCTCGACCCGGTTCTACCTGCGATCCTTGGACAAATCGCACCGACGACCCCCAAGCGAGGGTGCGCGCGCGCACGCGCCCCTTGCAGTTCTGGAAACGGGACAGCTGCCGTTCCGCTTCCTTCTCCCTTTATTCCCCGCCCGACGGTCCTTCCCATTCCTTCCTGTCGTCCAGCTTCTCACCCCACGACGACCTTGGCCCGTCTTCAGGTGGCTGCGTTCGGGGCTCGGGAATCAGAGGCACACGCGGAACAGAAAGGAACGCTTTTGTCTAGGTGCATCCAGACCTACCCCCGGGAGTTGTTTTCGCCCCGAGGGATTCCGGTTGCACGCGCGTTTCGTTGTTTTTGGCCCGAAATTATCGAAAGGGGCAAAGACGGGGTGTGTCGAGCGCGGTGGGAACTTTTGGTAAATCTGAAAAGATAGCAAACGTGGCCTTGACCTACGCGGATGTCAAAAAACGAGATCCCGTTGCTCGAGTCGAGTTTGAATCTTGTACTTTTTTCTGGGGGGACGAAAAGTGGATTTTTTGGAAATTTAATTTTTCATCAAACATAGCTAAGCTTGTTTCATCGAATATTAATCGATCCCTATCCAAAGGTGACTATAGTCAGCCATCGAAATTTCGCATTATTTCGCAATTTCGTTTGATATCTCCAGGATAACCGACGCTCTTTTGTCTAATTGTTTTATACCATTGTTTTAACAACTGTTCAAACAACGATACGAGAATCAGCAACAGAGACGCCAACGATAAAATAAAACGAAAAGATCCGCAAGGGAAATGAATTGTTTGTTAATGAAATAAGATACACCTCATCAATTTCGATGACCATGATATCCAATTGGTATTGATACCATATGTATCGTATTTTGGAGATTTGGTATAAGTTTGGGCCAGGTTTAAGCCCTGTTCCCATGATCCAATTAAATTGGGACTCTGTTTGATTTACAAGTTAATATATTTATATATTATGCATATAAACTCAAACCAAATCTAAATCGGACTTGACCCAAACCCCCATTAAATTGGTAGCCCTGTGGACGTCCTACGGCGACCGAAATAACAGGACTGACCCAAACCTAACTCAAAACTACCACGATCGTTAGAAACACAATCTGTCGAATATATTTTATTGTATACCGTTAAGAGTTACGGTAGAACCTCGATTATTGCTGGAAATTGGACCCCTATAATAATTATCGATACACTCTATTAAAAACTACTATTCATAATTTAGAAATCTGACAAAAATTTTATTGTTTGCTTTAAATAAATATTCCAAGAACAAAGTTTTTACATATCTGAATTACAAATAACATAAGTATGTATAAATTTTAAGCAGACGGTATAATAAAACAATCGGTTTCAGATTTCACTTAGAAACGTCGGGGAATGTGAAAATTATAAATGTATTTATGACTCATTGCCTTCTCGCGCAAATTTGCACAACATCGTCGCCCGTTTATGAGTTAATAATAATCGTGGAAAAGATAAAAATATCTATTCGGTTTTCGAGTGGAATGAACGATAATTTTCGCGTACGCCTGTGGAATTCGTACTGGCGTGCATGTGTTTGTATATTAAATAATGATACGCCTAAGTGAAACTGAATATCGTGAAATTTGAGATTAGGTTTAATAACGAGGTTAACCGATTAAATTTCGATATCTGAAATATCTCCGTTTTAATTAAAACACGTGAAAAAAAAATATTCCTGAAAATGCTTGTTGCGTAACGATGGAACGATTAGGCATCTCTTTGAAGACAGTATATTATATTGTCCTACTTATGCCCGAACCACGAATGTGCAATTTTATGAATACTGGAATTCGAAGCTCCGACATTGTTAAACCAAACAATAATTCACTAGCTGATATAACCATCGATGTTATCGATAACTCTCATATTTATGATTTGAAATAAATAAACGATCGTTCATCCGTTGTTCGAAAATCAAATTAAAAAAAATTGGTCTTATTGATTGTCTATTATCGGAATAAAATTTTGCTCGTCTCTGGCACGAATGATATATCTTTCCTTGTACATATTATATAACGAAGACGTTCTAAAATTAAACTCATTTGTAATAAATTGCACAATATATAGACGTACTTCCATAAGCAATTACAGGCCAGTAACATTGCATTCTAAATTTCTTAGGTATTTATAAGATTCATGGTAAATCGGATGCTATAACTAGTGGCGGCGGTTGGAGCATGTTTTACGAGTAGCAATACATTCACGTTACAAATTTAATGTTCCATAAAACCATTCGATAAAATTTAATTACAATATATTATATGTAAATAGTACGAATAATTTTTCTACACAATTTATTAGAAATTATTCCGAACCTTGAAAACTTTGCTCGATCGTTTGCGCTGGTATTAGAAAGAAATTAAATGGCGGGTTACTTTTTGTTTATTTACATGGGAAACACGTTAACGCGAAGGGGGAGTACGTTAACACGAAACGTCGAGGTATGCATACGTTCGACGTTTTCAAAAATAAGGCGAGGCTGGTATTAATTTACATTTACTCGATGTCACGTCGTCGGAACGTTCGTCGACGACGAGGGGGCGGGAGGGAGTTGGGAGGGGAAAGAAGTTGCATTTTTGCAGATAGTCGACCTGGATCGTCTATCCAAGCGCACGTGCGCAAACGAAGGAAATGCGAATGAACCTTAAGCCGAGTGCACGGTTTGTTGAAAGTGAGTCACTGGCGGCTTCTTTCCAGAAATACGCGGTTCTACTTGGCAAAAGTCGACTACGAAACAGAGAGACGCGCCAATGAATCTCACCGAACAACTTAAATGTCGAACACCATCTGTTTTTTTCCTTATTTTATATTTAAATTCTCGAGGATCAATTTCTTGGTGTTCCACTATTTTTAAAGCGACCTTCTATAAATAACAATTACAATATTAGTACTTTATATCGATATTGGGGAGCATAGATCTGCAGAAATAAATACGAGGAAACGCTATACTTCATCCTCTCCTCGGAGCTCGAGAATCTCTACGCCTCGGTCTAAGAAACCCTTGTATCCGAGCAACGGAAGCGCTTTCGAAGAACTTTGAAGAAGCTCGAGACGCGTTTTGGCCTCGAAACGACTCTGTTACGTTCGTAGAATTCTACGTGCTACGCTGATCGTTCCAAATGATAGCAAACGCACCATACAGCGCAAAACTAACTCCATACCTCGGTAATTACTTTCTACGCGCTAGAAACTGGGACGACGGTGGTATGTCATCGCGAGCACAAATATTAGTCACTAATTAAATGGTTGTGCAGCGCTCACGGTCACTTTCAATGCGAATACAAGTTGCCACAGTGGTTTTAATTCTATCGTGTCTGTCTGCCATTACAGCGCGCCGCGATATACAGAGTGTATCTAATAATCGGGCCAGGTTGGAGCTCTGCCTCTGAAACGATCAGAAAATAGAATCTCCTACGATTTAACGACTCTTATTATTCCGCGATACGATTACTTTTCTGTATACATCATTTTACTGCACGAGACATTAAAAAACGTCTCGCTGTCTCCGATCAGCTGTTGCTTCGAACGGTTCGCGCGTAAAAGTTAATTCAGAAATCGACGCAGAAAGATGCTTGGGCTCGCGATCTCTGATCCGTATGCAAATCCCAGGGTACGATTAGATCTCTGGTGGTGGTAATTAACGGGTACAGGCTGCGTAGAAAAGAAAAAAAATACCGCATTCCCACGCTCTGGAAACTGAACGGAAGGAATAAGGCGAGGTGAAAACACGGCGCAGAGACGGTGATTGTGCAACAGCAAAGGGGTGACCGAGTGTCAAGAGCATGAGAGACGGCTTTTTGCCGCGACGGATGTATGAATATAGACGCGGAGGTCTCGTTAGCGACATTATCGGTGACTAACGATTACGATCGCCAAGGCCTACGCCTTCTGCTCGGACTATGCATCAGCGGTTCGCTTGTTGTCTCTTTCCTACGTGGCTGCCGCGTGAATCGCGTTCGATTCCGTTCAACGCATCGATGATTTCGATTCCTGTCGCTTTCGGATTACATGCTCGTTTTATGGCATATTACATTCATCTTACGAGCGACTCAAAGCCGATGCAAGCTTTATATTAAAACTATCGATAACGAGCATAAAAGATTTCGATTCCGGTCGCTTTAAAGTATCATGCTCGTTTTATGGCATATTACATTCACGCTCCGAGCAACTTCAAACTGATACAAGCTTCGAAGCATCGGGAGTGTAAAGTTTATATTAAAAGTATCGATAAAGAGCATAGAAGATCTCGATTCCGGTCGCTTTCAAGTTACATACGTCGACAGATTCGTGTCTCTGCTCGGTTTATAGCGAATTAAATTCACCTTTCGAGCAACTCAAAGCCTATGCAAGGTTCATATTAAAAATATCAATAACGAGCATAAAAGATTTCGATTCCGGTCGCTTTCAAGTAACATACGTCGACGGGTTCGTGTCTTTGCTCAATTTATGGCGAATTAAATTCACCTTTCGAGCAATTCGAAACTGATGCAAGCTTCGAAGCGTCAGGAGTGCAAGGCTTGCACACTAGAATGATCTTGCATGCTTGACAGGGGCCGTCAAAGTGTTGGTAACGAGCATAGATCGGATCAGCGTCGGTGCGCGCGCGGCGAGCGAGCCTTGGCCGACGAAAGGTAAAATCGATGACGTAAAATCAACGCTGTGACGGCTTGCAGCTCGTAAACAGTGGCACGAGGTCACCGTGATTAAGGCTCGCTCGTGAACGACGCTAAACGATCTGTCGAGGTCGCGGAATCGTTGCGGTGCCCGTTTCCTCGTTGCCCGCCGCGGACGCAAAGATCTTTGACCAGCGGTGCGCGTATCACCGACCTCTGTTCTTCTTTACCAAGTGGGGCCACGTGACCAACCGTGTCGAGAAAAAGTTCTGGCTCTTATTTTAGCGTCGCGCGAAAGAATTTGTCCGGCGTCGAACGACTTTGTTGACTTCTTCCACCGATTGCTCGAGATTCTTAAAAACGTCGAACCACCTGGACGTTGAGCAAATATTGCGTTTTTGGGGCAAAGTCAAATACACGTAAAAATGATATATACAATTTTTTTTTTTTAATTTTCTTTGTCTTTTGTCTTTTGTTTTATTTTTATTCATGAAATCGCTTAAAGGGTTCCCCACCTGTAGGTGAAGACCCCGTATCGCACATCGATTCTTTCCTACGGTCTGTCAACGCGCACGCGTACGATACCGATCCATTTTCATCGAAAATAAACTCTCCGTGGATGTCCTTTCGTTTATCTAGTATTGATTCCCAAAGCAAACTCCCACTTGAAAACCAACGGGCGTTTATTAAAAATTCAGACATTTTTTCTGTCTGGTTTCTGGTTTTCGTTAAGGAATTCTCTAAATGAACAACCAACAGGAGCAATACTCCCGTGAAAAACGAGTGAATTGTACAACGAAGTGTGTTAATACCATCCAGTATGCTTGCGAAAATGGAGAACGTGTGTAACCATTTGCATACCGTCGAAAGATAATAAAAAAACTATTTGGAGAAGGTTGCTTGTACGTTAAGGGAAAATCGTTAATTGACGATAGCTACAGATGTAATTATATGTATCGTTAATGGATGTCGTACAAAGTAGGAAATTCTGTACCAATCTAATAAATTATAAATACGTTCTACATATGTGTACGCGTAATTGTCGATGCTGTTTGATGAATTTTCCACTGATTAAAATGGATCGAATAATGTGTCAAACGCAGTCTTAACGTGTATCGTAACTAAACCGAGTGTGGTCGTGTTAATTAATTTCCATACTGGCTTTGGATATTGATGCATTGTATTACTGTGTACATTTACGTTACTTAAGATTCCCAGGGGAAGTTCGTTCTTTCAAATGTAACGTGCTCGAATATTTATAAACAGCGTAAAAAAAAATCGAAACACAAAACCACGAGCAGTGGATCGATGGGAACCAAAAGTTTTACAAAAGTATATTTAGAAGATCTAACTTTAGGTACTTCGGTGAAACATTTTTATCGTTCGATATTTGTATTAACCATTTTGCAGCACGAACGTTAAAGAAACACAGAAACATAATTAATATTTAAAAATCAGTTTTAATTCGATGGACTGTTACGAATCTAACGAGGAAATTAATTTCTGTTCATTTATGAAGACTATATTACTAGTCGTTGTACAAGCATATAAAATTCATCGTAACGTTTGTAACTTTATACTAATGAGGTTGGTTTCGTTAACGGAAATAAATTAAACATGTAATCGATGGGAAATAGTGTCGTTAGGAGTTTCAACCAGCGTTCGAATCTCCCGCGGGAATGTTTTCTGAAATTCCGCTCGTACGAGTGGGCGTCGTTTCTCGCGATGTATTTACATCGTCAAAAGGCTTTAATATCCTGTATAATTTCGTGTTTATTTTCGCTCACGCACTAACCCGCGGAAATTCCATTTCGCGTGCTCCGCGTTTAATATTTTCATTAGACGCGTTTCACATTTCCCGGCCATTTGCGCGCCAGAGAAGCACAGAAGTCACGCAACCATTACGAGAGATTATTTACTGAAATTCCATCGTCAATTACTACGAGCCGCCAACTTTGAATATTAATACAAAACACAACCGTCTGGCATAATTTCGAACGAGCAATTATTTTCGAACCGCGCAGAAGCTCGTTGTTATTCCACGTGAAATCGAAAATAATATAAATCGATCCGAGGCCCATCTGACCCGAATCTAAACTTTATTATTTCGCGTCCCGGCACGAGGTCCGTAGAACGGGTTAATTTAAAATAAATTGCTAAATTGCACACGCGTTGGAACGAAATATCAAATACGATACGAGCCACGAACGGGTTGATAATTGAACGAAAACTAATTCGAGGATTTTGAACGGTCGGTTTAAAAAAAAAGAGCGATCGTTAATTCGATGGCACGATCGGCTCGAGGTAAATCGCTACGTTTCCCAGGACGCGGGATAAAAATTTTTTAAAAGGAATCCACGCGTGTTCCCGAGACCCGTCCGAAGTGAAATCGTTCAACATTTCACGGTTGCAAGCTATCGACCTTGGAATCGGCTGTTATTAAAGCGCAGCCTTAATGCGTCCGACTTCTGTGAATGAATTCCTAGCATCTCGCACGATTCTTTTTACGGCTACCGCCATTAGTCACGCATCACGTACTACCTATAATAGGCATTCGCATCGGCGTCTTCCGTTCCCCTGGGTACAAGTACCTCGTGCTCGTCTCGCGAATTAACATTCACCGAGCGAACCGCCGTGTTACACAATTTTCGTAACGTCGGAGCTCGTGGCGATTTAAAGAAAAGAAAATGAAAAAAACAATCTCAGCCTTTTCCCCCTTTGCTCTCGCGCCGCGTCTTTTAAAATCTGATTTCAACGAAGCCTCTTGCGTCATCTTCCCTCCGAACCCGGGAACCGGAAAACTTCTTCCACAATTGGAAACCACAATTTGTTTAACCGAGTTTCCTATTAAACCGCAGCGAGCTGAGAGGAAGCGATTTACGTTTTCGAAAAGTGGAATGCCCTACGTTTGGTCGATTTTGTATTTTCACATTTCTAAATGTTTCCTGTCTGTGCAAATTTTAAATGGAGATTCGAAAATGTCTCAGAATTCTCGAAGCTCGAGTTTGTCGATTTAACAAATTTAATCTCCTTTTTATTCGACCCAAATTATTTCTTTTCTCTATGAAGAACTACCCCCTCTCGATTAATTGATCAAGAAACGATAATTTCGATTTTTCATTGCAATTTTCTTGCAAATACGACACTGGCGAATAATGTTGCATCGTTGATGGTCTGTTGGATGATGAAAGATTACCAAGTCCTTGGTTTTCTGGAAAACTGGCAACGAAACGGTTCGGTTGATACTCTCTCATTAACGTCTCTTAGCTTCCGAAGGATTTCTGTCGTTGAACCCGTGCCCCCTGGCCGCCAGACCCCGGCCTTTTGGATCCTATTTTTAGAAATAGAAATCCTGGCGGGTACAGGCAGCCCGTCATAGCTGACCAGGGTGTTTTCGGAGAGCTAGTCGGGCACGGAAAACGGTTTAGAAATTCAGCCGGTCTTCTATGCTCGCCGGGGTGAGCCGAGGGTTGTCCCCGTTTCTCCGGCCGTGACCCACCCCGACAGCCCTGGCTGGGTGAAGCGACACCCACACATCCTCGACATCCTGTGAACTGCCACAGTGGCGCCCAAACTCGTTCCTTTCGCTCTGCTCATCCAGGACTTGGTCCTTAACGCGTCGCTACGTTTAAAGATACGAATCATTTTTATTTTAAATTCTATATCGAATTAAGCTGGCTCTACTCGTTGGAACATTTGATATTCAATAATTTGGGTAGTTATTCCTTTTTATTTTATTTCAGGATACTCTGTCGATGATATTGCGGTCAAGTTTTCTGGTTTAGACGGAGCAAATTTAAATATATTTAAAAAGCAGTAATAAGATTTGAATAATCGTACAGAAAGTCCTTGAAATAATACGAGTAAATCTCATCGATGGAAGGTGGACTTTACACACACATTTTTTTACTTAAAATTGTAGTCAGCATACTATGCATTTAATTTCTTTTACACTGTTGGGTTCGTATCGTCTAATTTTCTGTTTCGTTTAATGCTCCCATGTAATAAGTTCATTTAAATACACTTATCATACGATTAAGCCGTCGATGCTTGCGAGTGACTATCTTGTATGCGTGTGAAGCAATAATTTTCTTTTTTATTAATATTATTATCAAGCTTAACGTCGCGTAACTTGCACCTAGATGGTTATTAGCGACCGCTGCTTGTTTAGACGAAGCAACATAAATTATATACTGTCTGCAACAACATAAAAATACAATGTCGATTGACTTTTAGTGACTATCGTTGCATCGAATAAAATTGCGAAAATAGGCATAATTCTCATTCATCCGGAGGGGTAGGAAAATTTCTGAATCGCTCGAAGGCGGTTTCATTGAAAATGAGGTCACGGGCCACGGGTTGCGCATCACTGTTCCGCGACATTCACCGTGTTTCCCGGCGCGAATGTGTAGGTGTGTGTTCGCGCGCACAGGTGTGTAGATGTTCCGGCGCATGCGTCGATGTGCGTGTTTATTCAGGGTGTAACAGGTGGATGACGTCACGCCCAGGGTAGCAACCCCCCGGACAGTGAAAAGGGTGCCCCTCCAATCGACTACCGTTCCACGAGTCCCAACTTTGCTCGATCTCCATCGAACGACTCGAATAACTTGCTAATTTCCCTCCAACCCCTCGCAATTCCCTCCATGACGCGTCCAGTTTGCAACGAGCGTTCATTACGTTGCCCCCCTGTCGACCAAATTATAAACAATTTTCCCCCGTTGTTCCCTCTTCTAGGAAAAATAGTCCATCGGTGTTAAAATTGATCCACACAGTGGATATCCTGTAAATAGATGCAGATTTTAATGAACGAAGTTTTTTTGTTTAAAAAAGATTCCTCATAGAAGCTCGCCATACCTGTTATTTATAGTTACGTGCCGTATACCGTACAAGTGCCTCCACATTATTAGATAACTCCAGGTGCCAATGTCCTATTTATAGGATGCGTCGTAACTTCGCTAAAGTATTGTTTCCTTTCGCGACAAAATTATTTCCACCGTTTGATATACTATTTTCGAGTAGATTTTGAGGAAACTTGAAGTGGTTTTTTTTCTCGATATTTAGTATTTCCACGAGAAAATAAATTTATTTGGAAGCACGAGGAAATAATTGCGAGGAATCGATGTTAACGCGAAGAGGGTCCTGCGTTTGATCTCTGGAGGACACGCGTCCTATAGGTTTTCGCTTTTGAATACGCCCGGTTGAATAAAAGTGTCTCTCTTTTATTTTTTTTCCCCGAGCATTGTCTCTTACATAATCAGCCTTGAAAGAAACAATTGGGTCGCTTAGATATGCTTCGAGTGTATAGCGAAGAGTAAAGGTGAAACCTTGGAGTCGGTTCCAGGCTTTTGCTCGTGCCCCGAACGAATAATATTTAACAATTATATCTATCGTTACCAGAAACCGATTTTCGTTCGCGATTTCGTCGCATCGGATTGTTAAACTTTGCGATAATTTCACCGACGGGAATTCAAATTCGTCATTTACATGCTGATAAACTGTTTTACATCGACGTCTTCCGCCCGTTTCAGCTAGTTTATTCGCCACCGAATTTTAAAATCTTCCATAAATTTTGAACCGAATCGCAGTATAGAATTTTTGCACGTTTCTCTCCATAAAAATGTATAAACGTTCGATTCGATGAAAATTCTAACTGAAATATTATTTATTTAACATTTTTAATGGCGGAGTCATTAATTGTGAGCTCACGGAAGGTATTTTTCCAGCAATTTTCGTTCGTAGGCGTTTTGGATCCGGGAACTTTGAAGATCCAGATTGAATAATCGCGCGGAAATTGCGAGCAATTAAAAACGAGCGCATTTCCGGATCGCAGTATCGATTCTCGGGAGCCGCGTATCGACGATTTTTTTCACCGGGACGTAACAAACTGCGTCTGTCGCACGGAACGTATATCCGATTATTGTGTTTTTCCGGATTATCGTCGACGAATCGCACACGACTGGTACGCGCGTTTCGCGGATCTTTTTTTCTCTTTTTTCCTTTTATCGTTTCGTCTGGCAAGGCACTGCAGCTTTCGCGATAAAAATGCGAACAACAAAAGCCCGCGTCAAAGGTTAAGACGATGACTAAGAATCGACGCATGATAATTCGAAGGAAAAAAATCATTTCAGTTTAGAAATAGTTCATAGATATCGACGCGTAAGTTTTCGCTGAAAAAATGTAATTTTACTTTTTCGATCGATCTTATGGTGTACAGAAATTTTATTCGCTACAGAGTACAAGGTTTTTTCTATACTAAAAACATTTTAATTACGCTTGTAAAATATTTTAATAGGTATGTTTGTCATGGGGAAATCGTGTTTTGATTCGCTTTCAGCGCACCTATCACGGATTTCTGAGATTCGTTAATTAAAATCGCTTTGGTAAGACGCAGCTTTGCGAAGATTAACATGTAAGCTCTGCAGAGAACTCGTTACCTCGGATCATAGTGGCCGAGCAAACCGTTGGTTGAAGGATTTTCAGAAAATCTTCAATTACGATCGGATCTGATTGGCAGTATACTGCATCCCCACAGGTACAATGTATTTATTCTAAAAATTCTAAATCTCCACGAGATCCCTGTACGGATTAATTTTTTTTTATTCGCGTATAAGTATATCAGAACTCGTGCAGGAGTACAAAAATATCACTAATCTACACATCACTTCCGCGTTATAGTACTAAAGCATTCACATTGATAACAATTGGTGATTTACGTTCAGTGCGATTCACACAATTTAAACTCGATGCAAATTTATTACTCTTTGCTATTTTATTCATTAGGCATATGGAATAATGTTCTTGTTCCGATCATAAAGACCACATATTTGTACGGTTTTATGCTCGTGGACATATGATTAATTATTTGTACGTTTATTGAATTGTTCCATTGAGATTACGTTTCTTCATTTCGTTACACGCGTATTTAAAAATTGTGAAATAATAAGTATAGATTTTCTGCTCAAGATCCATTAGAAAAAGTGATTCCATCATTGCAACAAGGCAAAAAATAACGTTGAAACGAGGTGTTATCGTTTATTTAATTAAATGCAATTTGATACCGCGACGTTTCGACTTCCTGTTTCGACCTACAACCGAACGTATACGATCTATCTTATCACCCAGCGTTTGTATCAAAGTCAAGGTCAAACGCAGTAGATTAAGCACCGATAAGTAGAAGGTGGGCTGATCGTAGGAACCCGTGAGATGGAAACAATGGTATTTTCTGAAATGAAATTGTGGGCGGAGGGGCTGGAGGCCGCGGCAGAGTGCAGAAAATACTGCGTTTGCGCAGCGCAGCGCAGGTATTAGGCACCCTACGGTGCAGGGTACGCGCGACAGTGAAAGTAGTGTGTAGCCGAGCGGCGATTGGTCGGCTGGCGACCGAGGTACATTGCAGCCTGGCACCCTCGTGCCTGCACGGCGAGCTCCTCTCGTACGCCTTCAGTCAGTGGCGGACCGTCGACGCTGCAGGTTCGACGAGTGGCGCGTGCGCGAGTGCATACAACGTTCGGCTTTCAATCAACGCGAAGAGGACGGAAAAAACAATCATCGGGCTCGTACGGTTCCGTGGATTTGTGTGTGGTCGCGGCCTTGGAACGACGCTCTGGGAGGAATTCGTGCAGTGTGTTCCGAGTGGTGATCCAACGCGTCGGGATATTATCGTGTTTGGTTCGTGCAACGCATTAGCTCTAACGTTAATTCAGCGTCGCCGCACGTGCACGCGGACGATGGAGCTAAACGAATCGCGGACGACTTGGACGACGCAGTATCGTTCGTTCCGCGACGGCTGATATTCGGTGCGCACGTGTGCGTGTGTGTGTACTGTGCGTGCGAGAGTGTAATATACGGTGCGACTGGACGCGCGAAACAGGGACGAACAGAGAAAACGAGAAAGTAGAAAGAGAAAAGGACACGAGAAACTCGGCCGGTGGAGAAAGAGAGACCGGGTAAGGTTGATACGACGGAAAACAGAAGGAGAGAGAAAAGACGTGGACATATCAGCGGAACGGAAAAGTGGAGCGAACAAGAAAGAGAGTCGCTCGAGCGACCGTACACACGTCCCGTTGTGACCTCGATACACACGTACCGCCGGCCATCCGTTCTCGTCGATCGTGCGCAGCCTCAGCCACGGGAATTTCGCCAGTGAAAATCATGCATTTCTACCACGGCTACTCGGCTGGTTGACGTTCTCGAACAACGCACCGCGCGCGTACGACAGAGAGAGAGAGACGGACGGGCTGCTGGCTGGCTGCGTGCCTCTCTTTCTGTCTCTCTCTCCGTCCCGCCCGCCTGCACCCGCTCGCTGCTCTGCGTTCCCTTTTGCGCGATCGTGACCCCGTTTCTTCGATGACCGACACTCCACCGCGGCTGCTTGGCCGCCATTAGCGGAGCTGAGAGAGCCAGGGGAGAGAGACAGAGAAACGAGAGCAACCGAGGCGAAACGAAGACGATCGTAGTCTCCCGTCGAGAGCTCCCGTCTGCACACGGGCACGACGACCACGGACGCTGTGTTGCGAAGAAGGGAAGAGGGGCAATCGAGGAAAAGCAACGCGGCCAAGCGAGACGGACGACGCGGCGCGAGACCTCGGGGGACCATGGACTCTTGACAGTGAATCGATCCTCCTCTCGGCCGCCCTGACCTCGTATTATTTCCTTGCCGCAATTTCGGTCGACGAACGAATTATCGAGGTCAACGACTAGCGTAGTGCCACTCTCTCGTACTTGTAAACAGCGTGCACCGCCGTAAGAGGAGCAAGTGTCTATCTCGCGCGCGTCACGGCGCGCGAGGCCCCGTGAACAAACTGTCGGTCCGCGGATCGCCAACCGCCACGGTGGCCGTAGTTTTTTCAACGGAACCGAACGTGAACGTCGGTACGGTGGAGAAGATCGACAAGATACAGAAGGTGGAGCAGGCTGGCGAGATGCTGCAGACGGTGCCCCGCGTGCCTGTCGCGGGCGTTCGCCGACGATGGGGCAACAGGCACACCGGAAACCTCCAGGAATCTAGCCCGGAAGTGTCGAGCAGCGGCGTGCTATCACCACCACCAAACTTTCAACCCTCGACCCCGGAGAGTGCAGTTGTCAGGAACGACGAGCTACAGCTTTGGGATCTGGACCTCCATAGGGGCCTGCAAACCAACGGGGATCATTATCGAGCCACCGTCACCGCCACCGCCACCACTACCACCACAGTCTTGCCAACGGTTACCGATCCTGCGTCACCGTTTACCACCCCCGTCGAAGGTTCGTGGTCGATGCCTTTATTATCGTTTCGTGGAATTGCTGTCGCGCCAGTGTGCCCCGAGGATTCTATCGGGCACGTTTCGCGCCGAATCTTGCCCAAGATGGCGCCCCATCGTCGTTCGACCAAAGTCCACAAATGTTTGTTACCAAAATAAGAGAAAGTTTCAGCACA
Organism: Colletes gigas; assembly: GCF_013123115.1. Classification (NCBI taxonomy): domain Eukaryota; kingdom Metazoa; phylum Arthropoda; class Insecta; order Hymenoptera; family Colletidae; genus Colletes; species Colletes gigas. The sequence goes on from NW_025106664.1 coordinate 1,656,321, forward strand.
GGTTTTCCACTTGGAATTAATCTATTCGCAGATTGTATGTTTTCGTCGTGCATTATTTTACCAACAACAAGTAAATAACCCGTTGAAAGCTATTAAGGTAAAAGCAAACTTTGTCCCGGCAGGATTAGAACTCTGATCAAAAAGTTAACACGATTACTGTTAAAAGGGCTTTAACAACACGTATTAACCAAGCACGGTAGTGCAATTTTGGTTTTCGTTTTCCTCAAAGTTAATGGATGTCCAGTTCTCGTATGCGTGGACCTACCGTTCCATACTAATTTTATTCAAATCGAACTTGATATTACACAAATTTTTATTTAGAAATATTAAGAAGAAATCTGTCAAGATTCGTTGGTTAACTTGTTAATCCAAACTATATCCGATCTCGTTTACATCATGCAAGCAATTTAAGATTGAAGTATTACTCGGATCGTTTTAACCCTTAAACGACAGGGTGCAATTAAATTGACCTCAAAAGTTGTAGGCACCTAAAAGTTCGCGTGCCTCGCGTTCCGTTCGTTCGTTCAAACTTCAGACGAAGCGACGAAGAGTGGAACGTTCCGTCGATTCTGCAGTTTTAGAGTTTCGTAACGAGTCGATCTAGCGTCGATGCAAATACGTGCAGGAGCATTCGTTCCACCCATTTATTTTTTTACTCCCGTGAAACTGGTTCCAAGGTACCAGTTACGCGACAGACATTACGCTCTGCCACTTAAAGCGATTGATTCACTAAATATCCGCCGAACGACGAAAGAAATCGATGAAACTAGAAACGTTGAACGACCAAATGTTTCCAAGGAGTTGCATTAGCACTAATAATCGCGATAACGACGAACCGTTGATGCAGATTAGCAACACGCGACGAACAATAAGCACGGGACTGAAAAGCCAGCAGGTACGCGTTAAAAATGGTGGAATTGCGCAATCGGTGCCGAGTATGGTGCAACGTGGCGCAATCGATGACGCCTTTACGGGGTCCTATGAGGCTGGCGATTCTCTCCGGCTCGCGTGACCTCGACCCGATTTCCTAGCGCGAAAGAGAACGAGGTGTTTCGAAAAAGGTATTCCCGTCGATTGGAACGACGAAATACCGGACTGGTGGGTCGATCACCTTTAAAAGACCGCTTATTTGGTTCTCCAGGGACTTTAGCTAACTTTTTCGGATTTATCTCGATTCTTTGCTCGTTTTACGGAATTGTTTTGAAAAACACATTTTGACTATCGACCTATCGTAAATCTTACGATACCCACCATGGTCGATTAAAAGAAATTATCAGAATAATTGTAAAACGGATAAAAGAAAAATTACACTTTTTTTTTCTTTTTACGAAAGAAATTCTTTAGGAAAATGCGAAAATGTGTTAATTGTTTATTTAGGAAGTACAGTGTCGTTCTATCGCGAACGTTTATTAGCAAAACACCGGTCTATTCTCGTTAATTGCATTTCACAACCGCTAGGAATTATAGTTACGCGTTCGTTCGTAATTAAATGCCGACGACAACTGTCTCACGGCGTTTGCGAGAAGATTAGAGAACACGTTGGATCTTCACGGGTGATTATAGTGACGTAACGCACCTGTGCCCTGCAGTAATCTTCGCATCAATGACTTCACTGTTAAGGGTTCTTACGTCCTGTAATTACCGGGAATCCGAGAGCCGTTGATGAGATTTTGTATTTCGGTGCTCGCGGAAGATTGCGTTTCGAAATAAATGCAAGTAAAATATTTTCCGTGAAAGAATCGACCGTTGAAAAATGGTAACTTGTCTTCCGTGTCTATTTGAATAATTGTAATTTTTAAAAATAGTTTCGTATTTTACCTTGACCTGTGAAATATCTATGAAAAGAATAATTTATAAAAGTCGAAAGTTTATATTGTAGTATAGTCCCAGGGTACCAAAGTGTTCAGCCACGGCTCTGGCGGTCCCTCGAACGACTTTTGCGTTCTTTGGCGGTCACGATTCGATCGCAAGTAGCTTGACAGCATCGTGAAAATAAATGTCGCGAGATTAGACGCGAAGCTTTTCCGGTAAAAGCGTGAATCATTCGCGGTGGGGAAAAAGCCGCGGAGGACCGTGACCCAGTTTCCGGGTCATCGGTACCGCGGTGCGGCGTCGGCGGTTAGCAGGCAAACGAAAACACAATGGTTCACCGCGTGCATCGCACCGACATGTATGTGACGCATAGCGTTATTTAAAGCCGATGTACGCGTACCTGAACACGGACCAACGTCACACGATGCAATAAACCCGAAGAGCCGGTAAGATGAAAATAGCGTCACACGTCCGCGGACATGTCGCTCTCGGGGGACGTTCAGGGACATCGTTGGAAAAGGATGACGGTACACAGCAGTCTCTTCGATCGAGACAGAATTCTAACGCGAGATTCAAAGAACAACCGCCTCCAAAATTTGTGGAGATTCCAGAAAATTTGTACCCCTTTCCATCGATTAAAATCTATTATTCGAATCTTAACACGTTGATTGCCGTGTTGGTCACCGGTGACCGGCGACGCGACCAATAGTAAAAATACAGAATCAGAGTAAATATCGATACTGATAATATTTTTCGATAATGGGTTAAAGAAATTAATGTCATATAGAACATTCAAAAATAATTCTATTGATACGTAAAAAATAATATTATCTGTGTATATGAAACAGTACACTTTTCTAGTACAATTCTTTGCTTTTTTTATTCTTCCTAGCTGCTTCGAATTTTGTTTCGTAGCACACTGCAAAATCGCCTTGCGTTTCGTGCATTTCTCGGTATTTTTTTTAATTCGTGACGAGGTTTTTTTCAACAAGGTTACAAAAATAAGTACCGAAACAAATTTTAGGTTACGTAGCTTACAAATGGTCCAAAATAAAAATTGTACTTTTGCAGAATATTATACTGTTTTGATCTGGCAGTGAACGCGTTAAACGCGATTACACAACTCACCTTATCTGCCGTAAACAATAAATCAACATAATATGCATCGGACGATAAAAAATTTCACCGTGTTAATCGCTCGAGACGAGTTTTGGGACAGTTGCCAAATTTTGATATTCTTGTTTCTGTTTTTGTTCTAATTAAATATTCCGAAACTATCGAGTAACCTCGAGTAGAATAGAGCTGTGGAGGCGACGATGAAAATAGCCGGCGGTCGTCGAGCGTGTTTTATTTCTTTTTATAATTGGAAGCAATTTTTACTATATTCGTCGGGGAAGATCGGTGGATTATCAGAGGCAAAGATGGTGGTTCCCCCGTTTAATCGAGGATAATCGAAGCGGGCGTGCCACCCCAGGAGGTCACCCTCTCCCCTCCGTTTGTGAATGCAATCGACTGCACGTGGTCCCAGGTTCTCGTCGTAATCGAGATGCCAATAGTCGGCCTCCGGAGTACACGTGGTTCGTTCCTCTCGAAATGGGTCATCGAATTCCAACCGGATGATAATATGGCCGCGTTGGTGGGGCCACGGACGTGCTAGATACGCGATTCGTAAATATTCCGGAGCCAGGACACGCGGTTTCGGCGACGGGGAACCGTTAGACGGGCATCCGTGTAGAACTGGCTGGGCATGAAAAAGAAACTACACGAGGAACTCGTTCCTTTCGAGCCTCTTAAAATCTGGCTACGATGGAACTCGCTGACGACGTTCCTCGAACTCGAAAAAGCCTCTACTCCCTTTCTTTCATCGACTCTGACGCGGAGTATCCAGCAAACGAATCCCGAATAACAAAAGTTACGATAATTATTTAAATACTCGTACCGATTTATTTTATTTAAACGGTACAGGTATCACGAGTAAAAAATATATTTCTGAAACATTGGTTCGTTCCCCTCGAGCGTCGTAGACGCGAGAATTGAACGCGCAAACATCAGAAATTAATGGTACTCGTCGACAAAAACGCGATAAACGTGCACGAATTTTGCGTCCTTTCACATTCCGGCGAGCGCGAACAATTCACGGAAACTTTCGTAATTGCTTGCAAAGAATTACGAAACACTCGTTCTTCTCTCTTTTGTGGTCGATTCGAGCCAAGCACCGAATTTATAGTAAATTCACGGGCGACGTTTAGCAATAGGAATCTAATCGTGAAAACAAATGTGAAACGTAATTTAATTATTGGCTTTCGTAACTTTTCCATCGCGTTGCATCGTTCTTCGAAATTTGATTTCAAAGCCTTCGTTTTATTCAAAAGGACAAATCTCGTTGGACGTTTGTTGAATTTTCTAGGAATATCGCGAATAAAAAGCCGAATTTAAGTTGAAAGTCTGTTACAGGTGTCACAAAGTGGTCGCAAATTTTTAATTAATTCGGTTACCGCTAATTCGTGGAAGCTACGTAACGACCGGGGGGAAAAGTAAATTGTGCAAAGGAACACCGTAGAAATGAAATCAAAATATTTCTCTTACGTGGCTTTGTAATGAACGCGGTCGCCGGTGGAAGTGAAACAAATTCAGTGGCAACACGACGTTACATTACGAGCCCGTGTAATTATCGTACACCAGGGGTGCAATTTACGTGCAATTAACATCATTGAAACTTCTGTCGGCGTTACTGCGTCGGTTATTACAGTCACGAGACCATCTAGACGGTTTCTTTTCGAGAAAAAAAATTCGGGAAACGTTGGGACACGCTGGCGGTACGAGCAATTTCTTGCGATCGAGGGAGGGGGAAACCAATTATATCTTTTCACAGAACGTTAATTGTCGTCTCGGTTTCCGAATTATAAAAAAAAAAGAATAGTATCGATGAACGTCATACCGTAATTACTTTGAAATTATTTTATTTTAATCATTCTGACGACTCGTTTTTTGTTTTTGAAGCGTTTCCAATTATTTATGAAATTATTCTTAAGCGACGAACATATTAATTTATCTTAGTCAAAGAGTTCTGTAAAATATTGAAATACGTAAAAGACCAATGATTGTTTTGCTTATCGAGATTCTAATCAAAGGTGGGGAATGTTAAGAGTCTTTTAAATGCTTGGCTGGTCGTCGAAACGATGGGTTTCTATTATACGACGGGCCCATCGTGCTTCCCCCCGTTTTATTTTGATTGTGGAGTCGCACGATTCGGTTTTTCCACGTGTAACATACTCGACGGAGGGGGAAAAGGGCCAGGAAAATGGAAAAATATGTGTACGAGGGAGAGGGAGAGGAAACGACGAAGAAGAGGTCAGTAGGTCACTCTCACTCGAGAAAGAAGAGACTCCAATCGCGTGGAAGGAACGTCTAGCGACGGTAATCTGGTGTATCAGGTTGATCCGTATAAGGTCGTCGAGTTTGTTCTAAATCGAGGCTTCTAGGACTTGTTTCGTCGCGTCCACGTGGAGGCCTGGTTCGAATGTTCTGGTTACAGACTCTCTGCATCCCTGATTAACGCATTGTTTGCCGGAAACAAACGCCCGTGGTCGTCCATTGGGTCTATTGGGGTTTCAACGACGCGAAACTGACTTGGAACCGATGCGTTGCAGTACCAACGACCATCGTCATCTGTCTCCCGTGGCCCCACGAGCTGAATAAAGTTCTTGGTCAGTCGAGATCTCCAGAAACAAACTACCATTGTCGTCTGGGACCACGGGAGTTCGTTTTAATTTAATTAATAATCTCAATAAAAATATCAAATATAAAGGAAATAAAAATAAAATAAATTTAACGGATTTTTGATATAAAAGAAATTTATATAATGAAAATCCTTCAATTGGGAGCCATTGGAGCAATGGTCGTTTGTTTGAGATCTCGACTGATCAAGAATTTTATTCCATTTGTAGGGCCACGAATAACAGATGACGTTGGTTTACAAATTAGATACCAGCCTCCGCGTTAAATCACCCATAGTATACGTTTTCCCGCCAAGTTGAAGTCGTAAAGTATCAAGGGGTCGTCCATCGACTTGTTAGATCTGGTCCCGCGCATAGATCCCTAAATCTAGCCAGACGGAAGGCGCTGGGAGTTCTCGGGAGACTCGATCGATAGCCAGATATGTTAAATCCGTTGCAACTTTTCCCCGTTGCGGGGAAAACTGCTCGGGATTAAGCGTCGACCAACAAAACGACCGACCAAACAGGAGAAGTGGGTCGTCGGTGGTCGTCGAATGGCGTGCCGTGTCGGTGAGCCGTGCGTGGAATGGTAACGAGCCACGTACACTAAGAGCACGATATCGGAAACCTGTGGAAACAGCGATTCTCAACCTGGACACCGGGTATATTGCTCTAAACCTAGACAAATCGAGCCCCCGAGGCAGAGGCACACGTCGAACCCAAATTTTCCGCGTTTCTTTTAATGCAAAACAATCTTTAGAAGCTTTTATTTTAAGAACAAACGATAGGAAATAGAATTGATTTGGAATTTGAATTTAAATTTGAATCGAAAAGAATGTAATTTGTTTGGTATATAGACTTCCACGCAGACTGGCAAGGATTGGACTTAAAGTAAAATTTGTATAAAAAAAAACTTTTTGTCCAGCTGTCCTTGATCAACCAAATTCTTCCTTAGGGTTGCTGGCCCCGAAGCGCCGCGAGAGCACATAATTTAACCCTTTGACGTACGATTTAAATCCAAATAATTTTTGGAACATTACTATTTAATTTAGCTTGGAACAAAGATAGATTTGTTTTATGAATACCTTGTGCACGTAAAAAGTCTGTTGACTCGATGACGAGTGATTAGTCCCATATGAAACTTGATATGAATTTGAGACGAGTCATTTTACGATATGGGGTTAATCCCTCTGGTACAAATGGTTAGACGGTCGTTTAAAGATACTCCAATTAATTCGTTTCGTCGGATAGAACGACGATTAGGAGATACGCGATTGCAAGAAGAAGCCCGACGCCGATCTGTTCGAAACGACTCGCGACAAATCGAAGGTGAAAATAAATTGAAATTGGCTGGCTATCAAGCGGAGAGTAATTAGAGTACCAAGGGTTAAAATACACTGGTCTATATTCAGAGCGTGCTTACAGTATCTTTAGAATGCAGTTCTGCGTCGATCGAGCCGTCGTATTGTTTCCGGAGACGAAACGTGCCTTAATATTGCTTGAATTCTTCAAATTTAACGCTACGTACACATTTATTGCAAAAATATAGGATTTGTTCGTTTGACATGAATCGTATCGAATTGTCTCGGAAGAAAATGGTCGTGTGCGATACTCCACGTGTTGAGGAGCTAATTTTGTCGGCGATCAGGTTGGGAAACGCTGACACGGAGGACGGTCTGCGCGTGTTTCCGTGTGTTGGTGACGAAGGTGGCATTCCCTCCGGTAAAAGTACCGTATCCGGTACGTCCGCGTGGCGACTTTCGCATAACAGAGTACCGACGATCTGCGACAGCGACTTGCAAATCAGAGTAAATCGGAAAATTCGCAAGAATGTGCGCGGCACGGTCACCAGCGGCCATTACGTATCGCGAAAGTATTGTACGATGAAAACGAAGTTGCAACGTCGGTCGCCATGTTCGTGACCAACCGGTGTCCCCACGATGTTTGGAATTTTTTTACTTGGAAAAGTCATTGACCCCGCGGATCAAAACTTTTTCTCCTCATAGACACACTCGTGGAGACGTTACATGATTTTTGCGTGTAATTTATTAAAGTAATTAGACTGCAGAATCAACAAAATCGAAGCTTTGCAGAGAGTTGTCTCAACACCTAAATACAATAATTCTTACTTAAAGTATTTCTTATATTTTTGCGTATTCAGTGTATTCTGTAGTTCTTTGTGAATTCAAATTTCCCATAAATTTTAGAACCTGTACATAATATAAACAAACGTTAAAAATGCGATCGAACCTAACACAGATAACAAGTGAGCATTTTTCAGTGCCCCGATGGTTGATTTCCATTTACAAATTTAGTAAAAATCGACATTAAGTAAAATAATTCGGTTGAGATTGAGGGTCCATTCAAGGGTTGATAACGTTTCAACGTTAAAATCGAGTAAACGTGTATCGTTTCATCGTCTCGTGATCTTGCTTTCCGAGGGATTCGAATCGCGTTAATTAGTGGATGTTTGCTTCCTGATGGATCGTTCTTTTCTAGTTAGATGTGCAGTCACAGTGACTACGTCGGTTCAAGGATAAATCCTATCCGTTACAGCTGGCCAATGTCACGCTCAGCTGGATCGGTTGGTTGCTCCTTGCTAAGGAAACGTCAGGAATCATCTTGTCCCATTAACTCCCATCGTTCGTAGTCGATGAGTGCTCCTGGGAAAATGATCTTTTTTGCCGTTCGCTGGTCTCTTGGTGCCTTTGGTAAACTCACCCGATGCTTTCGTTGGGAATGCCAGGTGGTAATATATGCCGCGGACTGTTTTTTTCGCGGCAGATAAAATTTTCGAAGCCATCTTGCAAACAAGCGGGTTGTAATTCTCCTTATCATTATTTAAATTTACATATACGGGATGAATAGCTTCCACGACACCCGAGGATCTATGGCTGGGTTCATGCAGGTACTTTGCAAGCGTGCCACTTGCTTCAGCTTTTCTCCGCTACGCATCAGCCAGACACTGGCGGAGAATAATTCTCGTACCTCGGCCATTCAGCGCTCGAATGTTTATGTAAATACGTCGACAATATTACTTTCTTCCTCTTAAAGGCATTCTTAGTTTAGTTAGTCAACGGGGAAAATATCGAGCCTAATCCTGCCTCTGAACTCTCCTTTAATAAATACTTTCATTATTTCGATATTCATATTTCAAAATGTATATTGTAAAATGGTGAAATGAGAAGTGATTTAATTATGCAATTCTCGTTTTACTTATCTATTATTTGTTCACTTATCTCGATCATACCTCAATTATGCAATAAACGTAGTTTAAATAATTATTACTACGAAGGATGTTAGTTTCACACGACGCGTTATTATGAACAAAATTTCGTTCGATCTTTTATTCTAGATCGAAGGAAAAAAAATGCTAGATTGTGCATCGACGTAAGGAATAACATTTATTATTTTATCCAAAGTCGATAAGGCGTAAGGGGAAAAGAATATTTGTATCTTGAAATGTTATCAAACCCTTGTGTTGTAAAAAAATTATCAAATGTCGCTTCTCGTTTTATCATTTTACCATTTTCTCCCCCTTTATGTTCGTGTCGTCTTCATTTCGTTCGAACAAAAAATATTGAATATCGAGTCGGTTTTCTCGGCGTCTTCTGGAATTAATTTTCGAGGCGAAACGCGCGCGGAAAGGCGACGACGCTGAAGCGAATAGCGACGACGTCGGTCGGAAAATAGGCGACGTTTCGAAAGCGGAAACCGGAGCCGGTCACCCGCGACTTGGACAGGTATTTTCGACAGAATCTGGGAAGACGAGGTGGATTACACTCCCGCGGTGAAGTTTCAACATGAACGCTACCCACGGGGAATACGAAATGAGTTTTCGAGGCCTTCGAAGTCGTCCACGTTGCGTAGGATCGTTCCAACGAAAATAAATTCGTCGCCGGTGATTCATGGATTTCCTGTCCTCAATTTTGCCCTTCTTCGTCGTCTTGTACCTTTTCCACCTCTTCGATCGTGTTTCGTTTCTACGTGTACTTCGATTTTTCAACAAAAAGAGAAAAAAGAGAAAGAAGCCTCTTCGAATCCGAATCTTCTTAGCACGACGTTTTATTTTCTACGTTTATTTATCAACTCTCGAACTTGACGCGTACCTGGTTATATTCTACGCGAAAAAATAAACAAAAAACTATGAAGCAACATTTGCCCCTCGGAGGCCTTCGTTTTCCGAGAAAATTAATCTTGAACGTCGAGTTTGCAATTTGAAATCGATTTTTTCGAATACGAAACCTTGTATGGAAAAATTTGATTTTGTATTTTTCAGTTATTCTGATATGGTAATTTATAAATTTTCGATCGAAAGGATTCTATGTACTCTCTTGTCATTATTTGCGACCGGTGTTTGTGATTTACAAAAATTGTACCAATTAATTAAGAACGATTGCACATTTTTGCAACGATACGATTTTCGCCAATCAATTGCGACTTTTTATCGGCCACGATAGAATGTTTATTACTCCAGATTGCAATTTTGTCACTGTTTTTAATAATAATCGCGTCACAACACCGAGGGAAAGTTAATTGGACAATTTTTTTAATTATATTAAATCGAAATAACGACTATGTATTTATGATATTAATTAATAGAAGAGCAGACAGTCGTTTTCGTTAAATATTATGTAACATTTAAGCGATAAGTATAGTATCGAAAAACTGGCTTTCGTCCAGGAGTGCTGTTGAACTACTCGGTAAGGTTAATTCAGCGAATTTATTCTGATACAACACCTATCAGTTAATTGACGATTACGTAATAAATAATGAAAAAGACTGCTTTATAGTAAAAAAAATCAACAATAAGCCATTATTTCGCTTCGATTGATATTTTTAACAAATACACGCCCCGCTAATAAACAATTTTACGAACTTTAAGAATAATCGTACGAAATTATCGGTTGGGGGAGGGAGAAACTGCGCCCATCTTTATCTTCTGATTGCGAGTATGGCCGTCGCGTGTTCGTTGTCGTGTTCTCTCTTCTTTTCCTTTTGTTTTCAGATCTTATCAGATCGCATACCGTGACCGGATATGACATCCATTAGTTACGTATGCATCCATATATCGCGCCAGACTGAGAACAGAGATGGGTGCCGCCATTTAAAGGGACATCAGGGTAGGGCAAGGTCGCATGTTCTTGTCTCTCCGTATTTCCCAGCGTGTTCGATGCTTGCAAAACGTTGGACATGATAAACGTTGTTACTTTTCTCCAAAACATTCCTTTTTATCGTAAAAAAAAACGTTGGATTTATTTGTACTACGATTCTTGACGACTTCGATGGTTTTCGTATTGTCTCTCTGCACGATTAGTAATTCGTGTCTGAATCGTTCTTTGTCCTCTATACTTGTTTCACAACTTTCAGTTTCGAACGATATTAATTGAAACTTTCAATTTAGCCAAATGATTCAGCGTTCTCAGTAATTGTATTTCTAATAGGAATCAGATATGTCACGATTTCTCCTACGATAAGTACAGCTATTGTTATGTTCTTTTGTACATTTTTCTTTTTATTTGGTACGATGACTGTACCACATTCGGGGACCATATGGTTAAACAATTGTACAAAGAGAAAACCGCATCTTTGCGACGACTCGATGAATCGAAAAGATCGATCGCGTCGGCTGTTAGGGCCTCGTGATTCGTCGAAATGCTGAAATCGTGTTTCCCGGGCGACGAACGGTGAATTTTAATTTCAGGAAGACGCGCAGTTCTCGTGAAATGTGACGGGAATGAAAGAGAAGCCGAACGCGCGTCACGGATCGCCATAATTCGCGAGTGACGCTCGGATTTCGCGCGGATTTCCAGAGACTTTAACGATAGTCAGCGGCAATAGAGCGACGCGCCGCTAGACGTCCATCTTGTCCCAGCGTCTTAGTCACTCGACCGCGATCCTCCCGCCATTCTCGCGTGTAAATCGTCGCCATTAACCCTAAATAGACTGCTCTTCGATGCAAAGTATTCTTTTGTTCCGATGTTGCGTCAAAATTTATTACTATTCGTCCCTTTCTTTCGGGTGGGGAAGTAAGAAACACATTTTCTTATATTAATTCAAAGCTTACGTTCCAATTTGCACTCGGCTGGTCCCCTCTGAAGGGACAATTTGGATGTACACTCTATGGAAACACGATGATATTGTTTTAAAGTGATTATACAGGACAAAATACATAATCGGAGAAAGGAAAACCAGAATATTCAAACTACGAGAACGAAACTTCTGAACTATTGCGTGGTTTGTTTAGAAAGCAACGAAGGAGACTGGATTGAGTGTTGTGGCTGTGCAAAATGGGCACACAAAGCTTGTACCAATATCTCTGAATTGAAACTGTTTTGAATTACGTTCATCTAACGATCTGTTCAAATTCTATACCAAAGTTTAACCAAAGTTTCGGTTAACTATTATAATAATATTATTTGTTTCGTTGCTTTATATTGGTTTCTAGTATTGTTAAATTATAAATAAAACAGTATAGAAGGCATTAAATATTAAAAAAGACCTTAAGTGTCCGGTACTAGGGGAATTCCCTCATCTATTTCATAAGAAAGTGTGTTTGAGTAGTAGTAGGTGGTCGAAAAAAAGTCTTCGGAGTGCAGGGGGTTAAATATAGCTTATTTTAGACAAATTGCTAGGATCGAATATTGAGATTAATCGACGTTCGGGCAAGAAATCGTAAACAAATTGTATCTCGATCGGAAGAAAACGGCTTCGACGCGGTTCGAGTCCTCTCAGGAGCGACGTTGGCGGCCAAAAAAGCGATCCGGAGCTATCCTGGCGGCCAAACTCTTGGGCAGTCGCCGAAGAACTCTATGCCAGGACACGTCGTCGCGTCTCCCTCCCACCGTGGCCGGTGGAGAGGAAGCGAGGTTCGCCAGCTCGAGAAGCAGTGCTCGCTGGCCCGTTTTATCTTTCCTCTCTTGGCAAGAGCGACAGCGCAGATCGGGACGGGGAAAAGACGCGGGTCGAACGAACGACGAGGACGCGAGCATCGACGTGCAGAGGCAACGGAAAGAGAGGAGACGATCCTCGGAAGAGAGAGGCGAGCACCGTTCGTTGAGTAAGCTGGATGAACGAGAAGGACGCGTTCGCAGGGGAAACGCGCGTGTAGGTTGGTACCTGTGGCTACACAGGCATCCGTTGAGCGAGCCAGAGTCAAGGCCGCTCACTGCTCCGCCGTGAGAGAGCTACTAACTAGCACGGAAACCTTGCCGGCATAGAGTATAGAGCCACGTCGAGAGCCCCAGCGCTCCAAAGGATTACACTTGCTAGGTGTTCACTCGGATTCTGGATGAACTGACTGATATCGACCCGGCTGATCGGGTTTGTCCGGTGTTTTGGAGCTTCGATCACCTCGCGGTTCGCCTTGGGCCATCGTCATCCATTCTTAGGATCATCGTTCCTCTTGCAATGTTTCTTTTATCAATTATATTGCTGTAACTCGCAGAACACCCCAAAAGCTCGTGAGGAATCCTCGATCCCCGAAGGGTGGTTAATAAGTACACTTTTCACCCCTTATAATCAGTTTATCCAGAAATGGTTAGCTCGTTGATTTTCCCCAGGTGGCTATTGTTGGATGATTCATTTTGTATTTTCATTTTTGACACTACTGTCACCGTCTACTAGACTGGATCGATGATATATATATTAACCGTGTCTTTTTCTTTATATCTCAAAAGTTAGAATATCTAGTAGCGAAAACAAGTTTTCCGTTAGCAATAAATGAATCTCCATGAGTTTCCATCTCGGTTTGTTAATCCCTGGTCGTTCGATTTCGGTCCACCAGGACCCTCGAAATTTTGATCCACCGATAACGAGTTAACAGAATTCCCCAAGCAAGTAACGCCTCCGTAGCAGAGCAACGAGAAGTCTGTTCGTTCGGCTCTATATAGAATCGTTGTGTGCTACTTACCAATATGTACACAAACTCGTTACGGCATCGATGTTGAGCCGGTGCGTCGAGTCGTGCCACTGATTTATCGGGGCTTTAGTTTCTCCTTTGCGGCTGGATCTCTGGGCAAATTCGTTCTTGAACGCTTCAGCTCCAAGCTTCGCGAAAATTTTCTACCGATCGTTCTTCTCGCGTCTCGAAACCCTGATGCGCTCTTGCTTCGATAAATCGATCTACAAGCAAGTCGAAATTCTTCAAATTTGAGTTAACACTGGATTTGAAACCTTCAAGCTGTCTTCTGTTTATCATCAAAGCCGATTTACTTGCTACTTTGCCGAGAAATGGCGAAACTTTTGTTTGTCATTAAACAAAGTTAGCAAAACATTACGAACCATAATTATTAATACTTTCTACCAATTTTCCAACCAATGTGGCGACCTTTGCCTTTGAGTTCGCGGTTCATTATGGATAATTTGCAATAGGGTGATTGTTTTTCGCTTTCCATTCGGTACAGACTCGTGAAAGCGCGAGGAGAATCGGAAAACTACGTGAGATCGACGATCGGTAATTTTCTTTGGCGAGAAACTGCTGGTCGCTTGAATAATTAATTAGCCAGCGATTTGTCATCGTTAAAAGGTTTCGCCGGTCTAAAGCAGTAGATAGGAGTAGGTTAATGGCCGAATAGAAGTTACAGAGGCGAACGCTAGCGAATCGTGATTAACGACCGGCGTCTTCCCTGGATGACAGGATGAAGGAGATTGGCTTGTTAAAACAAAATAGTAAGAGTTACTTAAAATTCCATTAAATCGTAACGTAATTACTGTTTTGATTTCAAATTATTTTGTCATTTAGCACTCGAGAGAATTAATGTCAAAGCTTCGAACACCACTGATATAAACGATCGAGCCTCGAGTGTTGCGTCGATTCGCGTTAGGGATACATGCAAAATCAATCATTTTGGCGTGGATATCCAGCGATTTGGAAATTCGATAAATTCCAGGGGACTCGAATAATGATATTGCGAGATTCTCATGAGAAGTTGACCGACAGACGAAGAGAATTGAGCTATTGGACGGCGAAAAGATCGGTCGGATCGCATGAACGACGCAGAAGGGGTAATAACCGAGTGACCACCTAGCACGGTCAGTGTCTCAGTGTTCCAGCCGGATGTTTTCGCGATGTTCAGTACTTCCGTGTGATCCAGGGAACCCGTCCTCGAGCATCTCTTCGCGGAATCATCGAGAAAGTACCTTCGCTTTTCGCAACGGGAGAACATCCAGCAAAATCTTACCGAATGGAAAGTCGGTAAAAATTAACAACAACGATAATGGGGTCTCCGTACTTTCCGACGCCTCGCTATAATACTCCTACAATCAAGAACAGTAATAATTTACATTCGACACTACTTTCGTAGACTCGAGATTAAATAATAAAAGTTCATGTTTTCATTTGGTCCTGAAAATTAAATCTACTCTGTCAACTGTAGTAAAAAATATTGCTTATTGATTTATAAGGAGAAAACCAATAACTCGTGCAGCTACTTACGACCCTTATAACGCACCAAGCGTTTATGCAATAATCGAAGTACTACTGCGTCACGCAATTAACGTACGTTCTAGATTTCAAAGATCAAAATGGTGAATTTGGAGTGCAAAGAAGAAAAGAATAATATAAGATTTACCCTGTTTTTATTCATCGAAAACCAAGAATTAACCTCGTGCAACTACTTATGATTCTTACAACGCACCAAGCTTTTATGCAATAATCGAGGCACTACTGCGCATACGTCTCTATCAACGTACGTCTTGTTGATTTCAAAGATCAGTTACCATCCGAGCATGATAAAAACAAGGTTTTTGGAGTGCAAAGCCTGCATTTCAAAACATCATTACGGATTTCAACCTAGTGTCAAGAAAGCTACACGTTTGGAGCGCGAAAAAGTTGCATTTTTTCGATTTCGGGGGCCTCTAGGAGCCTTATTTCGGCCCTGGTCGTACCCCTTCGGATTCTTCGTTCCACCGTGATTCGTTCGGGCTTCTATCCGCGACGAGTTCGATTCCGCTCTGGTGAAAGAAAGGCGCGTGCAGCGGCGGCGTACTTTCACCGACCGTGACTTCCATCGCTCCGGCGTTCCATTCGACGAGTTTCACAGGTAAAGAGGGTAATAGAGACGATGTCGCCACGTAGGTTACTGGAACCCGTTTCCTCGCGGCCGAACGAGTCACGGGCGTTACACGCGCGCGCACACTCGCGGCGTAACGCGTCTCGTAATCACCGGAAACATGGCGAAGAGGAACTCGCGCGGACAAATTGCGGCGCTTTGGCCGCTCGCGTGCTCCGCAACGCGCGAACTTTTCCGCATTTTTCTTCTCCCCGTCGTTCCTTGCTCCGCTGGACGTTCGTAGTTTCTTGCAACTCGCCACAAATCTGAAGCTTAATTTTTTTCAACTCTCGATTATTTGTTTATTATCGTTGGCCCCAAAGCGTGGTACCAAACTTCAAATATCACTTTAAAACTGGTAGAAAGTATGCCAAATCGATTAAACGATGTAATAAGGCATAAAGGTGGACCCACGGAATACTAGAAAATTGATACAATGTTAAAAAGTTACCATAACATGCGATTTTTTGACAAAATCTACACTGATACGAATACTTTTGTGAACTGCTATTATGTACTATGCAGAGTAAAATCAATATGTTTTTATTAGTTAATCAGTTTTGTTATAATTTGGTATAAATAAACTTTATACACGTGTTCATTTATAGCTAAATGTTTATTGCAAAATCTTACATGCATCGATTGATTTCAACAAATTTCTCTTACAAGCAACGAGGGTACGAATACTTATGGGATTAACTGTATATTAGGTCGTTCCAAAAATTCGTGCCGTTCGATATTTTAAAATTAACGAGGATACAATTTCTAATTCGATAGAAAACAAATAGATATCGTGTCGAAGCTCGAAATTTGGAATTTACACTGCCTCACAGAATGAAATTTTCTTGATCGTGTTCGAGCTTATTAGTTGGGTTTCTTATCTATCGTACGTTTGGGTATAAAGTTCCAGACCATTGCAGAACGCGGCATTTTAACAAAAGGTGTCGGTCATCTTTGATGATAGGTCAGCGCAGCTTGCAATGTCGCGTCGGCAGATAACGTTAAACGTATTCGCAGAACCCTACAAAAATAAGATAATCGAAGAGACTGGGGGTGATTGTTTTGCCAGTTGATAATTTGGTAATCGGTGTGTTCGCAGGTAGGGACGAGCTGTCGCAGCCTGGCTCTTTGAACGGCTATGGAAGCGGAGGCGGAGGAGGTGGAGGAGGCGGAGGAGGCGGCGGTGCCGACGGCTGCGACGCCAGGAAGAAGAAAGGACCGACGCCGCGGCAGCAGGAAGAACTGTGCCTGGTCTGCGGGGACCGCGCCTCCGGGTACCACTACAACGCCCTGACCTGCGAGGGTTGCAAGGGCTTCTTCCGGCGCAGCATCACGAAGAACGCGGTCTATCAGTGTAAATACGGGAACAATTGCGAGATCGACATGTACATGCGGCGCAAGTGTCAGGAGTGCAGGCTGAAGAAGTGTCTGACCGTCGGCATGAGGCCGGAGTGCGTTGTGCCGGAGTATCAGTGCGCTGTGAAACGCAAGGAGAAGAAGGCGCAGAAGGTAGAGTCGATCGATTCCAACGATCGTTCGCTTCTAGATCATTTTCAATCCATGACAATCTTCTATTTCTTCAGTTTTTTCCACTTGACCCTTTGCACTCGTATTTGTATTTGAGAAGGCTTATACACATGAGAAGAAATTCTTTCTCACAGTCGATCGAAACGAAACCATTTTTATGGGAACATATTACAATTTATAAACTTAGTAGACAAAATTAGAAAAATACTTGAACAATGATCTCGGGAACAAATTAGCCAGGACAAAGGGGGAAATATCTTTTACCTTTTATTTATTTATTTTATTTTGTACAGGGTGTTTGGTCACTCATGGGAAAAATTTTAATGAGAGATTGTAGGGGCCAAAATAAGACGGGAATCAAGAGTACCAATTTGTTGATTGAAGCTTCGTTAGAAAGTTATTAACAATTAAATTTCCGCCCGTATTGAATTTTTTTCTCGAAATCGCGCAAGATTTCGGGGGTATGTCTATTCACCAAAAATGGTTATAATTGACCCTCGCAATCAAAAATAATTTTTTTAGAACAATTTGAAATTTTTTAATTTCATCGAAAAACCCCCTGTCGGTTTTTCTTAAAAATTCGTTTTTCATTTTTAATAATTTTGTTTGACGCCCTATAGAAAAGTTGTCTGATACTTTTTTGTAGGTACCCATGACCCCTACTTCAGAAAAAAGTTTCATTGAAATATATTCACTATTGCAAGAGTTATGGCTGTTTGGAAATTGGACCATTTTTATGTAGTTTTTCTCACTTTACGGGGTCAAGGAATAACGTTTTCAATATTGTTAGAATTTCTACATATTCTTCACTAAATTACGCGTTATTTGCTTTTTGAAACATTGAAATCCTTCAATCCATTCAGAAGTTATGATGTTTTAAAGATACACACGAAATTTTGGAGTGATATTTCTGACCTGAAATTATATTTTCGGTTAAGGAATTTTTTTCTCGGAAATGGTTAGGATTTCGAGGGTATGTCTATTCACCAAAAATTATTGTAATTAACCCCCGCAGCTAAAAATATTTTTTCCAGAACGATTTGGAAAATTCTTTTTTCGCCGAAAAATTTTCCGATCGGTATGGAACTTTTTAACGAAGCCTCAATCAACAAATTGGTATTCTTGATTTTCGTCTTATTTTATCCTCTAGAATCTCCCATTCAAATGTTTCCCAGAGGTGGTCGAACACCCTGTATATACTCACACACTTAAGTCGAAACTAAAAGAAAACATTGTAAAAGGGGGATTCTGGAATGAAATACTAACGTATATGTGGCAACGTACGAGTGAACTACTCGCCACTCGAATAAGAATTGAAATTACTGAATTACCAAAACGGGGCTTTTCGACATTTTTAGGGGTAGGCCAGATTTTGTTAAAGCGAACGGTAAAGCTGCTTTTTGGGGGGAGGGACCATGTTATTCGAAACAGCATCGGTGCGCGCCGTGTTCCGGCGTTTCACGCGATGACCAGTCACCGAGCTTCACGTTCGTTTACAGGAAAAGGATAAGCCGAACAGTACAACGATGAACGGTTCGCCAGGCAGCGGAATACGCAGCGACCAAATGGGCGTGAAGATCGAACCAGCGGAAGCCGAATCCTTGTCCACGTCCGGGAGCAGTGGTATTCTAACCCCCGTCAGCCCTTACGGCTACGTGAAGCCGATTAGCCCCGAACAGGAGGAGCTGATACACAGGCTCGTCTACTTTCAAAACGAGTACGAGCAACCCAGTGAAGAAGATCTCAAGAGGATCACGGTAAGCACGCCTTGAATTCCTTCGAAACTCTTTGTGAACCAAGTTTCATGCGTTGCAAAGCCTCGAGGATGTTCCTCGACGTTAGAAAGATTCGTACACCGAGTCGACCCTGATCGCGTTAGCCATGTATCAAATTCGAGCAAATGTATTCTACACATTCATTAGTAGAGCCATAAATACAGATTTGGAGTCTCACCCACCATTACTTGCATATTATGGCATTAACGCGTTCACTGTCCGGTCTCTTAGCAGCGTATCCAAAAGCGTGATGCTATGAACCGTATACGGGTCATATACAGTCAACGTGTTAGTTATTTGATTTAACAAATTATCGTTACTTTCTCAACGACCCAATATTTCGAGTTATCCTTAACGTAGAATAATATTAACAATGGCGGTCACGTGTTGGTGATTTCCAGAATCAGCCGTCGGAGGGTGAGGACATCAGCGATTACAAGTTCAGGCACATCACCGAAATCACGATCCTGACGGTGCAGTTGATCGTCGAGTTCTCGAAGAGGTTACCCGGCTTCGACGAGCTGTTACGCGAGGATCAGATCGCCCTGCTGAAAGCCTGTTCCAGCGAGGTGATGATGCTCCGAATGGCAAGGAAGTACGACGTGCAAACGGACAGCATAATATTCGCCAATAACCAGCCGTACACGAGAGACAGCTATAACGTAGCAGGCATGGGCGAAACGATCGAGGATCTGCTGCACTTCTGTCGGCAGATGTATGCCATGAAAGTCAACAACGCAGAGTACGCGTTGTTAACGGCCATTGTCATATTCTCAGGTACGCAAAGGCAAACGCAACGCCAGCTGTTAACGTTTCCATCGAGCCAAGTTTCTCGAACCCGGGTATATTTCGTTTTGTCCGTAACGGAGAAATACATGGTCGACATTCCTGGTTTATATTCCACAGATTTAGGCTTTCTTTTCAAATTAACTTGATAGTCGAACTAGCAATGGGAATTAATTTCTGAGTCCTCATCAAAGTAAATAAATGGGCAGATTCGACGCCTTAAAATCGGCCATATTTAATTTGTAGACAGCGTACAGATTTATATTTTTAACCCTTAAGTGGATTATCGGGGCCCTTCGCAAGTTTAAACTATTAATATCCTCCATTAGTTCATTATTTTTTATATTCTGTGGAGTCCACATCGCTTCCCGTACTCGCCGCCAGAGGAATCGTTCTTCTCGCAAGCACTTGACCGACCTTCCGTTTGCATATGTACAATCCTCGACCGACTCCCAATATCCTCCTCCCTATCCTTTTCTTACAATATCTTCCACAGAACCCCCAAAAATGCTTTAAAGGAAAGTTAATTTCTATTTACCAATTTGTAAAATAATTCAGTAAGGGAACGAACATAGTTTATATTTCAACTCTCGAGTCCCTCGTGGTCCCTTGAAACATTCCCGAGCGAATGTTCCATTCAAGGGGTGGTGTTATCGTTTGGTTCGCAGAGAGGCCAAACCTGCTGGAAGGCTGGAAAGTGGAGAAGATCCAGGAGATCTACTTGGAGGCGTTGAAAGCGTACGTGGACAACAGACGCAGGCCAAAGTCCGGCACGATATTCGCCAAGCTGTTGTCCGTATTGACAGAGCTGCGGACCCTCGGTAACCAGAACAGCGAGATGTGCTTCAGTCTGAAGTTCAAGAACAAAAAGCTGCCACTTTTCCTCGCCGAGATCTGGGACGTGACGCCCTAGTTTCCCCGTAGCCGGTCACCGGCGCCCGCGCCGATCGGCTAACAAGTGTTTATCAGTCCGCGCGACGTCGAAGACGACGCTGGAGCGCGGCGAGAGACGACGAGCTAAACGTGGACGTTGAGATAACGGCGTGCGCGACATGTTGTACACTAAGTGCACCAACCATGCCACTGCCCTCGGCGTCGACGAAGTCGGCCGCGCGTCCGAAAACAAGCAAACCCAGGTCGTTACGAGTCGCTACGCTCAGTTTCCCGGGGCTCTGCGCGGCCCTTCGACGAAGAGACCGGAGAGAGCCAAAGGCGTCGCGTTCGAGCCCAGACGCGGGGAAAACGAGAGCTCGAGGAATAAAAGTAGGGATTACAAAAGAATACGAAGAAGGCAGTGGCGAGGCATCCAGGCTGTGATACGTAGAGACAGTACAGAGACTGTAATAAGGAGCTACCTACAGTTATGTTATTACTATATCCTCTACCTGGCTACCCCCGGAATCGATATGTAAATGTCTAATGTATAATGTAAGGTACAGGTTTAAGGCAGGCGCGTCGTACGTGAAGATTTAAGGCAGTACGAATCTAAATAAAAGCTAAGACAACAGAGTTAGGAAGCGAGAGAGAGAGAGAGAGAGAGTACGAGCGAACGAGAGAAAGAGAGAAAGAGAGAGAGAGAATGAGTGTTCAACGTATGCGTGCAATTCGGATGAGAAAGACACGGAGAGACGAAAAGATGATTAAGAAAAAAAAAATGATTATCGCACTAGTAGCGTGCCGGACAGAGGTCGAAACAAAGGTCGGGGCAGCTGTTGAGCAGCTACTCGGCCACCCACGAATCGAGTGCGAAGTAACAAACAAAAAGAAGAATAACAAATGATACGATTATACATAATGATACCATAGAGTCTATATCACACACATAGCATAATAATATATTGCTAGCATGTACATTGTTTATACGAGAAAGGGTAACGGGGGTGAGACAGAGTGAACGTGAGAGAGAAAGAAAGAAAGAGGTTTCGAGGTAAAGGTTGCGTTTGTTTCCGGGAACGATGTTACGGGGAAACGAGTATCTCCCGCGACGGAAAGGTCGGAAGACGAGGCTTGGCATTTGCGCGCGTCCGGGATTTTCTTTTTCGCGAACTTGGCAGAAGAACGACGGGTAAACGAGCGGGGAACGTGGGAATAACGTAGTAGAAACGTAGGAAGTAAGTAAAGTAAGTAAGCGAGGCTAGTTGGTAGTAGGTCGTAGTAAGTCAGTGAAGCTAGGCTAGGTGACCGAGTTCAAGTGCAAAGCCTTGTGCCTTCAGCAGCGGACATCGGCTCACCGACAAACGAAATCATGAAATTTAACCGTCCGTTTTAATTTTTTAATAAAAAAAAAAATCAACAAAATCAAGTAAAATATCGTAAAAATCTGTGCGGAGCGAGAGAGCGTGAGAGAGAATGAGCAAACGTGGAGTTAAAAAAGAAATTATTTAGACGGTTGAGAGAGTAGGGATTGAAAGAGGGGTAGAACGAGAAAGAGTGTGAATGATGATCGGAGGGAGGGATTCGAGGTAGGGAAACGGGTTTCGCGAGAAATTTACAAGAACTGGATGGTGTGCGGTATAAACAAGAACAAAGATCTTTCTAAGGAGAAACACGGAACAGGGTCGCGAAAGATGGGGAAGAAGTACAGGTTCGGTGGAAGGGGGTTGGAACCAGTGATCATCACGGATTAGGAGTACTTATTTGTTTGCTCGACGACTTGAGACTTTTGAGACTCGCCAGACCCTGCAACGTAATATGCTAGCATAAAATACACGACCGTCGTAAACAAACAAGAAGGGGGGGCGCTGAAAATTGAGAACAGCAGATAGCCCCGGCAGCTTCTGGGACTGATTTTCAGTTCGCTCACCCTCGAGATAGAAACTCGTACACTGGGGGTAACAAAACACTTACACGCACGTACAGTATACACGAACGCGCGCACACAGACAACGACAAACACGTACACGCGCTCGCAAAAATCGAACGACCGAGCGGAGAAAAGCAGTCGAACGCAATTGATAGGCACACACACACACAGACACATACACACTCACGCGTCGCTACAGTTACATGTACACTAAAATTCTCGATGTTGTAACACTGTAACTCTATGCTATTAACTGATTGTACGCAGTTGTATTCCGTAGTAAATACCAAACGCAAGTTAAGCAAAAGAAACAAAAGAAAAAAAAAATACGTAATTCGTGTTAACATGTATTAACGCGTGCGAGATGGTAATCCGAACGAGAGACAGGAGCGAAAGGGAGAACGCGCGGTGCAATTCAGTTTTTTTTCCAACGACGTTTCGAGGGGCGTAATTTAGGGGGAATAATCAACAATGAAAAGCGGACAGTCAGATAAGAGCGTCGGTTCCATACATAGAACGGTGAACGAGACGGGAGCGACTGCTAGTACTTCGCCTAGGACATCTAGAAACATCGTATATATGTATATACGTATCGTGTTCTACTATTGTAACGTTATATCTGTTACGCGTTAAACGAAGCAAATAGCAAAACGATAAATTTAAACCATTGCACGCGTGTAAACGTTTCTCCTTCGATCTCGTCGCTCCGTGGCGGTGGGAAAGACGGCCCCCCAAGATCCACGATAAAGAACAATCATTTTAGATGGCTTCCCGACACCCCGGAGCGGCGTGGCTCGAACCGCGGAGACGACGAAAAAAAAAAAAAAATACAAAATGATTAAAGAACTGTACACTAGGTAAAACGCCGTAAGGCAGACACTGCCACACCGCAGAGTGTACGCGAGAACACCACGAAACGAACGTCGCAAGAAGCACGGAGCAGAGCTAACACGGTGAAAAGAGTACATCGAGGAGAGGACGCGCGAGGAAATAAGGGTTGGGGGAGGGGAATACAAAAAAGCAACGTCACGCAAACCATCATCGCCATCTCCTACCGACGACGCGCGTCATTTCAGTTTCTTAACGACGAAGATATCTATGTGTACTCTCGGGAACTCGGAGACACCGTCTCGAAGCGTTGCTGGCCCGCGAAAACAACTTACGAGCTCTTCGAGGCACTTTAAGAGCCCGTGTCCGGATCGTTTAGATCGAGCTACGTACTTGAACAACATAGCAGGCGATGCAAAGGGGGCGTTCTTGAAAATCGAAGTATAATTAAATAAACTGATTCGAGGCTTCTACTGTCGAATGTATGGAAGCTCCAAGAAAACCTGGGCCCCATCGTCCGAAGTAGGTAGCCTCCAGATGCTCGTCATCGAGGAAATTAACATACGACTTCGAGGAAGGAACTGAGAATAGAAACAGCATCCAGGAGACTCGATGAAACGTAGAACTTCTGGCTGGTCGGCAACGCGTCGAGATAGAGAGGGAACCTGGTACAGAGACAACATACAAAAACACTTGCACGCACCTGTACTCCGCATTGTTGTACCACACACTCGTGCATCTACCGCGTTGAGTGCTTTCAGGCATCGACGTTTTTATGTGAGAGAAACACGTGAGAAAGAGACAGAGTGAATGAAAACGCCGAACGCAAAGGGAGCAGGGAAGAAGTTTCTTAAAGACACAGGCCACACTGTAACAGGCATTGCCTCTATCGTCGATCTGCGGCGTCGTCGAGGATACCACTGATCGACGAGCATCATCGACACGTTCGTTTTGGGCTTCTATAATTCTTAACGAGTAACGTTTAAGGGTACTGCGCGCGAGGACAGCTTGCAACATCGTCTATTCGTACTCGAGACTTCCTTTTTGATTCGCTTTAGGTAAACACTGTTTAGATACGTAATCTGTTTAAGGGTACTGCAACGGTCGTGAACACGTTCGCAATTCGTAGAATTGTTCTCGCATGTGCGAGCCACGGGTTGACGTTCGCCTCAGATCAATTTTGACCTCGGTTTGATCAGACGAGCTCTTTCATTCTTTCTTAATCGCATTAACGACTTGATTGGTTAGAGATAATCGATGATGATCGTTTAAATACTGGTCTAGAAAAGTAGCTGGACACTTTGCGTGGAATTTGTTTTTAGTAGTCGGTTCAAAAAACGCATTTCATATCTTATATTTTGTGGTTTTCTTCAGAGTCGTTGCTTTGGTTGCTAGAAAATGCAGATTTGCAACTGCAATTGCTAGAAATAAATAAGATAATCAGTATAAGCCGTTCACTGTCCATGACCCGTATACGGGTCATAGCGCCACGCTTTTAGATATGTTGCTAAGGGGCTGGACAGTGAACGTCTGAATATTATTTTCTATGATCGATATGGACAAATCTATTGCGCGTTTCAGCTTCGAGGAATAATTTCGTTTCTAATGAATCGTTTGTTGGACAGTTGAGTGGTGGATCAAGAAGATTTTGAATTTTGACGAACAGGAAAGATTTCAGAGCTCGACTCATCGAACAACGTTGTCTTGTTTTTGGTACTCCCAGCTAAAATAGGGAGTTCGAGAACGTCAGCCTCTCGCAAGCGGTCACGAGAGCCTAGAACGGAATCGACAGTCCTGCAGGGAGATCCCCTATACTTTGAAGCGCAGAAAAATCGTCACGGACCGTCGACGGCAGGTCGTCATCGACACTGTTTCGTTTCGTAGAGTTTAGAACCAACCCCTTTGACAGATGCTTCCCCGTTGAACAAAGGACGATCGAACGGCGGCCATCGTGATTCCCGACGCAAGCAATTTGCCTTGTTACGAGCAGAAAGAAACATTGATAAGTGAAACTTTTACAAGAAATCGGACTTCAAAGAACAGGCTTGACCTGTAAAACATACAAAACACTCAATGCAGTGTTTTCCAATTTTGACAACCCTCAAACGCAACCAAGTTTTGAAAGAGTTCAATATAAATAGCTATTCGAAATAAAAAAAAAATTTTAATTTGTGTCGAATGTATTAAGAGTAGAATGTAAATGGGTTTGACTAAGTTTTGGGGCGATTCCTTCCAGGACCGATCCTTCTTTCTGGCCGCGATAGAGGCGCGAGGGCCAGGAACGCGATAAAGTGGAGTCGCGCGAAACTTGAACCGCCCGGGGCGACGTTTTCTCCCCCGGCAGGTTTCGCGTCCAGAGATTCTCTCGGTAGATGGTCGGGAATCAAGGTGAACCGCATCCTTCGACAAATCAGAAACCGGTCATACGTTACTCCGCGAGAAGAACAACCGAATAAAAAGAAAAAGAAAAATAATGGTAAAAAGCGAAGAAGCAGAGCGGACCAGAGTGTATAGAGGAACGCGAGAGAAGAACAAGCGGGAGGGGGGTTGAGAGCCAACGGGGGAAGGGAGAAAACTGCACACGGACACAGAGACACGCCATACACACATGCACGCGCGACGCGCAGAGTACACGAGACGATGAGAGAAACAGAAAAAAGTAAAACGAAAATTAAAAAAAAAAAAAAAAAAAATGTGAAAAAAAAAGAACATGCAATTCTACGATCACTGCCAAGGGCGTTAACCGTTGACGTCGATTTCTCATTGTCTGAATGTCGTAGTCGGTTTTTCTCCCCCTCGCGATTCAAGCCGACGAGTGCGAAATGCTACCGCAAAAAACGATTATATACAAAAGAAGACACTACCACGCGCGTCGCATACGACATAGGGATATTAAGAATAACGAAAAAAAAGAAAAAAAGAAGGGGAAAAAAAACGCAAAAAATATATTATATACACACACGTGCGCCCGCTCGATTTCGAATTGCCGTTTGACGAGGACGAGCGAGCGATTTGTTCATGATACTGCCAATGCGTAGACTCGAGTTTCTGTGTTTTTTAAGGAACAACTATAATACTCCTTTTAAATGTGTCGAGCCACACGTTGTACACGATCACACGCGCGCGCACACACACACAGACACGCCCATAAACGTGTACACACCACATTACACACACACACATGCTGATTATCTACCTATACGTACGCGCATCGTGCCGCAATCTCTCTTGTCTGTTTGTCCGCCCGGGTACCCTGATCTGTCCGTTTCTCCTAGGTGTCTCCTTCGCCTCTATGTACGTAAAATCACACTAGACGCAGATGTACGTGTAAATATTCGGGACCGGGTTACGCGATCACGGCGACGACTGATCCCCGGGTTCCCAATATTACGAAAAAAAAATAAGGATTCCGTTGGATGGAACCGACGACGGACGTTAAACGCCCCCGGGAGGTTGTTGAATCCTTCAGCAGCTTGCAGTCTGTTTCCAAGCAGGTCCTCCATCTTCGAACGAGTCAGAGGCGACCAAATCGTTCTGCCTAGGCAATAATTTCGAACAACGAATAGAAGATAAACCACTGTTTATCCGTTACTCGTTAAGTACGAATTATAGTTTCGAAAATATTTTACAACGAACGGAACTGCCCCCGAGCCAAAAAGACGCGTCCAAAAGTGCTCCTTTTATTTCTAATTCGCTGGAATAATCATTTATTTTCTTATTGGCAGGAAGTCCCACTTTTAAAGTGAAGAAACGGTGAATAGGACTTCCTGTGTTCGTTATAGAGTCGAAATTAATGCTATTTTTGTTCGATGCAAAGTGTCTCCGAAGTTGGCGTGTCGCGAGCGTGAAAAATGTCGGTCGTCGGTGACAACCGGACGGACAGCGCCGTTTTCCCCGAGCATTCTGCATACTTCTAACGAAAAATGTTGGATGTTCGAAGGTTTGGCACGACAGTCGACCACCGTGAACGCGAACCCGATATTTTCATTGTGCGCAGTAAACGAGAAGGGAAACGATTATTCGTTCCGCGTTCGTAATTAGTCGACAGACGGTCGAGAATACGGTATTTTCTTATTGGATGCAACGCCGGCCCTGCGATGAGCGAGAAAGAGAGAATGCGTGAGTGAGAGGAAGGTTCTTGTTATTAATCGCGAGATGGAGGAAGTCGTTTAATTTATTGGAAGCTGTAGAAAATGGAAAAAGAAAAAGAGGATACGAAGGAAAGCTTATAAGTTGAAGATTATTATAAATAAAGTTAAATGATTATACTTTGTTATAGTAGTTTATATGTTATTTTTCTGGGTTGTACACGAACGGAACGGTTATTTCATCTTTTGCTTTTTTCTCGTCCGCGTGTCGAAATTCTATATTGTACATAAATGTTTGTAACGAGAAAAACGTGGAGGAGCCCTGAGAATTTTCATCGTTAACGGAACGGCCGTCGGATTTTTCGCCACGGGACCGATGCCCACACATAGCTTTCTAACGATTTCGAGATCTACCGCGAAAGCGGGCCTTGTTTAGTGTTCTGCGACGAAATATTTCGTTAAAAATTTACGAGCAACGATACGAACGTTTCGTCAAAAAGGTATCACGCGAACAGTTTGTTATTTTCTGGACCTAGATAAAAAATTTTAGCCGCGGTTAGGACGCTTAGATCACCGGCGATAATTGAATCGGAAACCTGAAACCTTGGAAGCTTTTGATTCGCTAAATTTGTTGACGTTGTTCGTTAGATGCGAAATGTAAAATTGTTCGATAGGTAAAATAGCAATAAGTTACATCGGTACTCGACGATCGAGAAGTTTCGCAATTATTATAAATACTTTTTCCTCCCCCATTCGCTGAAACAGCTGTTTAGACAGATCGTTACCACCCTATAAACGAGCCAACAAAATTTTCGGGGCTGCCAATACCAACACACCAAAGTACTACAACGTTCGTGACTAAAAAACGTACAAAATTTTTAACGGATGAAACGTTGAATGTTGATTTATTATAACAACGTGTAAAATGTTAGAACTTAAACGTCGCTGCTAGGCATACGAATAAGTCTGAAGAAAACGATAAGAATATAACTAATAACTAACGAAACAAAACGCTGAGAATGGACGGGAAGAGAAGAGAGAAGTGGCGAAAAAAAAAAAAAACAGTAGGAGAGCGATGAAAAGCCAGAAATTTGCTATAAATATAGTACCGATAATCGTACAAATTTGTCCCCTCGGTTCTCGCGACCAGGAGAAGAAATGCGACCGTCGTTGTTTGTCATTTTTAGGACCTGCCCTCGTCGGATGTGCACCCGGTCGACTTACTACTACTACTACTGTTACTCCTATTATTACTATTACTGCTACTGTTACTGCTGCTATTACTACTACTAATACATAACACACACGTTTGTACTTGCAACACTGGGAACGCACGTACGCACACAGAAGACAGATACCCAATTTTAAAAAGAAAAAGACAAAAAAAAAGAATACTTACACACTGGTGTGAATCGTTTACACGCGTACACGCACGACGCTCGTTCGATCGGATGAGACGCACGGTGTAGTCGATGAACCACGACGCGACGGCTTGCAATTTTAATAGGAATTTCCCAGAGTTGGATTACTTTCATATTGCGCGTTCAAAATTTAACTACAACCAGGCGAAATTGATGAAATTGCGATCTACGGCGAGTTCCAATCGGAGCGAATAATAGATGTCTTCGATGTGTTGGAAATCGAAGTATTAGCGAATTAGCATCGTTAGTCGAATCTTAATCGATCAGGAACGTTATTTGATATCTAATTTATCTCTATTTGTTTTAAAAATTATAATTAATCACGACTATACCGGTTAAACTTATCCAATCGGTCACGAGACCGGTGTACATAGCGTACGCTTGTTCGAAGAACACGAAAAGCAAACCAAATGCGTCTTGTATCTTCTACTAGAATCTATATACATACTACTATACATATTAATTGTAAAATATTCGAAATTATTGTTAAACGAGAAGTCGGTGTGAAATTAGATGAGACGGGGCGTAGAATTTCGGCTCTTTTTTTAGGCGTAAGCGCGCGAATTCGATTTCTCATCGTGGTAAACAATTATGAATTTTTCGAATAAAATTGACGGCCGAGCGCAAAAGCCTCGGGCCCATTATTGGAAAGACGAACTTATAACGAATTGGTGCTTTGGAATGTATTAGACTGAATTATTGTTGTACGTTTTAAACGAAAAAAAAACGATAAAAAAAAGTAAAACGAACACGAGGAAATCGGGGGTAAACAAAAACCTGTGGGAGTTTTTGCTCCGCGTTTCGATTTAAAAAGAATTGGTAAAATATTATTTCTATTTGGAGCGTTTTATATATACAATATATTAATTATACTATATTCGCTAGGTTGCACACTTACACATACACATGTACACGTACACGTACACGGTATTTTGCGTACAGTGATGGGAATCAAATCGCCTTTGTGATCGGAAAGTCGTTTCTAAGAAAGTTATTTTAAGAAATTATCGATACATTCGTTGCAATTTCGATCGGTTCGTAATTAATTCGACGCTCGAGGACACTTTTATCATTATGAATCTTGTCCAAAACCAATTTAACGCTAGATTTAGTGTTTCCTTTTCTTTTAATCAGATTCAAGACAAATTGCTAATGTTTACGAGTTCCGTGACTGTGAATCTAATGTTGAAAAACTATACTTTGACTTCGAGCGGCCGATTTACTCCGAACCGACCGGAACGGGGCGAACGAGCGAGGGCCCCCGAGTGAAATTTTTGTCCGAAACATAATCAGAGGGGCGCCCCCGCGTCGATAAGCAAAATTAGAAATTCTGCGGTGACGCTTTGTGATTCTAGTAGATTTAGATTTGTTAGATTCGATTGTATTTCGAGAGTCAAAATTAAAATTCTTTAAGGGTATTCGTTGAAATCGATCCAAACCATTCGGTGGCGTTGTTTCTCTTTGTTGGCGATCGAGACGGTCTTGAATACTCGAATAAATTAACTAAGTCGGTGGTTCTCGTGTTTTTAGGGATCGTGAAAAACAAAATTTTTTAGCGGAACCACCGGTTTCACGCGAATTTCGCGAAGTTTTCTAAATTCGCAGCAGCGGGCGGTGGAGGAGAAGAAGGAGGAGGGTTAGGGGGGTGAACGAAAGGAAATTTTTTTCGAGGAGGGGAAAAAGTCGCGTTGCGATTCCCAACACTAAATTCACACGTGTGTATGCAAAACACAGACGCGAATTATTCAAAAAAAAAAAAATCGACAAACAAGATACTTTGTATGTACAACAATTAGCGGTTCTGTTTTTGAACGAAACTGAGAGTCTGAGAGTGTTGCGTGTGTGCGTGTGTGCGTGTGTGCGTGTGCGTGTGTGGGTTGCGTGGGCGAGTGAGAGAGAGAAAGACTCGGCGTGCACTCCGCCTGGAATGTGAGAGGGGAGGGGGGATTTGACAAAAAAGAAAAAAAAAAAATGAAAAATGGTGAAAACATAATAAGCGAGAAAACTTCGTCGCGCAGGTGCAAGGGAGATTTTTTGCAAATTGGCAATGCGGCGGTGCATTTCGACATAATTCGCCCGCGTGCGTTTAATAGAAGTTACATGACGTAGATATCCGTTAGGCACGCGCGAATAGCGCCCCCAGGTAGATATCGAGAAACTCCATTGGCGTGACTCGGGGGGAGATTGTTACCAAATTTGCGGAATTGAAAAATTCGTGGCCACCCTTTGCCACCGTTCGGATACCATAAATTTTCACGAATTGCTTAAATTACAAAAGCTCTGCGCACGATTCACGGAAAGTTTTGTACAAATTTGTACGTTTCGAGTAATTTAAATTGATTCCCGGCCGAATCGATTTTGCAATTCCGCGGCCTGTCGATCCTGAAGAGATCCCCAAGTTCCCCGATTAAAAACCACCCTGAAAAAAAAAAATAAACTAGCAGGAAAATAAAACGGGCTGTCGAAAGCTTGCTCGAAGTTTTGGGAAAGTTTTGGAGAGCCAATTCGTGTATTCCTGGTCCTTAAGAGGCTCCGAATTTTTGGGGATTCCGACGTATTCACGCGTGCCTGATAACTCACGTGTTCTCCGCAATGGGCATGCGAGGAGCCATATATACATCAACAATATTATATTCTAACGATTACTAATTAATAATGTACAATAATTTTAACGATTGCTGGACGATGAAGTCTTTAAGCATGTAACAGCGTTGCACGATGAAAGGGAGTAAGATGTGCGAGACGGTGTGAGAGAGTGTGAGAGTGTGAGACAGCGACGAAACGAATCCTGAATGTACAGTTAACAAACGAAGATAGAGAGCTAAAACCGGGCAGAAGCTACGAGATATGTATTTGTCTTTTAAAATCGATGTGTATTTTTTGCGGAGAAAACGAGGCGAGAAATATATTTGGGGAAAGGACGAAAACCGTTGTTGCCGGTATGTGTTTCACGGGGCTGACAACCTTTCTTCGCGAGTTCGCGAATTCGAGTCAGAGTTCATTGGTGGGACTCTATTGCGTTAGATTTCTCGGCGATCGGAAGAATTTTTAACGAACAGTGTGTTCGCGATAAAAAAATATATTTAGTCCGCCTTCTTGTTAGTTCGTTGGTATTCTTTTGTTGCTTGGAGTCTTTCGAAAAATTTTTTTGTGCAATCACGATTCTGGTTTCATTTTCTTTTCATTAAAAATTCTTTGAAACCGCATCCAAAGATTATAGTCGACGTTGTAAAAAAAAAATTCGATGAAATTCGCGTTGCAAAGAATTTCGATCCCTTCGAAACGTTAATCGTGAACGTTCTTCTTGTATCGTTTCTGAAGAATTTAATATCTCGACGAATTCTTTGATCCCCCTTGAAGAAATTTTGCTTCGGGGGGATTGGTTTTGCATATTATTTTGATACGAAAGGAAGAAAAAAAAACGATTCTCAAGCTCAATTTTCCATTTTATAATCCACCTTAGTATTGTGAATATAAATTTTTGTAAATTCGACGAATCGAAAATTGATTTTTTGAGTCCGTTTCGTTTTAAATGTAATCGATCGTGTTTCATTGAGTAAATGCAATACTGTGAACCATGATGAAACGAGGAAACTATCCCTCGCCCCTTTATTCTGTAGTTTTCGGGGAAATTTTACGACTCTTCCAGGGCGGTTGCAATCAATTTTCTCTCAGAATTAGAACGAGATCGAAAATTCGGAAATTATCGTGATCGAAGAAATGTCATAAAAGATTTCAAATTTTTCTATTCGTTTGTACGGAAACACTGAATATTATGTAAAATCGCCCTCGAAGGGGTCGAAGGCGATCGAACCCTGCTAACAAGTACAAGTAAAAATGAAAAAAAAAAAAACACATAAGTAACAAGAAACGAGGGTGTGTTAAATAATTTTCAATGTAAAGTGTACACCAGCAACGTCTAAGAAAAAAATCGTTAAAGAATTTATTTTCCTGAGAATCCAAGAGGCGT
Organism: Colletes gigas; assembly: GCF_013123115.1. Lineage (NCBI taxonomy): Eukaryota > Metazoa > Arthropoda > Insecta > Hymenoptera > Colletidae > Colletes > Colletes gigas. Next base: position 1,689,099 of record NW_025106664.1, read on the forward strand.
TCAAAGTTTATATTGATAACAACCAAACGAAAAAGAGTATTTATTTTTCTTACACAGTATTGCACGCCTTTTGATTAAGGGTTTGGAAGTAGGGGGAGGGGGGGGGGGGTTGGGGGTGTGGAGTGCGCAGACGCTAGGAAAACGACGAGCGACAAAAATTTCACCGAATGCCGAAATATGAGATAAGTTCGAGGGATAATAACGTTCGTGAAAACGAAATACAATATACTGGGGGGGTGCAGAAATATTATCTCCAAGGTCAACACTTATTTCCCCCCCCACCATCTTTAGCTTTTTTTGTCCGGTCGTGGCATCTCTCACGGTCTTTTGATCTCAATATTCCTCTTCTGATCGAGAGGCGGTAACTGACTTGGGGTTGGCCACGCCCATTCGGGAGAATTTCAGAGTTCGAGAGTATAGCGACCTTGAGGACGATGAATCTGCGCCCCCAAAATGTAATTACGTAGGGATAAGGGGACAGAGAACGCCGAACGCGCGAAAAGAAGCGAGAACGGAGAATACACGCAGAAGCGAAGAGTTCAAAGAGAGTTGCATTGTGTACATAATAACGCAGGGAAAAGGGAGCAGGGACGAAGAAATGAAAAGAATAAAAAAAAAAAAACATACCGTGAAATACAGAGGGTAACCGAACGACACCTTTGTAAATTAGCTTTGTACATTGTCCCTCCTGTTTACTTTTTGTCTTTATTTTTCGTTTATTGTTGCCGGATGGGCCCGGAGTGGAGGACTGCACGCGTTTGTTTATCGTTCGAAGCTTCGAGGGAAATTTATTGTTGCCAATCGACCGACACGTGGGCAGAGGAAACGATTTTGATCAAAATGATCGGAGAAATTTTTTTTTATTTGCTTTCAACCGTATTTGGGAAGCACGGGGCATTGGATATTTGGATTTCGTGATCTACGTTCTTTGTTTTTTTTTAATTGCTTGGAACAGTTAAAGTTTTGTGAACTGTTTGTAAATTGCTGGGCAATTCCAAAAGAAAAGAAAAGTGTGTTCCATTATTTACAGCGTACTTATCTGTAAAATAATTAACGAAACGAAATTTACAAATGTTGAGATAACGTTTTCACTATCGTCGATGTTTCCATCTTGAGGCTCTGTTATGTATATAAATAAATATACATATACGTGTATACATACATATATAAACATATATTTTTCTGGGATAAAAAGTAACTACAATGACGTATCCGACCTCGTGGACGCAATAAAAATTCATATAATCGATTATGCAATGGGCATCAGGGTGTAGCGTAATAGAGAGAGTGAGAGACATTATAAAGAGATGACTATTTTTTTTAAACAAAACACGATGGTGGAGCAAGGGACTGGAGCTTCTTTTTTTCGAAACATCCGATGAGAATTTGTTCGCGTCTTTGTTTCCCTTTTTTTTTTTCTTCTTTTCACTTGACGAGTTTACTTCGAATCACTCTGCCTACGCGTCGAACTACGTGTATGAAAGTTTTATTGTAAAAAGAAACCAATCTTCATGAATTATATACGAAATTGAATTTACAATTATTTATATTACATTAACGACATAGTAATAATTGTACGAACTATATATAATATTTATTACGCGTGAGTATAATTCATGAGAATTATATATAATAATACAACAAAATTTCTCTCATATTTTTCAATAATTGTGTCCCATGGAAGACAGTTTCGACAGGATCGCGAAATTTAATAAGCTTGAAAGGGAAACTGGTCGATTTTATTGTAAAAAGTAAAACCCAGCGAATGTAAATTAAAAAAAAAAAGACTATGATTTACATTTTACGAAAGCTCTTCGACCGTGGAAAATGGATCACACATTAATGAAAAAGAAAAAAAAAAGAAACGTTTTCAGTTCTCTTCCTGGGTCGATCGTTTCACGAAATAATTAAAAACTCACTCGCTGTATGTACATAGATCGGAGGACCGCTGGTAGCCATATTGTTATTCGTGATTAATAGGATGACTTTGTCGAGTCGACTGATGTCCTTTCTCTCCTTTCCTTTCTCTCGCTGAACGGAGATCGCATTTCGTATGCAAATTACGGATCATCCTCATTTTGTAAATTTTGCTTTATTTCCCCCCGTCGATTGTTAATTGTAATTGCATATTTCCCCGCTTGAAATAGAAATTGTTAGATTAAAACTTTCGTAAGGTTAGCTATAATTGTTATCAATTAATGATTTATCGACGATTATTTACCAACAGCGGTAACAGTTATGTTATTAACTAATTATTTTTTAAGAGTTCGTGTTTATTATTACGATTAAAGTAATTACTATCGATGTTATCATAGACGACTTTCTAACGAATTGTGCAGTATGTACAGACCTTTTAGTTAATTTATCATTTTCGTGTAAATGTTACAGGCGAATCGGCGCGTTACTGATTAAGATATTTTGCAATGAAGTACGCAGAGCGGAAGCGAAAGAAAGAGAGAAAGGGAGACCCCTCTGTCTGTTGTATATTATTTTTATTTCCACCTTTTTTACAAATAAAACAAAAGCGAGACCGGTATTGACCGTGCTATGTATGGATGATATGTTCCAATACTAGAATAAATCTTTCAACAAATACTCGATTACTGGTAAGGTTTTTATCTTGTCATTTTACTATCCAATGTGTGACCAAAAATGTTTCCCCGAAAATGTACGTATCTAAATTTTTAAAAAATTTCAAATCGTTCTGAAAAAATTATTTTCGGTTACTGGGGTCAATTACAACTATTTTTGGTGAACAGACATACCCCCGAAATCCTACCCATTTTTGAGAAAAAAATTCGAGTAGGTGCTTTTTGTCGGCGAAATTAAAAGATTTCGAATCATTCTGAAAAAAATATTTTTAGTTGCGGGGGTCAAATACAATCATTTTTGGTGAATAGACATACCTCTGAATTTCTACGCATTTTCGAGAAAAAAATTCCTTATCGAAAATATAACGTTTCCCAGAAATGGGTATATGTATTGCTTTGATCGATGAATTATTAACTTTACTACATTAATTTACATATGTTTGCATTAACATCACTAAGTATACACCCCTGGAAACATTCGTGGACCAATTTTGCAACGATTCTTATTTCAATTAATTAATTATATGCTATTTCTCGACAAACTTGGACATTCTGCCGTAGATGGAGCCACAATATATATTTTTGTGGCGACAGCGGCGCTCTACATTACCGACTATAGGGTAGAATTTAGGGTTTCGAATGTTAGAAGAGTTTGTTTATTGCTAGGATACATTTTAACGGTGATTGTTTAAACATCGAGTCAGTTTAATAAAAGCTTCTCGAGACACAAGTTGAACTCTCCCATATTCTTTATCCGCGCTTATAAATAAGCAGAACGACTAAATTCTTCTGCCATTGTAATAAATCATTATTTTTAATGAATCACTGCTTAATAATTTACTAATTAATCTTAATTACGTCTAACCTAGAAATATTTTTCAATCGTACATGGTTCGATCTAGTTTCGAAGTCAACAAACTATTTCATATAGTCGTGCATTTATTATAAATATAAGCTTTAGACTATGTCTGTTAAATAGACTGTTGTATACAATCTCAAATTAATCTATATTTGAAGATTTATAAGACGATCTTTGTGTTCAAAATAGTTTAATATTAAAATGTTTATAGTTTTGTATTACTACAAGAAGGTTTATCTCGTACAATTTATTTTTTTGAAATTGCCTATCAATTGCCAAGAGAAAATCAGTAAGTAAATTTTCAGGTTTTGAACGTCTGATTTCTTCAATTCAGATTCATTAAATAATAAAAGTAGTTTGTGATTTGAGGCTGTGTAGTCATGTTTGAAAGAAATAAGAGTAATCTGCAGTGCCCCACTAACCTTTAACAGCTATGTACATATATTTGTACGAAGCGATATCTTCGTTGGTTGACAACATAGGCAGTTAGCTGATGATTTATTAACCATTATTTTACTATTTTGCAAGGATTTCAAGGAACCGAGAACGAAGCAGCGTATTGATACGCGTTATCACGTATCCTCGCGATGCCTTCGACGTCCTCACGCGTTACAGAACCGATTAGACTCGTTGCAAATCACTTCCGAGAAAAACGATTGTCCTGTACAGTATGCAACGCTTGCATAACTCTCACGCGCGCGTCTGACTCATTGGCGATTAAAATAAAAATCATTTCAGCCGTAGAAACAAGAAATACCAGATAAAAAATATCCTCCGTCGATGTATCGATTTTCCATTTGCGACACTTCGGTCTGTTAACATTCCTACAGTCATAAATTATTGCGTAATACGAAATAATGAATTGCGTTCGAAGTGCAGAATGTTCGGAATGCAAAAAAGAGAATCTATTCATGTTTGAATTTTTCTACGATAGAACACATTGTTGAGTCTATTTTATAATGCAACGTTTACAATCGACGTCGAGACGAGTTCAACGGCACGTGGCACCATAGTCTTGCATTTGTAAAATTTAAAAGAGGTTTCTCTTTGCAAGAATACGATTAAAAACGAAAAAAAGAAAGGAGAAACAAAGGAAGAGAGTCGTTCGTTTTGCTCAACTTCCCGGACGCTGTTCCCACGTAAATTAGCAAGTACGCGAGCGTACTCGTGACAAGGTAATTGGGAATGATTGTGAGATACGTCGAGACGATGAGATCATGCATCTTGTCTGCTGATCTAGGTCATATTCGATGAGCACGAAGTCGGATTATCGTATTCACGTCCGCGCGATCGGCTACAAAATAAACCTTGGAATACGTACGTGGCTTGTCTCTCGTAAAATCCGCGTTTGCCGTCTCGGTTGTTATTGAAAACGACAGAGTCGAGGCATTGTTATCGGCCAATACTCAATCTCCCGTCATCGACTTCCTCTTGGAGATATTTTTTGCCAACTTTCATGGTCATCGACACCGGTTTTGTAGAAATAGGGCACTGGTGGCCTCTCATAGTCGTCAGCAGGGGGCTATGCTCTCTCGTAAGCGCTCGATCGACCCTCCTATTCTTATACAGGATGTTCAGCCACCCTTGGGAACCATTTTAATCGGAGATTCTACAGGCCAAAATAAGACGAAAATCTAGAATATCAATTTGTTGATTGAAGTAATTTCGGACCGCCTCGTGGGGAGTCGAGAGAGGAAGGCTCACATTTGCCTTCTCGCTCTTGGACAACTGAAATTTGACCTCGCGTCGACGGCATACGATTCCAAGCCTCGACTGGCCAGGTATTTTTTACTTTCCGACCTATGTATGTAGACGAACATAAACAAGGTATTATAATGAAAAGAATTCTGTGAAATTTTTCTTACGGAAATACACGTTTTAAGACCTCCCGATCATATTTGAATTGTTGAAAAAAAATTAATTCATTTTTATTATTCCTATGTATGAGCGTACATATGTATATCATTTCAGATATCACATCTGCTACATCTGGCAACGAGTAACCATTACTGCTGGCTACTGCCAGCCTCTCACAACCTCTGCTGGCTTCTGCTGGCCTCTGCTGACCCCAGCTGACCACTGCTGACCACACCTGATACTTCCGACAACGTATAACGATTACTACTAGTAACTGCCAGCCTCTCCCAGCCTCTGTTGGCCTCTCCTGACCTCCGCTTATATTTCTGACAACGCATAACGATTATTACTGACTTCTGCCAACCTCCGTTGGCCTCTGCTGACCATTGCTGATCTCTACATGCCTTTACTGGTGGCTAACTTGAGTTAGCAGGTAATGTCATAAAATTGTTTTATCTAGTTACACCCCTTTTTACCTCAAGTATAAGGTACGACTAAATGTACTTTTGAATTTTCCTACAGTCCTCCGCTAGCCTCTGCTGACCGCTGCTGACCACTTCTGATACTTCTGACAACGTATAACGATTACTACGGTCTACTGCCAACGTCTTCCGGCCTCTACGGGCTTCTGCTGGCCTCTGCTGACCACCGCTTATATGTCTGTCAGCGTATAACGATTACTAATGACTTCTGCCAACCATCGCTGGCCTCTACTGGCTGCTGCTGACCTTTCCTGGTATTTCTGACAACGTATAACGATTACGACTGGCTACTGCTAACCTCTCCCAGCCTCTGCTGGCCTCTCCTGACCTCTGCTTATATTTCTGACGACGTATAACGATTACAACTTGCCACTGCTTGCCCCTGCTGGTCTCTGCTTGCCACTCCTTGCCACTGCTGGCATTCGCTGGCCTCTGCTGGCCTCTGCTGACCATTGCAGACCACCACCGATGCTTCCGACAACGTGTGACGATTACTACATGTTACTGCTTGCCCCTGCTGGTCTCTGCTTGCCTCTGCAAGTCTCTGCTGTCCCCTGCTGTCCCCTGCTGACCACTGCTGACCACTGCTGACCTTTGTTATCAACTTCTGACATGATGTATAAGTATTCAAGACTTGTATAATGTAATTCTATGGCAATAAATGATATAATTTAACAGAATTCTATGTGTTCTCATCATTTTTACCTTTCTTTTCCTCTCCAAATCATTGCCTTAGTTTTAAGGGACCGTTTTTCCAGTTAAAATTGGATTCCCAAAGTGTCCAGCTCTTGTACTTGCTGCCAAAATCAAAAACTAACTTTTAAATTTTATTTCTGTAATCGTCACTCTCGTACCTGTTGGCAAAATCGAGAATTCATTTTTTTCGTCAAAAAGTCCTGAAACAACTGGAAAGTCCTGAAACAGCTGGAAAGTCTCGAAACAACTGGAAAGCCCTGAAACAGCTGAACCCCCCTGGAACCCCGAAAAATCCCTGGAACAACGAAAAAGCCCTGAAACAGCTTGAAAGCCCTGAAACAGCTGGAAAGCCCTGAAACAACTGGGAACTCTTGGAATTTCTTGGAAACGCCGAAAATTCTTGGAAACCCTGAATTTTTAGCAAAGTTCTGAGTTTCAGGACTTCCGAGGTGTTTCAGGACTTCCTAGTGGGTTCAGGGAAACCAAGGAGTTTCAGGGAGTCTTATAACTAAGGTAATGGTTTGGAGAGGAGAAGAAAGGTAAAAAATGATGAGAACACATAGAATTCTTTGTAATTATATCATTTATTGCCATAGATTTACATTATACAATGTTCTAATACATATATATCATGGCAGAAGTTGTTAACAAGAGTCAGCAGTGGTCAGCAGTGGTCAGCAGGGGTCAGCAGGGGTCATCAGGGGACAGCAGGGGACAGCAGAGGCTTGCAGAGACAACCAGAGACCAGCAGGGGCAAGCAGTAACATGTAGTAATCGTCACACGTTGTCGGAAGCATCGGTGGTGGTCAGCAGTGGTCAGCAGAGGCCAGCGGAGGTCAGCAGAGGCCAGCAGAGGCTGGGAGAGGTTAGCAGTAGCCAGTCGTAATCGTTATACGTTGTCAGAAGTAACAGGAGTGGTCAGCAGCAGCCAGTAGAGACCAGCGGAGGCAGGCAGAAGTCATTAGTAATCGTTATACGCTGACAGACATATAAGCGGTGGTCAGCAGAGGCCAGCAGAAGCCCGTAGAGGCCGGGAGACGTTGGCAGTACCCCATAGTAATCGTTATACATTGTCAGAAGTATCAGAAGTGGTCAGCAGCGGTCAGCAGAGGCTAGCGGAGGACTGTAGGAAAATTCAAAAGTACATTTAGTCGTACCTTATACTTCAGGTAAAAAGGGGTGTAACTAGATAAAACAATTTTATGTCATTACCTGCTAACTCAAGTTAGCCACCAGTAAAGGCATGTAGAGATCAGCAATGGTCAGCAGAGGCCAACGGAGGTTGGCAGAAGTCAGTAATAATCGTTATGCGTTGTCAGAAATATAAGCGGAGGTCAGGAGAGGCCAACAGAGGCTGGGAGAGGCTGGCAGTTACTAGTAGTAATCGTTATACGTTGTCGGAAGTATCAGGTGTGGTCAGCAGTGGTCAGCTGGGGCCAGCAGAGGCCAGCAGAAGCCAGCAGAGGCTGTGAGAGGCTGGCAGTAGCCAGCAGTAATGGTTATTCGTTGCCAGATGTATCAGAAGTGATATCTGAAATTATATACATATGTACGCTCATATATAGGAATAATAAAAATGAATTTATTTTTTTTCAATAATTCAAATATGATCGGGGGGTCTTAAAACGGTGTATTTCCGTAAGAAAAATTTCACAAAATTTTTTTCATTATAGTATCTTGCTTATGTTCGTCTACATACATAGGTCGGAAAATAAAAAATACTTTCCTTTTTACTATCCTCGTACGATTCTCTCGAGTTCCTACCCCGCAGCAAAGCAGTGCCAAACTTTATCGATAAAGTTCGTTAGCAGGACACCGGAAACTTCCTTCCTTTCATTCTGCGTACAGCAAGTTTCCTTCGGTACTCTATTACCATATTGTTGTTCCTTGAGAACCTTGACCTTCGGGAAGACTTTGAATCGCAACGGGAAGGAAACCAGAAAATTTGAATAAAACATTCCCATCCGCTCGGGCTTTTTGCAGTCGATAAAAAAAAGTCACGTGCCCGTCGAGTCGCGTAGCAGTGCTAAGAACAAACGGATCGCTACGTGGACGTGTTTTGTAATGTTTATCGAACGAAAGAGAAGTTAGCTGGAAACTCTGGGAGTCACAGCCCGAGGTCTGGTTGTTAACGCGATAACCCTAACGAGAGGTTGAGCGATTTCACACTGCGCTCGAGTATCGTTAAATTAATGTAGAATTAATCGTATTTCAGATAACGTGTTACGAGCGGAATAATATACAAGATAATACAGTAAACAAGGCGTATAAGCACGATGCAAACTGCGTTCTTGGGTCTCCGCGATCGAGATTTTCCTCGAACGGAAGTCAAGAAATATCGCTGGAAACGTTGTGAAGTCTGAGATCGATCGATCGTTGGGCATCGATAGCGAACGAACCAGGGTCGATTCAGATTTCTCGAAGCCCAGGAGATGCTTTTGCAAAAGGAATTGAAGATAAAAAATGTTTACAAATTCCTGCTACGTCGAATCGTGAATCGAGAATGTTCCAAAGAGATTATCCAACCTTTTATTGCATAAAGCAGAGCACTCGAAATAGAGACTTTACCGGAGTATTGTAATTGACTGTGTATCGAATTAGAAATTTACATTTCAACGAGCGACGGACAAACGTTTATCTCGTGCTCGTTGTTTGAAATTTGTATCGTACGATACGGAAGTTAGGATGACTCAGGACGACACAATGCGTGTAACCATAACTCGGTGTTCGTGACTAAGAGACCACAGATAGAGTGGGTAAATTATTGACAGTTCGTCGACCGTCTAATAGAACTATGTACATCTCGATTAACAGATCCCAACGCGAGATTTCTAATATGCAATTGCAATGCGCTGTTATTTAAAAAAAAAAAGAAAAAAATTGTAAAATGAATTCTCATACTACAATGCAAGACAGAAGAATAATATCCAGAGCGGTAATATCCATTACCGCCATAGTACTACCTTTATTCTTTCACGTTCCTTTTGTAATTCGAGACACGTAACTTTAACTGCACGTAAAATTTACGTAAAATTAAATTAACTTGTTGTTAAGTCTAGCCATTTTTAGGGAATATCGTGGGGTTTCACAAAGTGTCGCGAACCAGATGTAATGATTAACGTGTGACAGGATGACGATCGCAGAAGAAATTGCTTATTCGTCGGTGAGTGTTATCGATCACGTGTCCGAGTTGATCACGACCAATTTTTCAATCTGGCTTCCAAGAAACATTTGGGGACCCCTGGCCTTGATTTCTCGGATCTCCTTGTCAACAAGACACGACGTGTGTTCGCGAATAGTCGGAGAAACTGTTTCTCGGAGATCGTTACGGTGACGTAAGATCTACGAGCCCCACTACCTCCGTAAAGATCGCGCCAAGGTATCAAAGTCCCTGACGAAGAAATTGTTCCAGGCAGTTTGCTTCTTGCTTTCGTAAAGGTAAGACTCTGTTTCATCGACTCGTTTTACTAGTTTCGTTCGGCCATTAAGCAGCGGTGAACATACTCTCGGTGCAAAAATAATTTTCATACGTAACCTCGTTCCGTTTCACCACCGTACAGTGAATCTTGCATCGCGGTTTGTATCAATTTATAGAATATTGTCCTTTGAATCGAGTTATTAGGGAATGATCAATTCGGTCGTCTGATATGCAAAGAAGTCGAAAGAATTCGAAAGTGCTGTGAATATTAAACCGATTTCACGTATTGTTTTTCAGAGCCAGTCAGCGAATATGAAAGTGTTAATTTTCGCCGCGTTCGCGGCTTTGTGTGCCCAATCGGTGCTCAGCGTCGACCCACACGAACACAACAAGGTCGTGTGCTACTGGAACAGCACGGCCTTCGAGCGACAAGGTAATATTTTCGAATAAATTCTGGTGAAATTTCAATTTCGAAACGATGAATCTTTCATCGTCGATTCGTCGTGAATGTTAAGAAGGCTGGTTCCAAGAAGAACTTCTTTTCAAATTCGTTTGGCTGCCCGGATTTTAGGCCCTGGAAAATTCCAATTGGACGATGTCCGTCCAGCGTTGTCCCTTTGCACTCACCTGGTCTACGGATTCGCGGGCATCTCCCCCGAAAATTTCGAGGTTCTTTCTTTGAATCCTAATCTCGACACTGGGGCTGGATACGCTTACTACAGGCTCGTCACACAATTGAGGAGAGACTATCCAGATCTGAAGGTCTATCTTGGCATCGGTGGCAATGCTGATCCTGTGGAGGACACCCACAAGTACCTGGCCGTTGTGAGTAATCCTCGCATATTCGTCGATTTTTCATCAATTTTAAACTACTTAATCTATCTGCGCCGACAAGGGGACCTTACAGTCGTGGACATTGCTTTTGAAACTATTTTATCACCAAACCCTGATAGGGTTATTCACAATGGGTCTTCGTTTTCGAGATACTTTGATGTAAAGTTTGGTGTACACGTAAGAAAGGATTATTTAAACTTATTTTGGTTAAGATGGCAGAGCTTTTGGTACTGGGTTCGAATATTCGTCGATGTAATATTTTTTTATAAATTTTAAACAACTTCTCAAACTATATTCACTAAAAAGGGACCTTACAGTCGTGGACATTGCTTTTGAAACGACAGCAGATGCAAGTTATAGTATACAGGGTGTTAGGCCACCTCTGGGAAAAATTTTAATCGAAGATTCTAGAGAATACTAATTTTTTTATGGAGACTTCGTTAAAAATTTATTAACGTTTAAAGTTCCGTCGTACTGAATTTTTTTCTCGAAAATGCGCAGGATTTCGGGGGTATGTCTATTCGCCAAAAATGATTGTAATTGACCCCCACAACTGAAAATAATTTTTCCAGAACGATTTGAAATTTTTCAATTTTGTCGAAAAATTTCCCACCTTCTAGAATTTTTTTCTCGAAAATGCGCAGGATTTCAAGGGTATGTCTATTCGCCAAAAATGATTGTAATTGACCCCTGCAACCGAAAATAATTTTTCCAGAACAATCTGAAATTTTTTAATTTTGTGGAAAAAAGCCCCTGTCGATTATTCTTATAAATTCGTTTTTGATTTTTAGTAATTTTGTTTGACGTCCTACAGAAAAGTTGTCTACTACTTTTTTACAGGTATCCATGAACTCTACTTCCCCCCAAAATTTCAATGAAATATATTCACTATTACAGGAGTTATGGCTGTTTGAATATTGGACCATTTTTATGGGGTTTTTCTAACTTTACGGGGTCAAGGCACAACTGTTTCAATATTGTTAGAATTTCTAAATATTCTCCACTAAAATACGCGTTGTTTGCCGTTTGAAACATTAAAATTCTTCAATCCGTTCAGAAGTTATGACATTTTAAAGATACACATGAAATTTCAGGGTAGCATTTTTGGCTCCACATTAGATTTTAGGTAGGGAATTTTTTTCTCGAAAATGCATAGAATTTCGGGGGCATGTGTAACTACCAAAAATGATTGTAATCGACCCCTGCAACCAAAAATAATTTTTTCAGAATGATTTGAAATTTTTTAATAACTTTTTAAGGAAGCCTCAGTGAAGAAATTGATATTCTTGATTTTCGCCTTATTTTGGCCTCTAGAATCTTTCATTAAAATTTTTCTCAGGGGTCGAACACCCTGTATACGTAGTATCAAAAAACCCTGATAGGTTTCTTCACAATGGGTCTTCGTTTTCGTGATATTTTGATTTAAAATTTGATATGCGAGAAAAGAATTATTTAAATTTACTTTACAGAATTAGTTTTGGGTAGGATGATGACTAACTATGATAATGAACTACGAAACTTTTGGTCTGGGTTGGAATCCCCGTCGAGTTAATAATTTTTTTAAAGCAAACAGTCCTTAAATTTTGAATACAAAAAATAGTAGCAAGTACAGTAGTAAAATAGCGCATTTATGTCATAATCATTATCGAATATATTCTGTATTAGTAAATTCTTGTACTTCGATTATTCGTTCGATGTGCTTTCATGTTGTTTGTTCGAATCTCCCGCAGACCGAGACGTCGGAATCGAGGTCGAAGTTCATCAACTCCGTGAACAGGATGTTGAAAGACTACGACTTCGACGGGATCGATCTTGCCTGGCAGTTTCCGGAAGTGAAAGTGAAGAAGCAACGCAGCACGTTGGGCTCGTTCTGGCACGGCGTGAAGAAGACCTTCGGCTATGGAAAATTCAAAGATGACAAGGAACAGGAGCACCGTGACGGTTTCACCATCATGGTCCGCGACCTGAAGGCCCAACTGAGGCCCAAACTGAAGGCCCTGACGGTCACGGTTCTGCCCCACGTGAACAGCAGCAGTCAGTACCTTTATCGATTGCATTATGTTCCACGATAGCTTCATATCTAAGAAAGCAATAAGTATTTTTGAAAAATTCAAAAACAGGCGATTGCGTCGTACTATTATACGTGTAGTTTAAATCCTAAATTCAACGGTCTTCTTAAACATACTTGTGGATTATTCTCTCACGTGTCCAGTTGCCAAGGCCTCTATTAAATAATCAGGAAAGTTATGAACGCTGCTAGGCTCGTCTCTAAATAATCGTCGTCGTTGTTACCAGTCATTAACATCAATTTTCTCGCTCCTGCTGATGAAAAGTGTTGCGGGAATAACACTTCTTAACGACGCCTCGAAGTTCGTTGGTTAACACTTGGCAGAATTGTTAAATATTCTGCAGGATATAGTCGACAATTTATTACTCAGGCTATCTATGAATACTCTTATAATTTTGAGCTGTGTACTAACACGAATTTTAAAGATTTTAAAGAGTTATTTTAAAAGTGGCGAAACTCTTGTTTACGTGTTACGACACGTTGGTAATCATCGTCAAGTTCCCTAAATATTGAACGTTACGTGCAATATAGTCCCTGAAACGAGGTGTTTTAATATAAACAAAATCGTTAATACGAATTGCATTTAAAATTCAAGCACTGGATACGATATTTCTGTGTTTCGTCCTAGATTTTCCCGAAGTATGATTCATTGAATCAGTATTCAAATTACGAGAAATGGAATTGTAAATCTTACAGGTGGTGACTTTGTTGCTTTTTTTAGTTTACTACGACGCGAGACTGTTGGCGCCCAACATCGACGCCGTCCATCTATTCACGTTCGATCAGAAAACACCGATTCGCAATCCCCAGGAGGCCGACTACCCGGCGCCGATTTACGAAAGCTTCGGACGCGTTCTCGACGACAATGTTGACAGGACAACCAGGTGATTATTACTTATTCCCATAGACATCAGACTAGACTGCATAAACCACTGCTAAAGTCACTCTAAAATTTTCGATTTTTATATGTTACTGTTGAAATAATGAAAAGCGATCTGTACCATATTTGAAATTGTGTAGAAACGATATTCTGCCAAAAAACGGAAAGTATTCTCAAAAGTTTGCATTTTTCCGGAAACCACTGTGATGGCTGAAAATAAAATATTAAAAACATTAACTATTATAGTTATAATTGGAACCAGCGTGAGAGTGGAACAAGAAATCATGCACTTTTCTTAAACTATAAGACAGTAGCTTTATGGTTGCACAGTGGTTTCCACCCTCAAACTTCCACTGACGAAATATCGACAGAAAACGACATTCGAATGGTTCTATAATTACGAATCAGTTTTCTGTAGTTCATTTCTTTAGAATAAATATTATTCAACTGTTTCTAAGGACACATAAATTGTTAACGTGATCTCAAATATGGTATACTCCGTTTCTGCAAATTTCAACAAGAATATACATATATGTTACCGTGAATGACCGAAATTGGAGAATGTCAACTTTCACCGGTGAATGTCAACAGATACCAAATACGTCGGTGAAAGATCGAATATTTCATTACATTGTTGTACATTCGGACCCTCTCCGGTGTGTGTCGACAATCACAGATATGCTCTGCTGGAGGTCCAAAACAGAAGAGTCAAAAAACAAGCGACTGGCTCTCTCCTGCCAAATCCTTTGTTCTGCTCGGAGTCAATCAGCTTTGTCAGTCTTATGCAAGCTTTGATAACGCGAGCAACGTTTTCTTAATTTTTTTTCCGATACCCTAATTTATACTAAATGGATACTGCAGTAAATCGTGACCTTTTTCTAACCCAGATCTAACCCAGACCTAACCCAGACTTAATTCAGACTTATTCCAGACCTAACCCAGACCTAACCCAGACCTAACCCAGATCTAATCCAGACCTAACCCAGACCTAACTCAAATCTAATCCAGACCTAACCCAGACCTAACCCAGACCTAACCCAGACCTAACTCAGATCTAATCCAGACCTAACCCAGACCTAACTCAGATCTAATCCAGACCTAACCCAGACCTAACCCAAATCTAGGGTCTGGGTCAGGTCTGGGTTAGGTCTGGATTAGATTTCGGTTAGGTCTGGGTTAGGTCTGGATTAGATTTCGGTTAGGTCTGGGTTAGGTCTGGATTAGATTTCGGTTAGGTCTGGGTTAGGTCTCGGTTAGGTCTGGGTTAGGTCTGGGTTAGATCTGGATTAGATCTCGGTTAGATCTGGGTTAGATCTGGGTTAGGTCTGGGTTAGGTCTGGGTTAGGTCTGGGTTAGGTCTGGGTTAGATCCTTTCAGAAAGAGAGGCGAAAAAGTTACGTCACCCTTGTGACGTTTTATAGCGACTGAATTACGGAGAAGAAAATATAAATCTCCAACATGTTCAACACTCACCATTAGTGCATGGTGAATGTCAACATTTACCGGTGTAAGTCAGAAATAAGGGTGTTTAGCAAATATTTCGGACATACACTAAGCGACTATGTGAATGTTGACATTCACCGGTGAAAGTCGACATTCTCCAGATTTCGGTGTTTCACTGTAACATATACACAAGATCGTGGGGTCCATCGCCTCCAGTACTCGCCACCAGAGGGCCACGCTCTTGTCTTTCTCGCAAGGGCTCTCCTTTCCTTTTCCGATCTCATCAACAGGACCCCACAAGATTGAAAATTTTAGGGTGTAACTCGAAGCACAACTCGTGGAAGCCCCAAATTACATTTAAAAATGTCGATTCCCGTAAGACGAACCAAAAATATCCGCGAAGTATGGATTCTTCCTCCAGGTATTGGCTCGAGAACGGTACCCCGAGCTCCAAAATCGTGGTGGGCATCCCGACGTTCGCCAGGACCTGGAAATTGACGTCGGATAGCCAAATATCAGGCGTGCCACCCATCGTCACCGACGGTCCAGGTGCCGAGGGGCCCCACACCAACATTCCAGGCGTACTCTCCTACACGGAGGTGTGCAGCAGATTGACGGAGAGCGCGGTTGGTCGCCTGAGACGCGTTGGGGACCCATCGAAGAAGTATGGAAGCTACGCTTTCCAGCCGTACGACGAGGCCAGCGGCGCTGATGGCATCTGGGTCGGATACGAGGACCCAGACACGGCTGGAAACAAGGCCGCGTACGCCAAAGCGAAGGGTCTGGGCGGCATAGCCATTTTCGACTTGTCCCTGGACGATTTCCGCGGCATCTGCACCGGGGACAAATTCCCCATCATCAGAGGCGCCAAATACAAGTTGTAAAAATCGCGACGCTCTTCCAGAAAAATTTCCAAGTTCCCCGGAATGATTTTAAATCTCCCGCCGCTTCTTAATTCGCGGCTACCAGAATAGAGAGGAAGGAAAGAGGGGATTGTTAACAATTTTTTTTTTAATTTTTCGAACAAATTCCGCCGGGGGTTGTGCCATCTCTTGCAGTGACGTTATTTCCAAGAATTTCTGCGAATGGTCTCCGTCTGGATTCCTAGTGTTCCTCCTTTTCCTTTTACAAAACTTTCGAATTTGTTCTCGAAAGTAATCTTTACAATTGTTCGACACTTTTTTATATTCCCAAGACGTATGTATTAGCAGAAAACCCAAAACAGAGCACGTAAAATAGATATTATACTTTTCGAAACTGGTCTTTTGTGATTATTCCCCACTCCTCGAGAAATTCTGAAATTTTCAGGAAAGTGATCGGAGACGTTGTCGTATGTATAGGTAATATATTTTCGTGCAGTCTATGAATTCGGTTAAACACATTTGCTCGGGCGTGTACGAAAGGTTTTCTTGTAAATAGACTAAACTCGGTAAATATATCAAACGTTAGGAGTTATGGCACACGAGACATAGCTTTAGCCGCAGCCACTCTCATACATAGACACAAAAACTTTTTTTTTTTTCTGAAATCTTCTTGTACGATCGATTCGGTTCCGCGATTTCGTTGATCGAGGGCGTCCCGTCGTTCGCCTCGATCGAATCCTCGCGGCGTTTCGATTGATTACCCAAACGTTTGTGCATGTTGGTTCGGTGCACGCGGTGTTGTTGAATTTTTATCCACTTTGTTCCGTCATTCGGGACTGCTGTTTCACACGGACCACTCGTAAATTATCGCAAAACGAGAGTTTGGTTCCGAAAACCAGAAGCAAAGGGGTCTCGATGGACTAATCGCAAAGGTTCGGGGTCCATGATCGATGGGATGAACGTAAGTATCAAACATTGAACGCAGTTCGAGTATACTTCCACCGACGAATACCAACAAACATATATTTCGACGGTTGCGTCGCTTTTACAATGAGAAAGCAACGATTACGGGTTGTATAGTTTTTAGCAAAACAGCAGACCAGAAACGGCCGTAACAACACGAACGCAACTTGCTAATTATAATACTTAGAAAATACTGGGCATGGTAGTTGGAATAGCTTACACACTATAGTACAGTTAATAATTCGATATACACTTCAACAGGGGTAGGGCACTCGTTACATTACGGCATACGATATAATGAAATATAATATGTGTAGCGTTACAACGTACAATAACACATTAGTTATCCCTGATTAATCCTAATCTACTCTGATTCTCGATCGTCGCGAATCGTTGGCGCGAACTCGTTCGCGAACCTCAGAAAAGACTATATTTATACAATTTTAAGGCTACAAAGTTTTCCTTTTTTTAATAATATCGACTTCCTAACTTCGAGGAAAGCTCTATCTACAAAGGAATATAACGATCGTAGTACGATGGACGAAAGCAGAAAATATGTACAAAAAGGGAAAGGAGAAGTTGCAATGTTAAAGAAGGCTTTGGTGTGTATTTAAACAAATGAAAAGCGTCTATAGCTGATATTCGCGAACGAGTTTGGCTCGGTCGAGGTAAATCCGAAGGATTCTAAGCAGGAACAGGACACGCTCGGCGAGATTACGTTGTTTGAAAGCATATCGGTCGACTATTCGTAGCAGTCGCGTGACGTCTGGAGTCGGACAGTGAAAAAATAAGTACGCGGAGATCTCAGACGTGACTTTCTTCTACGTGGAACGTTCCCTCGAGTGCTTCCAGGTGCTTCGAAATCGTTCGACATGGAAATGCAACGTGCGTGTCACCGGTAGAACCTACAGTTTGGACTCGTCCCCGATTTCCTGATACTTCGTAATTACGCGTTCAGGAAGAAATGTCTGGACGATGTGTTCGATCCGCGACATTCTAGCTAACAAAAGGAGGAAGAGTTTCAGTGGACCCCTTTCTTCTTCTTACGTCTCAAACTATATACCGGGGACCAGCTTCCAGTGTCTCCAATCTATCGTTATTTAGAAACTCTCGATAACGAATGTCCACTTTATGGAAATGGCGAATGAAAATAATTTTTTTTTTTCCACAAACGTACATAGTACCGTTTACTTTATTGAAAGGTGGGGGGGTCTTTGAAAACGTCTACGAAGCTGATCCCCACTGTACAATACGACGTACTGATGCGACATTTAGGTACTCGTTACATTTAGTTCTCCCTTGCTTCGAGGGCACTGGAATGAAAAATCATCAACGTTTCTATATTTCTCAGGTTCAACGATACGTTTGGACAGCGTTCGCGAAGTAGTGCGACGTGTCGAAGCGAGGATCTCAGTGTTTTCGTTGATTTCGAACACACTTTTGCGGTGCACCACGGCCAAAACTATATAAAATTTCCAATTCGAACTCGCGTCACACGTCTTCGCGAACGCTCGCTCGTAAATGCATATCAAGTAAATGCGAATCGCGCAATTGGTCAACTTTCAGATAAAATATCGCGTTATTAAATACAAACGACGATCGAAAGTGGAATCGGTGCGAGCGAAGAGAAACTATAGGAAAGCAATGACTCTGTTACGATGGTTTAATCATTTTTTATGTTGCCCGCGGCACAGTCGACTTTCGATCGTCGGTAACATTTATCCAGTATAACTTCTTTCGAAACGTACGCTAAAAATAGTCGCGTAACGTGTTGCGCGTCTTTTACAAATTTCGTATTCGTTTCGTACAACCAAATGATCAAAGAGTTCGTCATACGGAACGCAAAGTGTTTTCAGAGCGTTTTGTGCAATCGGGGGATCGAATAGTAAATCATACGAGTACACGGTAGTTGAAAGTTCACCCTTTGGGGACGGAATTAGTTTGTAAAATGCAAGCGTGTAGATGTTAGAATTCTTAGTTGTATTTTTTTTTTCCATTCGGTTCAACGACGAAATTTCCATCGATCGAAACAAGAATGGTCACGAACGGTGAGAAAACGCTCAGAAAAAAAAACAGTTTCGAGATTCACACATCTTCGATTTCTTGAGAAGAATCGAATGAAAAAGGAAATTTTTTGCAAAATGGGATGGAATTTGGAAGATTTTGTGATCTAATGAAAGGGGGACCTTTGATTGGTTCTACGCTTCTCACGTTTCGCAAATTATTCGTATCAAATTCGTCGTTGATCGCCATTGGTGGATCAAACGCGCGTTATGTTTCAATTTGCCATTTTCGCTGACGTTTCGTAACGATTTAATGATTGAGATCAGGTCTCCAAAGAAAGACAGATTTTTGGTTTCGCTCGAAATTGCTCGTCTCGATGGTTGAAAAGAAGCCTTCTTAAATTCCTTACGTTAAACGAATATTCTAATTACTTAGCGTTGTTTAAACAACACTTTGCCATGCAATACTTGCAACGTCGTAGTCTTTTCTTTTTCTTCGATCGTTCGGTGATATATTCGGACATCGTCGTACCCTCGTATACAGGGTGTTCGGCCACCCCTGGGAAGAATTTTAATGAGAGTCAATGAGATTTTGACAAGAATACTAATTTGTTGATGGAAGCTTCGTTAAAAAGTTATTAACGCTTAAAGTTCCGCCGTACTGAATTTTTTTCTCGAAAATGCGCAGGATTTCGGGGGTATGTGTATTCACCAAAAATGATTGTAATTGACCCCTGCAAACCGACAATAATTTTTCCAGAACCATTTGAAATTTTTTAATTTTGTCGGAAAATTTCACACCTTCTGGAATTTTTTTCTAGAAAGTGGGTAGGATTTCGGGGATATGTCTATTCACCAAAAATGATTGTAATTTATCCCCGCAACTGAAAATAATTTTTCCAGAACGATTTGAAATTTCTTTTTCGTCGTAAAATTTAGGCACCTACCCCCTGTCGATTTTTCTTAAAAATTCGTTTTTGGTTTTTAATAATTCTGTTTGACCCCCTACAGAAAAGTTGTCTAATACTTTTTTGTAGGTACCTACAGGCTCTACTTCAGAAAAAAATTCCAATGAAATATATTCACTATTGTAGGAGTTATGAACATTTGAAAATTGGACCATTTTTATGGGGTTTTTCTCATTTTGCGGAGTCAAGGAATAACTTTTCGAATATTTTTGAAACTTTCACATATTCTCCACTAAGAAACGCGTAATTTGCATTTTGAAAAATTGAAATCGTCCAATCCGTTCAAAAGTTATGACGTTTTAAAGATACGCATGAAATTACAGAGAAGCATTTCCTAAGGAATTTTTTTCTCGAAAATGCGTACGATTTCGGGGGTATCTTTAATGACCAAAAATGATTGTAATCGACTCCTGCAACCGAAAATAATTTTTTCAGAACGATTTGAAATTTTTTACTAACTTTTTAACGAAGCCTCAGTCAAGATATTGATATTCTTGATTTTCGTCTTATTTTGGCCTCTAGAATCTCCCTTTAAAATTTTTCCCAGAGGTGACCGAACACCCTGTATATTCTCAAATCATAGTCGTTATCTGTCTACCTTAAAAACGATATAAATACCCAATCTCTCTTTTCGTAGAGTCACATCGAACGAAGAACTTTCTTACTAGTTAGTGAAACGCGTGACCACGCGTTGGTGGAGTTTCCAATTGGAAATCCGCCATACGTTCGATTCGATTTCGAACGGTTGCTCGTGGAGGGGCCTCGAATTCGCGTTGAAGAATACGCTGGGTACCAGAGTTCCTCCTGCATTCTGTTCGACAAAGCGTACGCTTTTAAAGAGTCTCTCGACGGGACGAATGGAGAAGTATATGATAAATATGGATACTTGAGACACGAGCACGCGTATGAAAAACATCTTGCGCCTCGTTCAACGGAATTATACAAGTTTTCTTTTATTTTCATGCGTTCAAGAAGAAACGGGGGAGTCGAGAGGACGTGGGTGCAAAAAAGAATACGAAGAGAACAAAAGTAAGGTCGCGATTGGAAACGAAGAAGCGAAACAGGGATGAGAAAGAGGAGCGAGAAGAAAGAAAACCAAATAATGTTCAATGCTTTTCCTCTTCAATGAATGAAATTATCATCAACAGACAAATATGTATATTTATAATATTACAGCAGGTTGTATTTATTTGAAAAACATCACAAATATGCTCATGTTTATCACATAACCTTATACCCATCGAATATCCTTGTAAAACTTTAAGGAGCCTCCGTTTTACAGTTTGTAGAACAGAATGTAAATAACGTAGACGTGGTTTCAATTTAGTTAACGCGGGCGTTCCGTTCCTCTGGGATCCACGTGTTCTCCATTACAACGTTTCGCGTCCCCGAACGACGATGCAACGAAGTATTCGTCAAAAATATTCTTAGACCTTCGAAGGGTGTTGACCGTTTCTTTATCATCAATCGTTGCAACCGAAATTCGAATTTTGTCCCTTCGCGCCCTTTAATCTTTACAGAGAATGAGTTTCTATTTTGTTCACCCCCAAATCACGGTCAAAATCCCACGCTCCAAGGACGCGTGAAATGCTTCGTCGTACGAAACGTTTCTAAGTCTCTATATTAAGTCCCCCTAATGTTATCAAAATTTGTTTGAACACGTCTTTTGTTCGGAAACAAAGTCGCTCGCGCGTAATGTTCTCCTCAAATTTCAAGTATTTTGTTACCCTGTCGCGACACAATCCCTCCCCTCACCGAAAAAATCCAATCGATTACAGAAGACTGTTCGTCAAGTCGCTTTGAACGTTATTCGTGAACGTTGAAAAAATATTGAAAGACTTGAGTAGAGGATTCGAACATCACTCTCGGAACCGTCCGCGACGTTTGGTGTCGTTTGAGAGTGTCCTCGAGCCTTTCGTCTCTTCGAGAGCCATCGCGGAAATTAGGACGATCAAGATCGTCAGCGCGAAAGGCCCTTAATCGTATAAAACTCGAGACTTTTCGAGAAGTTGGAAACAGAATTGGGTTACTCGAGATTACACCCCCGATAAATCGACGATATTCCGTCCAAGACTTCTCCAGGACTCGTCCAGAGCTTGGTCAGCCATCACGCGGGCCGTGAATCTCGAATAACGTTCGAGGGATTCGAGGCATACGACTCTTCGGTTCCTCGCGCGATCGTCTATTATAGTCTCTACATGAGGGAACACCGTGTGACGTTGTACCTATTATCTTGGTCCACATTGTTAACGCTGAGCACGCGGAGCAGCCTCTCCGTGTCCTTGCAGACGTGCCTGTTCTGCTGCTGTTGCTTCATCAGCCTCAACGACGCCTTCCTTTTCCTCCTCTTCTTGGTCTGCGGCAGCGTCACCTCGAGCATCTGCTCGAACCTCAGCCGAATAGGCCAGCTGGTCTCCTCGTGTTCCTCGTCTTCGTACACGGACTCGTTGGTCTCTCTCTTCTGCAAGGTCTGGAACGCGTAATTAGCGGGCAACAGCTTCCTGGGCTGGGGAAACGAGTCGTGGACGCGAACCGGACGCGCCAACGAGGACCTCTTTTTAGCCGGGGTCAAACAGAGAGGTTGAAGCTTCAACGACCTGGGCAGGTTGGTGCTCTTAGGGTTCTTCGATGTCTTCGGTTCGTCCAGACGCGCCAGGGCTCTCGGATTTTCCTTGATCGCCGAGGAACCGACGGGATTGGTCGCTCGACAGTCGTTCGTTCTTTCGCCGTTCTTTGGGATCGGGTTGTTGCTCTTCGCGGTCTTGGCGAGCTTCATGTTGTTGTTGCTGCTGCTGCTGTTGTTGTTGTTGTTGCTGGTGACAATGTTCGTCGTGTGACGACACTGCTCCGCGCACTGCAGGCAGTCGTAGTACTTCTCGGCCGCGTTTCGACGGGCGGAGGCGGAGAATCGCTCGCGTAGGTACGCTCGATTGTGCCGCTCGCCCGCGTAGCCTTTATGGCGAGGCTGTTGTCACACCTCCTGGAGATACTTTAGCGGGCAGAGGGTCTCCTTGTACAGCACCTCGCCCTCTTTCCCGGTGTGGTCCGCCGATCTCACGTCCGCGGCGCAACGCACCATCGCTACGCCGTCCACCTCTTCGCCGACCTGGATCACTATCTGCCGACAGACGGATCTCGTCAGTGTTTATTCGCGAAGACAGTTGGGTATCGTAACTTTCTGTTCGTCAAATGGCGTTTTCGAACACTTATACAGGGGTTTCCTCGAAAGAAACGAAATGAAAACCACCCCGGAGATACTATAGTTCGACGTTAAAATGGTCGAACGGAAACTTTTCTCCTCGATATTGCTCGCGAAGTCATCCCCATCACTACTGAAACGTTGCAAGTCTGGTCATTAAATATTCGTATGAAAAATGAGGAAGAAAAGATATAAGAGGATCTGATATAAATCTGTTACGAAAATCATGCAATAGGCAAAAACCTATGTATGTAAATAAGCCTAACAGAGACGAGACGGATTCCTGCAATACTGTACCTCCCGTAAATCGTTTATTTGACGAACTTGGCATACCTGATCGCGCAACAGGGTGACCTGATCGCTCAGCTGGAGATTGCGAGTGACCTGAAGAGTCTTCTGGCCGGATTCCACTCGCATGACGTACGCGCTGGGGAAGTAACCGATTCGACCACCCAAACACTTCCCTTTCCACCAGTCTTTCTCCGATTTGTCGATCACCGTCACTTTGTAGCCCGCTCTGGAACAAGATCGCGACGGTGCAAGTATTACCCAAGACAAAAGCGGGGAGTTTCGAACGAGAACTACTACGAAAGGTTGACTATTAGGGGATGGTGATCGTAAAGATTAATAAACGCAAATGAACCGCCCTCTTTAAGCATGCCAGGCGTCGAAAGATCGAAATTCAAGTCAGGTTTCTATGCACGGGGAATCCCGTTCAGTGATTACTTCAAGTCTAGCTCGTCCCGGTGACGGGCGTCGAAGTTGTAGAGGGCGACGTAGAGATTGTTGGGCGGCAGAACGCGTTTCCCCGGCGGGTTCATGTGATTTTGATTGTTAGTATGCGGCGACGGGCACGGCGAAGTGCTAGCCGAGGAATACGATTTCTCGTTCTCGTCCGGCAGCTCCATACTCGACATCCTGATGGCCCCTCTTATGTGCTTGTGGACACCGTGTCCTTGGCCTGGACTGCACGGCGCTGCAGGGAAATATCAAGAAAAATACTTCAGCAGAGTGGAAACGACCCGACGTAAAAATTTTACGATCGTTCCGCACCTATTTGCGTACTCCACTCTCTTCTGAGTGTCCGCTGGGTTAGGAGTGACGATTCGTTAAACACTTCTAGGTGGTCCAAAAGAAGTTACGAATAACAAGATTTCAACCCCTTGACATACAATGACGAGTTTGACTTGTTACCAGTACTTAATGTCAATTTCACAATCATGAAGCTACTCGATCATCATCAAGTGTTTATGTATTAAAATCAACGTATTTTTACATTGACGAGATATTCATAAAACAAATCTTCTTCGTCAAGGGGTTAAGATCCTTCGAGTCGAAGAAACAAACTTTACTCCATACTTATTCGTTAACCACTTTAAGAAGTTTCAGGCTCGTAATTTTTGATAGCAGGTTCTACTTACACAATCTGTTAATACTTCCGCTGTCTGAGTGTCTGGGTGGCGTGGATTCTCTTTGGCCACCTGGACAATAATCTCGTGGACGATGTCTACCGTGAGCCGTGCCTTCCGGAGAGTCCAAACTGAGGCTCTTCATCCTCAGATTAAGCCTTTCCCGTCTACGTTGCGGACTATGCGGCGCTTCATGTTCCATAATTATCGATCATAACAAGTTAGCCTTTGAAATTAGTTCGCTGCTCGACGTTGACGCCCGTTTAGGCACAGCTAATTAATTAGCAACGGTTTGTTCTTCAAGCCAATTTTTTGTTGCGGTCTTAGCAGTGAATTCGATCGTGAAAGAGCGGCTAATTGCGGTGACGTTACTTACGATCGATTCGATATCACAATTATCAATTACGATATCAAATCGATGGGTGAAAATTATAAAATCAAGCGGAGAGTGCACAATTTTTCTGCACAATTACGTGTTCGTCGGAAGCTCCATTGTTAATAGTGCTCGCGCAAAGAAAATAAATGTGCAAACAATTAAAATACACACCTTTTTTTTTTATCGTAGAAAGATTGTTAGTTAAACTTCAAAAAACCATGTGCAACGCATTCACTTTTTTTTTTATAAACTTCAGACAGAGACGTTAGTATGTTCTTTTGCTTTTCTTTTTAATTTGGCGTCAACGTCGAGGATGGAAGAATGGATGCCACGAAACGAGGACTCCATAGATACAGTTACACCATAAATGCACACAGAAACGGTTTTTTACAGGCGACAAATTCGACCAATAGTAGAATTCACAGAGAAAAAGAGAATTCACAAAAATGTTATTTAAAAAAAAAAAAAAAAAAGTAGTAGAGAGAGAAAAATGGGACACGACTCGCGCGTAGAAGTGAGAGTAGGGGATCGCAGAAGACACAACTTTTTTTTTTATTTACAATATTTACATGGGATCTTCGTTGTGCTTTCTTTTTATATATTTTTTTTTCTTCTTTTTGGTTGCATTTCGTTCACTTTTGTTCTGTGGATTCGTGTTACACACCGCCTGTTTCGCGTTTTCCTTCGTTTTCCTTCTTCCCCTTTCTTCGTGCAATTTTCCCCTTACATTTCGTCGAATTGGTAATCTCTCGTTTCTAACAATTGGGGCTCTCCTAATGATTTACAAATTTGAAGATTTCTTTTAACATTTTAGACACGTTTCTTTTGGTCGGGACCGGAAGAAATCAAGATTCGAACAAAAATAAAGGGACAACTGAAAAGTGGAATTTTTTTTCTCACAAAAGAAATAGGATATTTACGTTCTTTGCACATCGATTTTAGTTTTATCTTCCTCGACTATCAATTTGTTACTTTTCTTTGGGAGAATGAAAAAGACAAGGATCTTCGGTGACGAATATTTTCAAGCTTGTTGAAACTTTTTATTATAATTATAGGGTTTGCAACTTAGGTGGTAATCAATTTACAAATACTTAATATTTTTTGTGGTGAAATCTTTTAAGCGAGTTTTCAAGCAAATTATAGATTTTAAAAATATTCTCCTCTCTCTTCAATGCCAATGTGTTTCATTCTACAAATTCATAAACCTATTCATTGAATATAATCATTTTTTTCGGTGGCTTTTTTAAAGATTTCTGCTCTCGAAGATCGACAAACAATCCCAAATTTGATAAACTGTTAATAATTTCGTTTCAAAAGAAACTATGCAGTAAAATTGAACATTTGTTCGGTGCTGCGGAATTATATTGCATTTCGGAGTAATTGCTATAATGAAAAATGACACGTGCTTTACGACTCAATAATTCTCAATTAGAAATATTTGGCAGATCAAAATTCTATCAACCGTTATCGGCAATTTTCGTTCGATTTGTTAGATTATTCTAAGCTCTTATAATATACTGAGGAATCCTTACCTTTTAGGCATAGTCTTTTTTGAAACAACCTGTACGTATATAATAAAAGTCCTGCAAATAATTTTATCGCTTTAGGAATTGCGGGAACTGTTTTTTTTTTTCTCAATTTGGTCATGCTGAATTTAAGAACGATAAGCTGCAAATGTTCAACGACTGAAACTAATCTATAAAAAAAAGGTTTTAAATTTTCTTAGCTTACGTATCGAGGAAATAAAAAATTTTTCCAAAGAAATATAAGGGTATTCAAAGGGTAGTTTTTCCTCTATAATTCAGCAATTCCAAATTCTTTTTTTTCATTTCAATTGTCCCCGAGCGAAATAAATATATATATATATCGTGGACACTTAAATCATCTAGTTTGCTGAAATTGTGTTTGCAACTTGGCGATTCCAAGCTTCTTTTTCTCGCGCCACTACGGGGAAAAATATCTTTCGAAAAAAGAAATTCGCGAACTAAAATCGATATAGGACACTTTGGAAAGTCCCTTAACATTTATCAATTCCTAATATTATTTACTCAATCACGCGAATGCGTGAATTATCGTTGAATCGGTAACTAACTCTTCCAGCTAACGTTAAAATAAACAAATAGAAAATAAATTTGCAATCCCATCTCCCAAGTACTTTCTCTCCTCGGTACACGAAAACATTTCGATTAAAAATAAAACGCTGCAAAAGATATCGAATAAGGTTTCCATCAACTTAATTCGAAGACAATGCGTTTGCAATTTCTTCTCCGCTATAGCAACTCCGACTTTCTAGATATTCTCCGTTATCAGAAGATGCCTTAAAACGAATCGTATTCCTGCGAAGAAGGTAAACGTTTCAAACCTACGATCGAATTCGGCAGTTCCATCTTCTATTCTTCGTGAACATCGAATTTTAATTTCAACTGCTAATCAAACTGGAGACAATCAATCACTCTCGCCGTTCTGACAACAATATGCGATATCACAGCAATTCCATCTTCTATTCAGTGGCAATTCCATCGCGAAGGACACTCGAAACTCACTCATTCTTCGAAAAAAAACAAACTACGTCGATCGAATCCAATTGCACTCGCGATTCCACCTTTCTGCCCAGGCAATTCCACTTTTACGAGCATCTGGAGCATCCACGAAGTCTACTGTTCTGAAAGGAACTGTTCCGGATCCCAAGGGGGGAAAAGAGGGCACCGGGCACCCAGTCATTCGAGTTTTTTTTAACAATTAACCCCTTAGTCAATTTAAGTTAAATTTTGTTAAATCTTCTCGGAACGAAGGTTTCAAAGAGTCGATGCTCACGAATTCCCTTCGTAATTTTCAAAATTCAAAATAATTAACGTTCATCCAAAGTGTGGGGGGCCTTTTAACCTGTAAATTTATTCTCGTCGATATTTTTCGCCCATCGTGTCGAATTCACCGGCAGCAAATTTTACTCGCGGTGTAACGAATACAAATTTTCGATTCGTAACGTGACTTCTATGTACCGTTCGATCGTAAAAAAAAGAGGAGCCGCGGGCAGAAGCTAGTTTACGATCGACCATTTTTATTCGCCGAGGTTTGGTGCCGCCTGTCTCGTAAAACTGTTCCGTTTCTTTTTGGGTGGTCGGTTTGGAAACCACTAGCTTACGGTTGTACGGTTCCGCGGGTCCAGGTTGCTCGGTGAAGGGGTTAATGGTTTCGAATCACGGTCGTTCGCGGGGGGGCAGTGAAGAATGTCGCTCGTTCGCGTCGAGCGAGCGCCGGTCGAGAACGCGTCCCGACGCGCGGATCCACTTCATGGGTCATCGTTTCCTGTTGGCGCCGCGATAAGGAGGCTCCGGCGACCTCTTAGACGGGGTCGAGGGTGTCCCGTGGGTCATCAACACCAGCGGTTGTCCAAACGGCCTGGTTCCAGACATC
This sequence comes from Colletes gigas, assembly GCF_013123115.1. Taxonomy (NCBI): domain Eukaryota; kingdom Metazoa; phylum Arthropoda; class Insecta; order Hymenoptera; family Colletidae; genus Colletes; species Colletes gigas. The sequence goes on from NW_025106664.1 coordinate 1,717,422, forward strand.
GATCCGCCGCTGCCTCTTCCTGGTCAACGGAATTGCAACGATTCCACGGTGATTCCTGTTTCTCTCGGTCCGCTTTAAACCCGAATCCGCAGACTTTTTCTCTCTCAACACAAGCTTTCTCACGCCTGGACGCCGTTAGAGCCGTCTGGCCGTGTGTTATTTACTCGATTATTGTTAGTCAGCCGCTCTTGCGATCGTCGAGGATCCTCGGGTACTGTTCCCCTTGGTTCTTTTCGATTTTTAATTCTCCGCAGTCGGTTCGAGCCTGGATCGCGCTCGTCCTTCAGATCCTCGCGTACAGCGAGTCAAGAAAGTATCAGGAATATTTTTCAATACTTTTTCTATTCTTTTTCGATCCAGAAATTAATTAAAAATTCTCAAAATAGCTACGCAATACGTTTTTGACTCACTGTGCGTGTTTCGAGTTTCAAATAATTTCCGCACGAATCGCGTTTCGAGGTAAATGGAGTTTTCTGTAGCTGTTACGATATGAATTAGTCTCGAGATGCAGCTTATAAATTTGTTAGCAGCAATCGAAGTGGATGAAATTGCTGGATTCTTCGTGCAAAATTAAGTCGAAATCGTAGAGTAGATTTTTTGTTATTGAGTGCACTGTCAATCGTTTCTAAAGTAATTTTTCCCGTTAGATCGAGAGCCAGAATATTCGTCTTGTTTTTGAACAAAGAATGGCCCAGCGATGGTCCTGTGTCTCCAAACAAGCCGTTTTATCAATTTTCATTCGACTCAGCGCTGAACAAAGGGCAAGGGACTAGAAAGCTCACGCGAGACGAGGCTCGCGGAAAAGCGTTAAAACGTTTCTCTCTTCGTCGAGGAAAGTCCCACAATGGTAAATTCAGAATCGTCGATCTTTGATCGCGTCGAAGGCTCGAAGCCCTCGAATATGCTCAGACACCTTGAACGAGCTTTCATAAAGATGCATTGAAAGATAGCACTTGCTATTTCCCCTCAACGATTTCACGCCTGATGTCTATTGGCCGATCTCCGACGATACAAAAAAAGAAAATAATTGCAGTACCATCTTCTCAACGTTTTCAAAAACCATTTCGAACGGCACATAATAATGTGGCTATTTATAATAATCATTCTCATAAAATAAAGTTTCTAGTATCGTTAACAGTAACTATCGTCTAATTAGATAAAGATTAGAAAAAAAAATTCTAATTTTCTACGTAGTGCAACTAATTGAAAAGACGCTCTGAAGGGATTCAACACCTTCGTCAATGTGCAACGTTCCACGATCAGAGATTCAGACGAAAGTGCAACGCGATGGTCTGGATCCGGTGGATCGTAAATCCTGGTACCTCGATTTCTCCGTGTGTCGTGGGAGAATAAAAATTAACGATGGCGCGGGTAAAGGGGAAGAATGAAGATGAAGTAGGAGAAAGTAGAGACAGAGAGAAGATTAGACAGACAATTAAAAGAAAAAAATGTGAATTAACGAGTCATGTCCCTGAAGAAGACGAGCATTCTTCCTTTTGATTAAAAAAAATAAAATAAAAAAGAAAGAGGGTTACGTGGGGATCTTGAAGCAGAGAACGACGGTACGACGAAACGAACTCGTGGAGCCTTTTCGCGAGTGCATCTTGCAATTTCTTGTTCCGTGATTACCTTTTGAAAGCTTATTCGCTACGATACGGGACTGTATTTAAAAAAAAATATGGCTACGATTTTATTTTAGCAATGCTAGTACGAAGCATAGCTCGTCTTTTAATCGAATAAATTCGAACGATGTTGGTGAAAAATTGCTCTTTGAAGATTAAAGAAGTTAAAAATGTATGTCCTTTTATAGGGGAAATTGAATCAAAGCCTGAAGTTATTGAAATTGCAAAACCGTGCAAAGGAAAGTTGACTGACCTCTCATCCTACGTTCAGAAGGAATTTCTAAAATGTCTACTTGCATACTCAACGAATAATACTGTAATCGAAAATTTTACTTCGCTATATTTCTACTTACTTAGTCTAATACCAGCTGCTTAAATCGAGGACAAATTCACAAATTAATGAAACTCTATTCTTAAACCTGAAAATACTTATTGCATGAAACTGGTTTGAGTTGATCTTCAAACCACTTGTCTACTACATCAAACAACTCAACTTCTAACTACTGTGAATAATTATTACTCAGCTTTTATACCTTAAAATAGTGAATAATTCCATACGTTTACACTAAATGGAGACTACAAATTTTCTTAAACTTGGAGAATCTACTCTGTGAATTCGTTCGCCAGTCAATTCCTTTGCACGGCGGGATGCATCCCGGAATCTCCGAGGGCAATGTCGTTTTGAAGAAACGCGAGCTCGCGAATCCCCCAAAATTGTGGATGAATTCTGCTTCAAGGTCGAGAGGAATCGGTGCTGTGCCTTACCAGAGGTGGACGAGGAACAGGGGTGGGAGGAGGCCCTCGCTGACGAAGGTGCTGCACCGGAGGGAGGATGATCTGCTGTGGGAGGCGTAGGTGGTGAGTTTGTCGAGTTTCCACGGATCTCGCCTGCCTCCTTCAGCACCTGGTATATGGCGTCCATGTCTGCCCACACGTTATAGAGAGACAGCAATGCAAAAGCACACGAGAGACATCACAAGATGTTCTTTCTTGTCGTTTCATACTCTTTTTTCTTTTCACTTTCTTTTTTTTTGTTTACTTTGCTCAGGTTGTTCTTTACACCCCTCGCTCAAAGCACCGGTCCTTTGAACAATAACTGCCTTTAATTATTCGGTTCTTCGTCGCTTGTTTGCGCTTGTCTTCCTTTTGTTCGAATGGGCAGGCAGTGATATAATGACAGGGAAGAGACGCGTTCCTTGTTAGCGCGACGAGAAAAGGAGAAGACTCGTTCGAGTTGCAGTAATTCGATACGTCTTCTTTGTTCGGCAAAACGTGCGCTCGATATTGATTTCTCAACCTGTCTCGCGTTTCGTTTCGGTTTACGCGATCGGGATAAAGTATCCGAGCGATTTTAGTATAGGGCGTCTTGCTTCTGCAACTCGAACAAGTTTCTGCGACGCGCGCGTGTTAAAGTTAGTACCCGGGAACTCGACGTTGATTTACCTAAATTGGCGCCTTTCTTCTCCGAGGAAACGGTGAATGAAGAATGGCGAAGATCGTTAACTTAAAGACACCTGCTGCTCGAAGGACCGATACTTTTCGTCCGGAGTCCAACTTCGCATTCGAAGTCACCGAAATTGTAAAAATAAAAATCTAAACGTTTCACGGTAACAAAATTCGTGTTTTTACTTGGGGAATTCCCCGAATAGCTTCAGTCAGAAAAAAACATTCGGTTCCTGTTTAAAATTATTCGAGAAATAAAAAATTCTCTCCCATACGTACAATGAAGACTCAGTATGGGAAATGTTTTAAAAATAGACTTCGTTTCAGAGTAACCAAATCATCGATTATCGCGTCGTTTATTCGTAAAAGAACGATTTCTCTGCATCGGTGACTCCGAACGTACAATTATGACACCGTGACGCGTTAGTGAGTCGAAAGTGTCATGGAAAGAGACCTGTCCCATTTCAGCAGCCTCTGCTCTTTTCGTTTTCGTGCCAGGCGACGGAGGGACGCGAGAAGAGAGAGCTGAAGGTCCGATAAGACGAACGATCCGATTACTTTCTCGTGGATTGATTCGTTAATTGCGATGGGCTTGTGATGCATTGTGATCTCGGTTTTCTCGTGCCTTATCGAGCGACTATCGATTACGTGATTGGGGAAGCCGACCGTGAGTCGACGTGAAAGAGATCGGGTGGCACAACTTCGTGCAAAGTTGATCCTCCAGAGACGCTTGTTACCGTTTGTTTGATTCACGGATCGATCGATGCTCCCGACGCGGCCAAATCGTCGCTTTGATATTGTTTTTTTAGAAAATTTCGTCTCGTTTCCGCGAATTACACCATTCTCTAACGAACACGTGTTCTTGATGACGTCGATTTGGGGCGCGAGACCGTCGATCGTCCTCGACAACGAGAGTGAGAGAGAAAAAGAAGAAGTATCTCGCGTCACGGCGAGGCAAGAAAACCAGAAACCCTTTTCGAAACCTCGTCCCAAAACTGGTTTGTACTTACTGTGCTCCGCGGCTGGCGTGTCGTCGACCGTCGCCTGCGTCTTCTGCCGACGTAGAAGAGGAATGCCGCCGCTCTTCTTCGGCGCCAAGCTCGGGCACATCGCCGGCTGCACCAGGTGGATGCAGTCCGTGTGCGCGTTCGCCTTGCACCCGCGACACCTGACACCCTGGCGACTGTGACCGCGCAACACCTGACCGCAGGCATCGCAAGGGGTGATTTTTCGGTAGGTGTACTCGCGCCAAGTGTGACCACCCTCCGATTCGAGGCTTTTTCTGCAAAAAGATCGCTTCGATATTAATATCAAGCACGTCTTCTGCATGGAATTACAACAGTCCACGCTTTCTGCACCGTTTCGAGAAGGTCTCTTGTACGTTTGATCAAGTTTGACCAAGTTTGAACAAGCCTTTATGTTTTAAAGAAACGGTGGTTGAAAGATGCATTGCATTTTAGGGAAATATTAGCGATCTTCAAAATTACGCTTTAAAGATGGTGTCACGTTAGTAAGCGTGACCACCCTTGGATTCTCGAGGCTTTTTCTGCAAAAGACAGCTTCGATATTAATATTAAATCTTCTGCACGGCTTGGAGGAGGTCTCTTGTACGTTTGAGCACGTTTCACCAAGTTATTATTATTATTATTATTATTCATTTATTAACGGAAATAAACCCTTTAGTACAAAAGATGTAATATGTAAGAAACTATAAATGGGTATAAATAAATCAAAAAGTAAATCAATCATAAAATAAATCAATAAATAAACCAAAAAAAAATTCCAAAATCGAAAAATACACCCTTTAGTACAAAAGATGTAATATGTAAGAAACTATAAATGGGTATAAATAAATCAAAAAGTAAATCAATCATAAAATAAATCAATTTACGTTGCAAGGATAATTTTAGACTATCTAATGATTGTTCAATTATCGAACAATTTGAACAAGCCTGTATATCGTGTGTTTAGGAAAATATTAGCGATCACTCTTCAAAATTACGCTTTAAAAACGGTGTCACTTAAAAATTGATAATTAAACGAGTTAATTATGCGTAGAGAAGCAAGAAACGTTACCTGGACATGGCGACGACGGTGGAAACAGCATGGTACATCGCCTGCTTTCCTCTGTGTTAGTCAAGCATCGACAAAACAACACACGGTTATCTCTAAATAACTTTTTCATTAACACGATCCAACTTCATTGTCATCGCGTTATTGTAAAACAAGAAAATGGGAAAAAGTGTACGCGGCGAGCAGCGTTTGCTTTATGGAATAAACTGGAGCTTTAATGAATTCTAGAGAATACACTGACTTGTCGGTCGACGGTGGCGTTGTCGGCGAACTCGTCTTTAAACTCTTGAACGCTTTCAACCATTTGTGCTTGGTACTTCCGGTCGAGCCATTCGACATCTTCCGGCCGCTCACCCCATCCGGTTGACCGGCTTCTCCACCACCAAACAATTCTTTCTGAAAATCGAAGTGAATCTCGTGTGAACGGTCCGTTCTGGCAGAGCGGAGGACAATTATTTTCATTAAATCTGGAATTATTTCGAAGCCTCGCGAACAATATTGAATTTTAACAATATTAAACTTTCTTTTATGGCGTATAATATTTAAACTAGACAAAAAGAATAAAGTTTGACGCTGAAAATTTCGAGACCCTTCTGAATAGTATTTTGAAATAAATTTTCAGTTTCTTGTTACTTATTTTAACTTTTCCACGTTAAAATATCGTTCTGAAATTAAATTCTTTCTACGCAGAAGAATTTATACCAGACGAGAAACCTTAATGATAATTTCAAGATGGCTTCTTAACGAATAGTTTCGCTTTAGAAGCGAAACCTTAATCTGTGATTGAGTTTTTTGTTTATATTGCATACAATTTAAATTGAACATTCGAAGTTTGCTTAAAAGTTGTTCTGGTTCGGAGCATGCAGCGTATTCAGCCTCGGCCCAGCGACATCGTCGGTCCTGACCGAGAAATGCAATGGAAATCAACCGCGTTTCTGCTCGACTTGCTTGGCGGGTCGTGCACGATCAAGCGGTAAATAGATATCCAATGGAAGAGGAAGCCAGAGCAATTTTACGTGCGACGATGGTACCAATATTAATTGGATTCAATTACTGAATATCAGATCTCGTGTACAACTGTTTACGCTAATGTTTCAGTAAACATTATTTTAGTAAAAAATATTAGCCTTAGAAAAGTAGAAAGAAGAGGGTCTGAAAATAGTTTTTTTCTATCGTGAGTTTTCTTTCATACGTTGAATAAACATCACCATAGACTATTGCTTGATCTAAACGTTATTCTTTCTGCAAACAATTGGTTGGAAACAATTGTTCGAGATTCTAATAATTAGAGTATAACTGCTCCCTTACAGTTAAATCGTAACTCGATCATCGATTTTTAAGGTATTTCGATAACCAGATGTTTTCATTAGTTATCCAATCTAAGCTATAATGAATAGTATTGTTCGAATCGAGGCTGTTATTGATTCCGAACAGGCTACTGTGCATCATGCCATTGTATCGAGGATTGGATATACTATAGAGACTTCATTCATAAAAAGGCCGAAGGTGCATCGACCATGTCAAACAGTATTCAATATTATCGAATAACGTGGCATCGAGTAAAGAAACAAACGTTTCGTGCCACGACAACTACGAGTTTACGTTTAAAATAGATATTAACGATGAAACTAAAAATAGGGAACTGTAATCATTGAATCGGAATTAAGGGCAGAGAAATTGCGTCTACAATTTCGATTATAATAACAGACTCATTGATCTAAAGAGGAAGGACGGAATGGTCGGGAGCAGCGAACGAGAAGGGTGAAAGTGCATTAACCGTATGATATTTCAAGAATCGTTGTTTCAAAATGGCTCAGGATATTCCAGTATACGCGAACCGCCAAGGGGTTCGCAATTTCAGGCGTTCGAAACTTTCGGGTTATCGAAACCACCAAGAATTTCCAAACTTCTCAGACTCGTAACGACCGTCGAGATTTTCAAGAATTTATCAACGTTCAAATATTCACGAAAACTAAATTTCTTTCGCAGGGTCTGGAAAATCGAATTTGGTGTTTGTTAAAATGTATTTTGTATTATACGATTTATAGAATTTCTATTTCCTTGATCACCATTACTTGCAAAACCCGTTAGAAGTCGATACCGATCGAAACGAATTCTCGTGCATTAGAATATTTTTAAACGAAGCAATAGATTTAAATTTTGAAGAAGAATCGACGCCCACCGCGTGAGGCGTTTCTAATTAACCCACGCGAGGTAGAAAAAATAGAAATAGAAATAATGGAACTCGAGAAACGTGATTCCCGGCTCGATCGACGCCGGGCAACGCGACCGAGCGTGGAAACGGATCCGAGAAGAGTCCATTTTTCGGTGGCTGGTCGAAAAGCAGCCAGCAACGTTTCCCAGTTGGACACGTGCGCCACGAAACATGTCACCCACGTGTCGACGAACCACATACAACGCACTGCGGCAGCAATCGAAAACCAAGTCACGTGACTAACCTCCCAACAATAGCAAACAATCGAGCCCGAAGAACAAACAAGTCGCACTTTCTGGCTTAAACTGTCCAACGAAACGATAGCCTCTCGCAACCATGATCCCACAAAAAACGAAAGCATTCGACACCAGCACGATCCCCACCTCTGAGCACAGCTCCTACGGATGTCCTGGTCGCAGGACCACCAGGAGTCACCATAGCCAGCTGCATAGCAACAAACACTGCGTCCATCGAACGAACGACGCCAAACATATCCTAGCCACAGCCGTCGATCGTGATTCGATAAACGTTCGACGCGTTTCTGGTTCGATGGACAGGACGATCCTTCGACGGGGACAACGTAGGAGGGTCTTCCAGGTGTTCAAGGGGAATACTAACTACTCGTGTGCGCAACGATGTCCAACCCATGTCTGCGAGGACCTCAGCGGCTGCTCCTGCTACCCTGACCTAGGAAGGCGGACTCGACTCGAGGCCAGGAATGGATTTTCAGACTCTCGTGTTGGACGGTGACCCAGTTGTGAGGGCGCATGTCGCGCGATTGCGCGCCGTATTTATTCGTCGGTCGCTGGATACCCGTTTCTGTGTTTACGCCGCGCGACGGGTCTCGTTCTTTGATTTTCTCGCGCTCCCAGCGTTTTCCACGGAAGGAATCTGTCCAAAAGGGTCTTTTCTATCATCCACGCGCGGGAAAACTAGCATATCGGTCGAGCAAAGCGATCTATCAACGCTCTACGTTCGAAGGAGACACCGTAGAAAACAATTAAATATCACTGTAGCAAAATAGAAGAGACTGAGGAATATAGCTCTTGAAGCTAAGATAGTTCTGGGCATTTTGGATCAGTTGCGATAATATGGAATACTTTTTTTTTTGTACACATGTTTCACTTGCTTACAGGACCTAAAATATTATGAATTTATAGAAAATTGTATGCTGGTAACAGTCAAATTTTAAATGTAATAACGGTTTAAGTAATGTTTACTTTTTTTATAGAATACTACATGTTCCTTAAGTTTTTAGAAATATTATTCGACAATCGTTGCGAAAATTTGACCATATTTGAAGAAATAATCAAGCTAACACAAAGCTGATGGACTTACCTTATTATGTATAATATTAGGTGAAAGATCACCTTGCAAAAACTCAGACTGCGATAATTTCTTCGATATTCTTTTACGAACACGTGTTGCTTTGCTAGTTGTAACAAATGACAATCGTAATCGATTGCAACCATCGCCATTAAATGTCAAAATCGCGATTCTTTAATATTGCGTTGTTCCAGATTAGGAACGTATTCCATATTAGGGCAATTGACCCTACCTATTAACGCTAGAACTACAGACAATTATAGTGTATTTGTTTGTTCATTCTCTTATAGGAAACTGCAATAAATTTTCAGAAATCCAATGTAGTAAATTTTGTATTATTTTTATTAGAAATTAGAAATTAGTAACTTTGACTGCTTTGAAACTTGTAGTGTTAAATATTAATCTTCTATCAATTAGTATTTAAATTATTAGGAATATCAATTTTGAACGCGTCGTAAAACACCTCGAGTCTATCAGTGGCCGGGAACACCACGGGAAGAGCCACAGCAAGAAAACGCTCTTTCTTTAACAACCCTTCTTTGGATCTTCCGTCCGAACGCACCCATTAACCGCTTTCGTAACCTTCTTTCTACCCTCGAGTCCATTACCTCCCCTCTCTCGTCGCCAAGTCCACAACTATCCCTCCACAAGGACCATCTGACCAATCACGATCGCCCAAAAATCGACGCGAGAAGCCCAGAACAGAATTTTGTATCGTCGATCCGTCTCCTCCAACCACACTCAAAACATTATAACTTTCTATCACATCACTGTGTTTCTGAACTATAAAAACAACGACTATGACCCTTTCTCTGGTGTGCAATTTTACCTCGAACAAATAATTTTTCTCGCACTGTTTATGATTTTGAACAACCATCTATCTATCTTGATGCTCGCGATCGATCGTTGCAGCTGAATTTTAGTAACTGGAGTTTCAAATATATTTTTTCTATTTCCCCGGCCTGTTTTCCAGGGTCAGTGTCTGCGACCTCCGACACCTTCTATTCGCCACTCTATTTCTACGACACAGTCGAGGACGGGTCGACCTCCGACGCGAAGGAAATTGCCACGACGGATCCAAACAGGCAATTATCGATACCCGGACAGCTTGTTCCGTAGATACTCGTATCAAGTGGCTGTCGACAGGTCCATTAGAACGCGTCTTGTTGAAAATTTCAGCAGGACTTGTCCCTAATATCGACCCATTCCTGAAAGCACGCCGATTAAACGAGCTTGCTTCAATCTCTAACCTGCATCTCTACTCGTCGCTAAGGGGCTTCAGGATGGCTTTGCTACTCCCTACGTCGAACACGTTTATGCTTGTTCCGTAGCACTGAACTCTACGACACGGGCGTCCCGACGTTCAACGTCTTTTCACGAGTATTTATTAATTTTTTCTCGTTCTCCGATAATTCGAGTCGACGGGTATTTTAGTTGAGATCGGAGAATCGCGATGTCTGGTTTGATATTTCGTTCGCTAGGCGCCAGAAGGGTGCAAAGGGTTAATAAATAACAGCAAACGAGCTTTCATTGTTCGAAGATTAAATTATTACGATTCGAATTGATTTATGGAACGAAACGTTTCAGAATACAATTCTATAAAATGTTTGGATGTTATAATAAAGATTTTATGAAACACGTAAAGTAGCGTAAAAATTTAGATTTGCACCAAAATGGACGTACCAAGAGTCACAGTTCGAAAATTAAATTATTGCGATTATGAATTAATTTAAGGAAAGAGACCTTTCAGAACATGATTCTATACAATACTTGGATATAATAATAAATAAAGATTTTACGAAACACAATAGATTTGGACCAAAATGGACGCGCCAAGACGGATCACCGTTCGAAGATTAAATTATTGCGATTATGAATTAATTTAAGGAAAGAAACGTTTCAGAACACGATTCTATAAAATACTTGTATATAATACTAAATAAAGATTTTACGAAACACGTAAAGTAGCGTAAAAATATAGATTTGGACCAAAATGGACGCACCAAGGCTCACCGTTTGAATTATTGCAATTCGAATTAATTTAAAAAAGGAAACGCTTTGGTCAATAAAATTCAATAAAATAATAAATATAATAAATAGGGATTGAACCAAAATGGACGCGTCAAGGCGGTTCACCGGTTCGAAAATTAAATGGTCTCGATTCGAAGTGATTTAAAGAAACATTTCAAAACACGATTCTATGCAAATATTTGAATGTCAGGAGTCCCTGAAGGATAGAGGTTTCTAATTTTCCGAATTTTCGAGCGTGACGAGGCCTCGTCAGCGATTCCTAAATGTCCGATTGGGCGTCAGCGGTGTACAGTGCAAGGTATTTAGGGCTCTTGGCATGCGGCTGGAAGGATTAGGACACGTCGTATTCAGGAATTTTGCAAATGCTCGAGCGGAACGTTCGAATGAGGCCAATCGTCCTCAATGGCACCGGTGCATTCGATGCGCAAGCACATGCACATACTCGAAAGTCGTATGCAAATCAATATTATTGAATTCCGCGGTGCACGTTTAACGTGGCGCGTTACGCGGTCTGTCTCGAGTGAAAAATACGCGCCGAATCTATTTCACGTTGCACTTTATCTTTGTCTTGCGCTTCCCTTTGCCCTCCCCCAGCGACTCTAAACGGCCACGCTTCTCCCTGCACCGATTCGTTTCACATCGATTCTTAATCCCTCCAAATTTACATCAAAATCACAGTTACACTCTACTCTTAACTCTTGAAGGGTTAAAAATCGAACAACTCTAACACCGTCGTTAGAAAACAGTAAAAGTCTATCCGGAGAAACGATTCGTTAAATTTGTAGAACAAACTAAGCGGTTCTCGATCTCGACTGCGTTCTCTTCCAGCTTCCGGTTCGAAAGTCGATCGCTCCCCCGAGTCGAGGAAATCGTCGATGTACTCACTGAATCGATGGTCCCGTTATGGTCTCCGGAGCCTCTGTCTCGCTACTCGTTTTCCTTCTTCCAGCGGCAACGGCTCCCCTGGACCGTCGAAATCCAATCAACGCGACCGCCTCCTAGCCGCGACGCGGAACGGTCGTTCGACGTCGTGGAACGAAAGAACGAAAGTGGCCGTCGACTGGTTCGAAATTGTGCCCGCACGTGCAAGGTGCATTGTACTTGTTCGCCGTACGTACGTGGAAGGGAACAATGGTAGGCTCATGCTAATTTTAATCGGCTGAGCCGCGCGCTGCCCCTCGACTGCTCGAGTGCCACGAAAGCGACCAGCTTCTTTTCTTTCCACTCGATCGGCAGTTTCTTTTGTTGTCTCGCGGTTTTAGAGTTGTTCGATTGGCCACGACGCCGTGGCCGGGGACACGGAGCCTGGTTACAGGCGACATTAGTGTCACGGATTGCCCTCTTTGTCGTTCTCGGCCACTCGAGCCCCTGGTCGATCGTTCGATCGGCATGGCCAATGGTTCTCCCAGTCGTACACGATCGTACCTTGACTTACATTTAATAAAAACGACGCTTTCTCAAATTACAGGTCGCAAACCCTTCGATGGGCTTGAGTGTAGATCAAATTCTGTTATTTTAGAGCAAACAATCGCGTCTTCATCTTAAATTGATATCTTTCACAGGTTGGAAACGACACAGGGTTTTCGATCTTGTTTCCTCTACGAAACTAGTCACAAAGCAGTTTTGGTTCTGATGATTGACGTTCGTTGCCTTGGGCACTTTAAGACCCAATCTACTCGACTAATGTCTGTTGTTGCCCATGTTCGATATCAATTTTTAACAAAATTGTCGACTCAAGGCACTTTTGGTTCTAATGATTGATATTCAACGTCTTTGACACAAGATCCAATCTACTCGACTAATGTCTGTTGTTGCCCATGTTCCATATCAATTTTTAACAAAATTGTCGACTCAAGGCACTTTTGGTTCTAATGATTGATATTCAACGTCTTTGACACAAGATCCAATCTACTCGACTAATGTCTGTTGTTGTCCATCTTCGATATCAATTTTTAATAAAATTGTCGACTCAAAGCACTTTCGGTCCTAATGATTGCCTTGGACGCAAAGATATTTAAAATCTAACGAAGTTCAACATCCTCAACTGAGGATGTATGTTCATACATCAGAGGACATTCTATGTTCTCACAATGGCTGCTGTGGCTAATGGTGAACGAATAAGTCTGCTGTATCTTATATATTCGAATATTACAATCTGTAAAAGTAAGTTAACCGAGTTAACCATGTCTCCATCCAGGGTTAGGGTTATGGTTAGTCTCTGGTTGCAAACAGGGGCAGTAGTTCCCGTCCCTAGACACGTCTCGCGTCAGTTATCATCCAGACAACTTAAATAAGGTCCCAGTTTACCGTCAATCCTTGTCATCGCCACAATGTACTTCTTTCGAACAATATGAAATGTCATTTGATAGTCGATTCATCTTCATCTTCGTTAAAGTTATCAAAATACCAAAATTATATGTGACACATATAAACAACAAAGATCCTATATAATATACAGTCGTCGTATCTTTGTAAAACGTTTCTACATTCAGACACTATTCTTTTCAGCCTGACACAATTAACCAGTTTACGCAAACGATCCAATTTTATATTCGCAAGAGAAGCTTACAAATACCAAAGAATGCGATCGAATAAAAAAATTCGTCGTCTAAAAAATATCGAACACGGCGTGTTAACTTTGTCAGAGGCTCCGGGGAACAAATTGTCCGGCGTCGGTGGCAGCTACGAGTAATGTCCCATAGCGTGTAAAAGCCCATCGGAAAGTTTCGGGCGACCGTAACGTTGAAAAACTTGCCACTTTCTCGCAGCGTTTCTTCTTGTCTCGAAAACCGCGACACGGCTCGTCGAAACTTTTTTCATTCGTCGCGGCGAAGTTGTCGCGGTTCGCGTGGGAAAGGAAAAAGCCGTCGGGCGACTTTCGAATTGGATCCGCAAAGAACGATCGTCGTTTCCCGGCTTCCCTCGCGCTCAATTTCCCTTAAAATCGATCCCGGAATTTTTCAACTTCTTACATTTCTATTTACACGATTTTAATTTGATTTCGAATTATTAATATTAGTAAATCTTTCAGCGTCTCGCGTTCGCTAGGTCGAAATTGCGTTGGACGGATTTCTTTTTCTTTTTCTTGGATGTTTCGGCCTATAAAAGTTCGCCTCCCGGCGTGTTTGTCGATCGGTAACAAAAAAATACCTGTGCTTGCACGGCTGCCAAGTAAAGCTGCGCCTCTCCGAGCTCGAAACGCTTCATAGAGATGTCTTCTTGCAGTTCGGCCACTTTAGTGTAGAGATTGCTTTCGGCGCTCCTGCAATTAAAAAAGAGAAACCATTTAACGATTCGAGCTTCTTGCAATTAAAACGAGAACGGTCGAGTGTTTTCCTAGAGGATGAGGATGGACGAAATTGCGCGAGTGAAAACGTCGTCCTTTGTAACGTGTTTACCCCCCATCCTTGGACGGGTTAAATTACCAGAAAAGAGATATTAAATTTTCCACGTAACTATCTTGTGATTGCATCGAGGGAATTATTTTTGTTCGATACGCAATCTCGCTTATAGAGTGGCCATAGATCGGTCGATCGCTCAGGGTCGCGCGGGAACTTGCACACTATGATACAGGACGATTCTAAAAACTGGGACAAACTGTAAAAAACCTCTGAGATACTTTAATATTTTTTATTTGAAGAGCCGAAAGATAGTTGATTCCACGAATCGAGGGATAGATGATCGATAATTGCTACTACGTACTTGCGTTGCATGCGCATCAGAGCATCCAGAGCATCGTGGAGACGTGAAATCTCCTGGTTGAGACTGTCGTGTTCCCGTCGAAGATCCTCCATCATAGGCAACGTGCTGGTCGTTGTCGGGGCTAACTCGTCCCTCAAAGAGGGTATTTGATTTATTCGTTCCATGGGTATCTTTTCCGGAGGGCCCGGTGCGACGAACAGGCGTCTAAATGGCTTCTTCGATGGAGTCTGGGTCGCTGACAAACTCCGTGCCAGAACCTGAACACAGAATCCCCGTTTTGACAAATTGCTTCCGAAGGCGGGGAGCCACAAATCGATATCTAACAAAGCAACTAAGACACGCGACGTGTTTTTTCCATACTCCAATTTCACTTTTGTCGAAAGCTCGTGGCCATTAATCATAGATATTTCTTTCATCCCCTAACGCTTTCATAGAAATCTCAAGGAAATTACTTAACCTTTCCTTTACTTTATTTGTTGATTTATTCAGTTGTGACTATCCTGAACAAAAGTTTAATCATATTATCTGGCAATGGCCACGGTTTGATATTGGCAGAAATGAAATGATTTCTAAATTATGTTCATTAAACTTTTCCCCCCCCTTACACGATTAACAGCGTTCTTTATCAAGCAAGTATCTCCTCGCTAATGGTTATTTTCAAATTTCTACAGAAGCATTGTGTATATATTTAATCAGCTGTTTTCTTGTAATGTATAATTTTTTATCGATAAGTGTGTATAGATAATCTAAATGTAGATCCCTGTGTACAGGGTTACACAGCATTCAATCAAAAAAAAAAAAAAAATACCCATTAGTGAAGAAAGGGTATAAAAGATAGTTACATAATAAAGATAAACAGAAATATAAAATTGAATGTTATGAAGTATGAGACTGACTGTAAATTACAAGGAGATGCCAAGTAAAGAACGTTTGAATGATAGAATTGAATGGTTGAAAACATCGTACACATACGATTATAAGGGTTGTAAAAGCCATAAAGTGTTCTATAAATGATGTAATATCCTAGAAGGAACATTTTTAAGCATTTCAATGATATTCAAACACGAGAGATCATTAACTACCCTGTTAACAAAGAGACGATTTTAAGGGTGAGATTTTACACGATCTACTTTTATTTTTAAAAAAATCTAAAGATTTAACAGTGAGTTGAGTACCAAGGTGGAAGATTTCTGTAAAAATACGTACTTGTAGGTCATTCAACGGCATGACGACTTGAGCCTCCTTGGCGACAGCCTGATAGCGCTTCGCTTGTTCCCCGGCTCGCTCCGCGGCGGCCTCTGAAATCCCGGCGACGCATTTGCAAGCCAAACCGCACAGCTCCTCGTAGACTTCCGTTATTTCACCGAGCAGACTGGGCAGACATTGGGACTGGTAGCGTTCCGTGATGGCGTTGGTGGCCCTCAATTGAAGAACGTACGCGTTGTGCGCCTCGAAGTAGAGGCGTTTCAGCTCCTGCTCGCCTCCGCTGTCGATCGTCAACAAAGCTGCGTAAGCGCGCTTGTAGTCCGCTCGTGCACGCTGCAACTTCTCCTCGGACTTCAACACGACTTGCTCGTAAGCCTCGCGATGGCCGAACACCTGAAAAAAGGACCCATTTTTTAAAAAAAAATCTTGGAAATCTGCAAAAAATCTGTCGCTTATTGACGGAAACGTTGTTGATTCCAGAGATTTTTCAACCCCTTTCGATGATCTGACAAAAAAATGTTTCCTATCGAAATTACAGGTGCTTGAGGAAATGATTGAATGACTGATTGAAATTGCAGACATTGAAGGAAAAATTGCCACGATATTTGAAATTATTCGGCGAGAAATAATACTGAGGCCCCGCATTTAAACGTAAATAAATGAACGTAAACATTACGAATATTTTATTAATAGTGTAACATTTATTCAACCTCAGGATTTAACACATAAAATAAAAGAAATGTTTATACAAAGCCAAACTGAAAGCATGTTAAAAGGGTGCATGTAATTAGTAATTGAATTAAATATTTGAACTGCATGAAAACATTACTGATATTATTACGAATAATAGTGACTCTATATAAGCAGAGAAGTCGCAATTAACATGGATAACATCTAACAATCATCTCGACTACCGTTTGCTAAAGATTTACGAAATAAGTTCGTTTTACCTTCCTGGACTGGAGCTTCCGGTGAAAGCTGGCTTCCAGAGTGGGTCTGGAGAGCTGTTGCTGAAGAACCGCGGCCAGGTCCAGGTGTGCCACCGCGTCCGCTTCGACCTGTCGCAGCAAACTCTCCCAAACGCGACGCATACCGCCGCTGTCGATCCTGGTATCTCCGGATCTGCCTCGAAACTCGTCGACGAGTCGTCGTACGTTCGCGGAATGGCTCTCCATCGCCGCGCCCAGTTCCTGCGCGAACTCCGACACTATTTGCAAAAAGAACGTACGCATTACTCGCGTGCATCGTTATCTCTATCAACCCTTAAATAGAATCACCATACGCCCACGATTATTTAAACTGCTGCTCGTCGAAACTGGCACGATAATGGGCGGCCATTCGAAAGGCAAACCCTCTTCAATTTTCTCAAATACCTTTTCAGACGCGAATAAAAACGAAAAATAAAAATAGCTTCCATCGACAAAACGAAGGGAAAAACTTCAAACTGCTCCCAAATTTTTAAAAGATTTTTTTTTCTACCGAAACCTCTGAAAGTTGTGAAAAGGTATTTAAAGAAATTGCTCGCGTATTTAAACTTCGTTTATCGCTCACTTTACTTCGAGCCATTGTTCTGGAAAGTATCTGTCGCTTGGAAAGAGAGCTGGTTTAATTATTTGTATTTATTGGTAACTATCTCGTCGTTTGATTCGTGTTTTGTCGTCCGTCAGATTTGTTTGTGAAAATCGTCAACGACCGGCTTCTCCACGTTTCCGTCGGACAATGGGGGACCATTTATCGCATCGACCGACGCCGCGTCCAGCGTAATTGTTTATTGATACAAGGGCTGTCGTTTGTTTCCCGCGCGTTGAAATATTTGAAGAGAACTCGAAATCTCGTGTAACCGGCGCCCCCGCGGACCTTCGATTCCGCTCCAGTGAATGGATCTGACATGACGCACCCTCTAGTGGAATCCGCGATTTTGTACTCGACTTACTGAATGATTTCAATTCGAGTAGGCGCATCGACACGTTTGCGAGCAACGTCTGGTTTCATTAATTAAATTGAACGCTCTCGATCGATCGTCGAGTGGCTGCACTGTTCGGGGAAAATTGTGGTCGGATTTGAAATAATATTCTCTGTACTACCCTGCCATTTATTTTATTAGGATTAAAGTATTAACAAACCTTTGTTTATTAAACGAGAACGAGTCGAAACATAATTTTAAGGTAGAAGATTTATGGTCTTCTGACGTTATTACGTTCCTCTGCGCCGCCATATTGGATGCAAACGTTTTTACGCGTCCATCTTTGGCATCGTATTTATTATTGAATCGTTTCCCGGTCAGGGAAGAGGCAATAGTCGAACGAAGTATAATCTGAGTTGTACGTTGGATGAATTGTAGGTGTAATTATTCAGGACGTCCAAGTTGGAATAGCAGAATACAGCCAACCTCGAAACTTCCGAGAAGTTTGAATGTTCCGAGCTTCCTGCGAAGGGTTGTAGGTTTCTAGAGAAGTAATTCTCATTCTTGACACTAGATAGCGCCACCAAATTATGTATACCGACATTGCAGATGCTTATTCATATTCAGCATTTATAATATTTATTATACGTTCGGACTGACCGACGATAACTTTCGTACGAGCCACCTTAAATTTCGTCTAACCCACGGCAAAGTAAAAATATTATTTTGTTTCGTTACTCTTTATACGCTAAAGGAAAATATAGGCTACATACTTTAGGGAAATATTAGCTATATTATTATATTAATATCTAACTAACAATTTAAAATCTATGGCAGTGACTTATAACAGCGAATATATCTAAATTTGTAGCAAAATGATTTGAATTCTTGACGCTAGATAGCGCCATTATATTCTGTTCACCGACTCGATTTCCGTAAATATTAACAAAGTCGAGGTATTAAATTTGACGTTCTCCGGAAATGTTGCTTTTAACAATTTTTCCAACATTCTTAGAATTTCTAAATATTTTCCATCAAATTACGCGTTGTTTGCATTTCGAAACATTAAAATCCTCCAATGCGTTCAGAAGTTATGATTTTTTAAACCTACGCATGAAATTCCAGGGGAATCAGACAGATATGGTCAGACATTGTATTTTCGGTAAAAGATTTTTTTTCTCGAAAGTGCGTAGGATTTCGTGAGTATGTCTATTGACCAAAGATGATTGTAATTGACCCCTGCAACTGAAAATAATTTTTTTAGAACGATTTGAAATTTTTGAATTTCGCCGAAAAATTTAGGCAGCTACTCGAATTTTTTTCTCGAAAATGTGTAGGAATTCGTGGATATGTCTATTCACCAAAGATGATTGTAATTGACCCCTGCAATTGAAAATAATTTTTTTAGAACGATTTGAAACTTCTTTTTTCGCCAAAAAGTTTCATAATGTATAAAGTTTACTCGCATACCTCGTCTGTGATATTAGTTATAATTATTATCATATTAATATTAAGGAAGGTCTGTCTATTAAATGACATACGTTCTTTACAACTCTGATCTAAAATTAAGTACAAAATTTAAGTAACGCGCGTAAAATGCACTTTTGTTTCGACAGAGAGAATGCCCTAATTTGTATAAGATGTCTCTTCGATAGCATCTAAATGGTAACTTAGTTGATTGGATAATTAATTAATACCATTTCCGGACTGAGATTGATGAAGGAAAGCTTATGTTTATGCAAGAGGCGACGTTGTTTTAATGAAAACGATATCTCTCTTTTAAATTAGTTTCCAAGTCCTCCCTAGAATTCATTTAAGAGTTTTTAAAAAATATTAGCTCTACAAATTTCTGCTAATAACCAATCAGTTCGAAGACGCGGAGAAACTGAAACTTACAATTACGTTATATAATTATATTTATTCCGGAAAGTAATAAAAACTGCTTGTTTAAGATAATTATATATTTATAATATCGAGGCGCTTGATATTTAGAATCGTGTATTTGATTTTAACAAGCACCGGGAATGGTAAACGATCAGTTAGTTTATTTTTAACAACACATTTCGTTCGAGATCGCGATCAAATTTATAATTGCTTCCAATAAGCCCCGAGTTCGAGACTAATTGGGATCAGAAGACGTTTAAGTTCCTTCTTTTCCTTCAAAGAGAATTTTTCCCGGAAAGTTTCCTTAATGAGGGACTCAGATAAGGCGTTAATTCGGAAACGGGGAACTCTCATTAGCAACCGATACTCGTTAAGCTTCGTAATTTGCGAGACTGGAGCAATAATTGGCAATTGGTGTTTACATTTATATCGGAACTTAAAACTTATTCTTTGCAGTTTACTCGAAATTTGACTGTTACACCGAGAACTTACTCGATATAATCTTCCAATTAACAGAAAAAGCAACCGCCGTTCTTCCAATTTCTTGCTTTTCTCTCATTCATTAACTCGACATCCAGTTTCCTTAAAACTCATTAGTAGCGGCCTGGTCCACTTCCGTGTCATTCGTCCCGCGTTTATGCCTCGAATTAGTTTACATTTATGGATACAGGTTTAATTTAATTTTTCCTCGATAAAAGGAAAAGATGAGCGATATAAGATGCCAAACATTTAAAAAAGAAAAGAAAATGCATCGATAATTGGTTGCAAATAAATTATTTCGTATTATCCGTGGAATGGCCTGGTGCAAAGAGTTCATTTCACGCGAATTCCCAGTTGCTGATAAACGAGATTCATGGAGTTCCGCCAGGTAAAACATTTACGGCCCTTCGGAATAGATGGTATCGCGAGATTGGATTTAAAATTAAATCGATGAGCTTTTGGATCTTCCAAACGCGAGAACTGTTTTAAACGGAGAAACTACGAGGAAGAAGAAAACTAAATGGAAGACGTATTGCTTGTAATCTGCGTTTCGTCGTCGCTTTATTCATACCATAAACGCCTTAAACTATGAAACTCTGTATTCACGTTGCAATATCTGGTCATAAAACGTTGAGTAGCAGCTTTTCAGGCAAGCAGAAGTATGATTTACTGCAACTAGGATAATAGGAAATAATGGAGTAGTCAAGTTTGGATTCAATTGGAGGATTTTACAGGATTATGAAATATTTATCATCGGAATGGAAAGATTATAGAGAAACTTTGATCGTTTCAGGAGAGACAAGAGGTCCTAATGTAGATAGTCGATTGTGGATTGGATCGAGACGAGCAAGAGATCGTAAACTAGCCAACCTTGAGGCGAACAAAGGATCATAAGAAGCCAATTTATGGGCAAGACGTCGTATCGTATAGCTCGACACTTAGAAAAGATCCCTGATGAAGCGGTGCAAGTGTGTGGTGAGGATGGTGGGATCTCATACTTATAGGGTGCTATCATAAATTAAAGAAACAGCGACAGGGATGCTTGGAAAAGATGAAATAAAATATTCGTGCACGCGAAAATTCATCTTGACGAAATAAATAAATCAACTGTGGATACGATCTGGATGAATGGGGAAGTCGTAAAGTAGGCAACTTTGGAACGAAGAGTCCGTTAGATTTAGAATAAACAGGGCATCGTAAAGCAGTTAACTTTGGGAGGAAGAAGCGACCGTAAGAAGCCAACACGGTGATCGATGAATCTTGGCGTAAACAAGAGATAATAAATATCTAACTTTCGAGCAGGCAAGGGATCATAAAGGAGCCAACTTTGGGACAAACGATAGATCATAAAGAGCCATCTTAACGATAGACAGTTGATCGTAAAGGAGCCAAGTTCGGGATAAACAGATCATAAGTGGTTAAGTTTCAGACGAAGGAGCCAACTTATAGCTTGGATTATAAGGAAGTTAAGTTTGGGACGAGCCAGGAGATTACTTTTCGTTGGATTTAAATGTGACATTTTTCGAGAGGCCTACGCCTACGCTTATGTTAAAATGTTCCTTATTTTCCCGTGCATCGTCACGTCGAATCGTTAATCGGTTTACCGAGCGACGCGATCATTAGCTGCTCATCAGTGTCTTCGTCTGGCACGTGAGGGCAAACGGGGAAGATTATCCGTAGCATGTCGCTATTAGGTCTGAGGTGTGCGTCACCGAATACCTTGGCACCAGCTTTCCGAGCTTACAATGTATTTACGTGTCCAATAATCGCGTCGTTGACATGTCATTGATAATTTTAGTGTCGACGGGCAGAAACCATTTCGCAACCCCGCGTCGGGGAGACAGGCATTCGATACTGCAAAAAACCTATTACAGTAACCGTCAGATCTGTGATATTGCAATATCGAATTATATCTAGTCACGCGACCCAAACGCAGATCACTCTTTTCACTCGTCAATGAAAAAAATAATCGGAAAGAGTGATTTCCATGAGAAACGAAGGCGCGAGGATCGTTAGGGGGCGAACAACTACGCAAAGACGATCACGCTTCGGAACTTGATCCCCTAACCAGCACGAAATTACCAGAGACGCGCATGCGTCTAAAAATAGGGGGGGAAGCTTAATTAATTCCGTGACACAGCGAATTTCACGACAGTCACGTAAACTGGAGCCACGTAACTAAAGAAGAGAACGCCCCAAGGGCAAATTTTTATTTTTATGCAAACCGTCGTGAGCTCGCGTAGCATCAAGAAACGTCGAGCGAGCGTTTCGTAATTAATAAACGACCCAAGGACGCTCCTCGATCGAAACAATCTTTCGAAACGATTCCGTCCCGACAAGGTCTAAAAATTTCTCGGGGGAGGTAACGGGATTTCATTTTTGACGATGCTCGAGAAATTCGCGTCCTTCGGAATTGTATTAGACGGGACGGGGTCGTATTCGATTACGTACGAGTTTCGAGGATGAACAGAGAGTTTCGTCCTGTAATCGTATCTTTGGATCGCCGTGACCCACTGCTGACGCCAGTTTCGCTCCATTTAGAAATGATACTGTCGCCCCCAGCATCACTGCCAGATGATCGTGTTGCAAAACAAGTGAAATCACTCGATGTTGGAATCGCTCGTGCGATTTCGCGGATTCGAGGCGGAATTAAGCCGAAGTCTTGAATAGAGCCCGGGGATGATGTCAGTGTCCTTGCTCGAAGTGCGTGGGAAACGATTACTCGACATCGCGTTATACAAATTTCCACGAAATGAAAATTAATAGACGTTGCATTACAGTCGAATACTTGCTCGATCTGCAAAACGAACCAAAGGAAACGGAAAGACAACGTTTACACAGGTTTTAACCCTTTCGCGAATCAAGTTTACATTTTTTTTATTTCACTCGTGCAGTGAAATTTTTATTTTTATGTCAAACACTTGCAAAAGGTTTACTTTGTGGAAGGGTTTGGTGACCAAAATCAGGACAGAGAGCAGGCTGATTTATTTATTATAGATGGGGAAAAATAATTTCTGTAAAATATCTGTATAAAGAGCTGATTTATTAATTTCTATGGAAATAGATCAACGACTCGGCCAGGCTCTAATTTGATATTCTCATAGTGGCCTCGCTCAGGAACCGTTAATTCTTCCCAAACATTGTCCCTGGAACGACGATGGAACGCACGATCGGTCTGTGAATCGTAAATTCTCCGTCGAAACGGGTAAACAGAGCCGCGCGAATCGTCTGTTGCTTGATTGCAGTGTCCCTGATTCGTCGTGGAATCGACGCCGGGTGGAAATGCATCCTGTAATCGAGCCCAGGAGCTTTTCTTCAGCCAGTTGCCAGGGTTACCAGGTAACTCGAGCCGATTTCGCGGAGATTTCTCGTTTAGCCGAGTGCTTTCATTACGGCCGTTGTTTGAATACGATCGATGTCGATCTGTGTGCACACTCTTGCCGCGTGCATGTCTCTGTGTCGTCGTTTCGAGACAAGAGACATCGATTTTCTCAGACGAGGTTCCCTAAAGCGTGTCTCGGTCCCGCGCATCCGTCTCGAGGGGCGGAAATCGAGTTCGATTTCGAATCGATTCCCGCGCGAACTAATTCGTTTTGCACGCGGTTACGGGGATGCGTATCGAGTTCGAAACGACACTTTACTTTTGTCGAATCTCGAGGACATCTAGTTTCTAATTACGCGCGACGTCGACGCGGCGCAATATGCGGGAAGAATGATAATTTCTCATCAATGTTGCCGTTGGAATTTTAAGCAGCGGGTATCGCGCCCGATAATTCGGTACAAAATTGGCTGGATTATGACCCCTTGTTCGTTCGAAAATTGCCAGCATTACGAGCTCTCGTGCATACCAAAATTTCCTCTACGATCCGGACGACAAAACATTTAATCATTTCTTTTTGGCATTTGGGTAGGAACTCTTGCTTGTTACGAAGTCATCTTTCGATGTATGTTGAGCTATTTGACAGGCGAAATTGTGTTCGCCGCGGGCACCTGGTACCCTCGTCGATACAGAACACAGGACGATTCTTAGGAGAAATTGGAGTTCGAGGCTTTCATCGGAATTGTACACAGTCAACGAAAGTCAACTGTTGTTTAGGAGTGTGGGTACCAGCATTCAGAAATTAATTATCGTGCTTCGATGTCGTGTAACCGTGAAACTTCATTTTGTAACCCAAGAAAGCAGGGATGATCGAGTGGTCGATAAGCAAATGGTTTGACAACGATACGGTGATCGAGTGTCCCCAGAAATGAAGCAGCAAGATGCAAAATTTGGGTTACAACGGAATGTACGTTTCATACTTGTAGCGACTCCCGCTCAATATACTTGGTTTTTACGCATTTTTACCGAATTTTGATTTTACAGTCAACGAAATTGTTATGTCATGTGTAATGCCCATTACGAAAGTGATAGAGAGGTGTAAACATTGTTAAATCAACGATACATGATGTTTTAAACCATGGCTACCGTGGACGACACTGCACCGAGCTGTCTTCGATTCGATTACTATTCTATTCCAACAAGCTGTGCTTCTTTGCAAACGAGATTTCTATCAACAATGAGGGCTTGTCAGCGTGACGCTCATGGTTTATGGTTTCGACGTTACAAATCTCAATA
Organism: Colletes gigas; assembly: GCF_013123115.1. Taxonomy (NCBI): domain Eukaryota; kingdom Metazoa; phylum Arthropoda; class Insecta; order Hymenoptera; family Colletidae; genus Colletes; species Colletes gigas. Next base: position 1,741,922 of record NW_025106664.1, read on the forward strand.
TGTCGTGAGCACATTCGCCATTTGACACCTTCAATTATTCGCGCGCGTGTCAATTCCATCGGAAAGCCAATCGATACTGCTGCCGTCAGGCCAGATGAGGGCCACGAGCAAATTATCATGAATGATTGATGAATATATAAAGCCCTCGTGTCAATCGTAGATTAATTTACAGGAAACGCCATTATTTAAATTAATTTATACCGATTACGGTTACGTCTGCGTCTCATAAGGAAAGTCTAGACGTAAACACGAGACATCGAGCCATTTAAAAAACCAAAGCGATTAACTCCATTTTCTGAATCCGTTGAAATTTTAGTATCAAACGATTATAATCGAAAACTTTGTATATTTAAAATAAATTTTTTAAATTTTAATTTTAGAACGAATCTTAAGAATGTAGATTATTTTCTCGATTACGAAAAATCGAAAAAGAATAGATATAGGTAATTATTTTTTCCGTAAAATCAATGGTCCCCGAGATATCGTGATTCCGTAATAATCTGGTCTCCGCCAAATTTCAAAGCTTTTCTACTTATTCCATTTATTTGAGCCCCGTTGAGTGGATTAACTCGTCGTTGTCTGAGGTAGGAAATACGGATTGGACACAGAAAGTAGTTTAGCACCTCCTGATATACAACGTTCGTCGCTTTCAGATTACGAGGGGCGAATAAACCGAGCCGTGGGGAATGCTAAATAGCAGTAAGTGGGCCACATTATTTACTAAATAGTGGTAATAATGCGCCGGTTCTAAGCCTTGGCTAAGTAGCGCACGGCTGGGCGAAGGGATTGAAATCAGTTACAATATCGATCTCGGTATACTGGAACAATCACGAAGGACCGAAACAATCTCGTAACAGTCATTCCCTATAACGTTTATGGGATTGCTTTCGGTCTGAGACGGTTATGATGGATCGAAACGATCCTATAACCGTTACAGCCCGCGGCAGCGTTTTTCAAACTCTTTCGACTCCATTTTTATAAACAAAATGGCAAGTTAATATTGAAATTTTAAGACAGTTTGTCTTAAAACTGCACGTTCTACAAACTACAGCGGTGGAGCACAACTTGGAAATAAAAGTAAGTGGAATACACGATAATGGTCGGATTCAGATAAATGTAATTATTTCGAAAACGAACCGCTGGAGCAAAAAATTCTATTCCACACTTTCGATTCATCTCTGCACTTGGAATCTGTAGACACGCGGACTTTGTTTTTTTTTTATATTTATTTATTTACTTATTCACGGGATTAAGTACCCATTAATACGGAAATAGATACAAATGTAGAAGACAGTTGCACAACAGGGATAAACAGAGATACAAAATTGAATGATATGAAGTATGAAACTGACTGAATATTAATAATAACCTATTGTTATTTTGTATCTTTCGTTTCCAATTACTGGTTCCACTGCAATCCACAGATTACGATACGTCGTTTGTTATTAAATGGATGAATTTCTAAATATTGAAGATCTAGAAGCTGGACGTAGGATAGCAAATGACCCTAAACACTCGTAGAATTCTAAATAACTCGAGGAACGATGACGTTACTAGGCCGAATCGGTGTACGTTGTACGCAACATTTAGCTGAATCGTAATTGACGTTCTTTAGAATCGAATAACTCAACCCCCGCTGGCTGACGTTCAACCCCCTCGATTAACTCTGTCACGTCAATTTTCGTGCGACGTCCACGATCGATATCGCCCACGGCACGGTAAATAAGGTCGATGTCCATTCCCCGGAGGACTAGGAATTGCCCTTGTTAGACTTTTGAATGACCATTAACTCGCTCGTCCAACCGCCTTCGTGCAAACGTCGGCTTCTCTATTTAATTGCCAATCTATAATGTGCACGTGTTTTCAGGGGTTGTAAACGAGCATCGAAGGCGCCGGTGATCTGGGTCACCGTACAAAAAGCGTGCACATTCGACTGGGTAAATTCAAGGGAGATCTGTAGCTGGTTGCTAATTCGAGGGTCGCGAGTTTCCTTTACTTTCCGGGTCCTCTTCCCCGACGAGGCTCGCGTTTCGAAAGACCGATCAAAACGTAGCTTTCACGAATCGCTGCTGGATGGAGAAACGCGCCCCGAGATTCGCAAGAATTTTACAAATTTCTGGCTACGAATTTGTCGTTTAAGACTTCCCACGCGGAATCCATGGCGGTGACCGTACGGTAATTCTTGAAATAGTTCCGTTTCAACGGTATACCCAACGAAATGTCAGCTTCTATACTCTTGCAAATTAGATTGGACTCGGAACGAAGTTGGCGGCTGTCAGTTCCTATAAGAGCTAACTGGGGGAAAACAGCGAGCAAACTTTTTAACGAACCGAATATTTACAAAAATAGAGCGCCGCGTCTCTCGCGGGTCAGGCAGAGCTGCCTCGAACATTGCGGAAAGTCGGTACTTTAATACGTTAAAAGTTTATTTACATTGATATAATTTAGAGAAACTTGTCAGATATATAAATGCAAAAGTGTTGGACGATCGATGACGTTCGAATTATTAATTAGCATTAGTTTCGGATTGGGATCGGATTATGTTGTACGCGAAATCGTAAAAGTTGAATCGACCTGAAACGGGCCTAAACTTCCACGAAGCTAGGTCTATACGGAAGCAGAAGCCTGTTACACTGTCGGATTAACGCGAGATTGGATGCAAAGCTACAAAGGGTTAATCTGGAGGACGGTAGAGCGTTAAATATTGTGAGATGCAAGTTTGGGATCAGATATTTCGGAAGTACCGAACAAACTGTCGCATCGTACACGATCCTACGATCGGATAACTATTGTTGGATCACAGTTCTGCGGAGGAACAGACGCGAAACTGCAACGTTCACATTATTGTGACAATTGTACCGCAATTTGATCGCGTTTTGGGATCCTCTGCGCGGGGTCGAGAATTCGTGCCACGGGGGAGATCCGATCGGTGACAATGTACCTCGAAGATCAGATTTAGGGCAGCGGGGAATTAAGTGACGATAGATAAACAGAAGACACGATTAAATCTCGACAAACAGACCCGGGAGAAGCTCGAAATTTCACGAATCGGACGTCATAGAGCGGCAGGGTGAAACCCTATCGGGATCAATCGCAACACGGGGCGAGATTCTGTAGGGACGGGCCGGGAACCGCAGAGAGGATTAAACTCTGACGGATTCAAACCGTGACGAGGAAAACTTCGTCGGATTACACGCGGGTCGGCAAAGGGTTCGAACTTTGACCGATCGAGCGGAACGCCGCGAAAGCTTCGACGATCTCTGCCTAAACAATCAAAAAGTCGAACGACCACCACCTCGCGGACGCGCTTTAGATTCTTCTAATTTTAATTTTTTCACTGCCCCCGCGCGATACAAATCGTTCGCCGTCGACATTTACGAAGAGGGCCTCGAGCAAAGGTCAAACTGTATAAAAAGATTGTCGTCAAAATGCGTCAGCAGTTATATTTTCATCGAAAAGTCGTTAATTTTATATTTTTACAGGCGTTTCGCAGCTTCGTAGCGATGAGATTGGAGATAATTCTTTCTTTTGAGCCAGAATCTTTTCGACGATGGCTTCCCCGCAGAGGCAACGCAATCTTGTGGGTTTCCAGCCATTCTATCATTTCTGGTCAAATTCAATAATGGACAATTCGGTTACACTTCCATTTGGCGTGCCACAAGGGGTCACGTTCTAGATTATTTATAAATTACATTGCCCCGATAATTCGGATGGTTCAAATAAAAATCAGCGAGCGAAATAGATTCGTGCATCGGGGAAAATGTTATTTAAGCTCGTGAAATTCGCTGTTCTCTTCCGCAACAGCTAGATAAATGCCAATAATAGCGATAACTTCGTCGAGAGTTCGATCGACAACGTCGTCGTCGGTTCTCCCGGCTTCTGGCTAGGGTTTGCAATAATTGTCTGGTAATTTTAGCCAAAACTCGTCGAGTTTCATCCTTGATACTGCCGGGAGGACCGTGCACGCCTACGGGCCTCGTGACGAGGATAATAATTATAGATGGAATGACGAAATTTTCATTGGCTGTGAGAGAACACCCGGAAACCGTCGCGAGTAATCGCCCGAGCGAGGAGGAGCGACCATTTATTTTGGTTAATTGGATGTGCAGAGTCTGCAAGGGTCGACGGAAATCGAAGGGAAAATCATCGAAACCTCAGTTCCGTGGTTCCTCTTCCTTCGAAGTTTGCCGATCGAACGACCAAACACACGTACAAATCGTATCTAATAATAGCATTAGGTTGTTTTGCCAGAAAATTGTACTTTCGTGTCTAAATTTTGTTAAAGGGAGATTGTAGCGTGAGAAACGAGATTTGTTCAGGTAATAATAAAATTAGGGTCCATTTAGTGAAAGAGTATAGTCGCATAAGGAGGTCAAATGTGCCCCCAAACTTTTAACTTGAAATCTCGACCGTGGGGGTAGTAATAAAATGAAAACGAGAATCATGTTTTCGTACAATTTCTCTTGACCTATTGAGTAAAAAAATGTAAAAAAATATACTTTTACAGTACACCGATATTGCTATCACTATAAATCTCAATTTTTGTCAGATTTTTCATTTTGAAAAAATAAAAACCGGTTTATCTGTCCCCATCGGAGAGCCAGAATATTAATCTGATTTTTGGAAATTGACGGAACCTGGCATTGCAGTGCTGCCAGGCTTGGCTCAATAATATTACTCAAAAAATAATTTGTTACTTCCCAATAATTGGATAGTAAAATCAGACTTTCCAAATCTAATAATCCAAAAAGCCTCTTGAAAAGGTTTTCTCGTGCAATAATACAGAGGTTTTAAATGCATCAAAGGTTATTATTTATCCGGAAAAACTGCTTTATTGCAGAGGTTTAGTAGCCTCTCGATCATTTGCCGCGGAGTGTTAAATTTGGAACGACTCGTGGCTGCCAAATGGGCGAGCGCAGGGAACTTGAACCTAACAATTTGTGAAATAATTCATCGCGGTCGTGTGTATCAAGGATCGAATTTTTGGATCGCGTAACGAATCTGCACTCTAAACATTGACGACACCCGAGCGTGCAAACAAATCGAAACGCAAGTAGTACAACTTGCCTAGAGATTCGTGCATCCCCGAAATTTCACGTTGGGAATTGGCTCGAAAGGTTACACGGTGCTGCAAGTGCTAATTTGTTAAGTGACGCCGGGCTGAAACGCGGCGCTCACAGAGAAAGGGCTTCGGGAAATCGGGTAAATTATACGGAAGTTTAATGGCATGATAATTACTCTGTCTATCCACGCTGGAGGCTGCGTTAATGGAAGCCAATTAAGCTTTATATTAATGCACGGTGTAAATAGACGGTTGACCTTTCCTTAAGAATCTGTCAATCAGCGTGAAACACCTAAAGCAGAATATCTCAAACGTGAATACTTCATTTTCGTTTCTTTACCGAATATAAATTTAAAAAAAAGACAAGCAGATCAAGACGTTTGAATGTATCGATTTTGAGAAAAAAACCGACGAAGAAAGTAAATAAATAAACCCCAGGGACCGGCGGAAACGAAATGTACTCGGGTCTCCTCGTTCCTTCCGTGAGAAAATTCAATTTTCTGCCACTTTCGCGTTGAAATTACCCGGTCGAGTGCGCTACGCCATAAAAGGGGCGGCATTCAAATTCCCATGTCGCGCAGCCGGAACCGAAACGAAATTTCTACGGGTACCCTGGAATCGTAACGAAATTTTACGCCCGGACATCAAATAACACTCGTTACCCCGTTGTAATTGATTTATCGACAGCGATGGTCGACCATAATGCCATTATTTAATGACGTTATTTCGTTGGATCGTTTAATCGAGTTTCCATGTAAGCTGAAACCCCGTCGCGGTTTCGTGCGTTTGCGGCTTCCGCCGACGTTCCCGTTTTTAGAAGACATCGGCAAATTTTATCGCACGCCCCGACCCGTGGCCACATCGGGTTTCGTAATCTGTCCGACGCGGAACAAATTCGTGCATCGTTTTGCAATTAAAGAAAATCTCTCTGACCCCGAGGCGTTCTTTGCCCGAAACGCCGACCCGGTACGCTCGACGATTGATTTTTTTTTTACGGGTTAAAAGAAACAACGAACGAGCATTCGAACCAGAATACGGCAGACAGCGTTTGATGTATGGAATTTCAGAGTGCAGTTCGGTCGATGGAAGACGTTCGTTTTTCCAATAGACGCGTGCCAGACAAGAGAATGCTTACAGAGAATACAGGAACGTCTCTCAGACGCGGGTTTATTTAGACAGCGAACGCCAGATGGTGAATGAATCAGAACCGTAAAACCGCAAAGAGAGAATCCTGAATCACGTCGAAGAAAATAATAGTCGAAACGATGAAGATCGACTTAAATTATCGGTGATAAAAATTTTACGTCTGGAATTGTAGTCTATATAAATTCTAGTAACTTTTAATTTCTAAAAATTGCGATCTTAACTTGTCCCGCGATGACGAATTCGCGTCGAAATTTCTCTAATCGGGGTTAAGCGTTTTTCGTTTCGCGATCACGGGTCAACGGCGCTGAATTTATTTCCCGACGACGGATATTTTAATTCGTTGAACGATGGTTCCCGAACAGATCGAACGTTCCAATAATTCATCGATATATATTTCACGAGCCGGTAAGCTTTCGCGGGCGAGCGAAATCGATCGGGAAAGAATCGCGACGAATGGGAGGCGACGTCGCGCGAACACCCTCGTGGTGAATTCCGCTTAATTGCTGTCATCGTTATCGTCCTCGAATCGACGAACATTTACGACATCGTGTCCCTTATCGAGCGCGCGGGGACACTGGTGCCTGAATCGTGAATGCTTTATCATTCGTTGAAGCCAACGTTTACCGGAATGGCTCGTTGAAAACTTCACGGCGACGCGTGGCCGCCATTGTTTTCGATTTTACGGCGTACGTTCGCGTCCCCGTGTGCTCGCGGAAGATAAACGAAACGACAGAGGCAACGATTTTGTAAATGCTCGTGGACAATAGTATCCCGCGAGCGACGATGATCGAAATTTCTTAGGTTACACCCGGGACACCTGTAGATGCTAGGTAAATTTCGGATAACGCCGGACACCTGTAGATATGTCCAGAAGCTCTGTGCAGAGCTTTCGATACCTCAGGATATCTTCAAATACATCGAGGGATTCATAGAAGATCGCTGAAACGCTTCTAAATCGCCTCTAGATATTTGTAGAAAGTTACGAGCATCTGTCAAAGCGCCTAAGTTACTTTCAAATATTTTTTTTACTATCGAATAATAAAATTTAAGACAATACAGCGTAATCTAAAAATTATGCTATTCCACGTACAAGAATTCGAATTTACTTGTTGGTATTAAAAAATATTAGAAATTGGTTAGATGCGTCTGTAGATAATTTTAGATAATCTCTCGATTTTGTGATCGGTTAAGGAATACGCGGATTTTTTAAAGTTAAATATTTCCTACCTGCGTGAACCGATTGCGAGACACTCACTCACGACCGGAAAAGTTTCACGGGACTTTCGAGAACGGAAACTCGAATCCGTCGAAACCTTCCGCGTCTCCCACGAGTCTCCTGTTGCATTCATTTTCGAGACGCGAACTTAACGGCGGCGGTTGCTTAAACCAAGTTTCCTAACAGGCGGGGAAATCCACGTGAAATCAAAGTAAATTCTGACTTACACGAAAGACGATCGATAGGAGAAGTGAGGCTTAGAAACGCCGGATAAGCTACGCTTTGCTAGCTTCGTATTATTACAGTCGAATCCATCGGTTAAAACGTGAAGCGATAATATTTTCATCTTGTACAATCTTTATTTTGTTTTTCCTTACGTGTTACTTCTTCTTTGTATTAAGGAGGTTATCCCGCGAATAAATGAATAATAATAATAATGTTTCCCATTGTCGTAGCTTGATACTTTCATGCACAGAATATGCGTAATGCGCTTGCACCGTTGCGCCAAACAAATCTTTCGTACCTTCTCTTGGAAAATAGTTCTTGTTTCTGAAGTAACTTTGCATAAATTTGTCATTGCTCCAAACACCGCAAACAATGCGCAGAGGATGTTCGTTTGTTCAAATTTTAGTGTGAAAAAATATTCATTCTCTTACAGAAAACCACGTTTTTGCAAAAATCCACTTTCTACAATTTTTTTTAGAAACTACGAGTCATTTTCACCACTTCGGTAGTGCTAGTGTTAAAAGCGATCACCGGTGATCACCGTGACGATCGACGTGTTAACAAAAAAGGGGATTACTCCAGAATCAAAGCACGAAAGTGAAATCTTTTTGCTCTGCTTCGTTGAGTAGATGCAAGGGATGGTTCGCTAAAAGTTCAACCCCTAAAGACTCGTCATCCACGAGTCGAATCTTACGATGTTTATCATCGGTTAATCCACCTCTCACGCGATCCCATGCGCAAGAGGGTTGGAACCATGAAGGTATAGGGGTTGGAAACGCAGCGAGCAGTCCGCGATCCTCTATCAAGATGAACTATATCCATAATGCATGGCGGTCGCGTGGCTGGCGCGTGGACAGGGAGATGGGGGTGTCGAAGGTCGTAGAAAAATTCATCCGTAGGCGTACGGGAACGCAACGGAAACGTAGACCGGGCCTTGTGTAACACGGGGAAGGTGTTTAGTCAGGGGCTGACCTGAATTCAGGTGGGCTGAATCAATACCGTGCTCGTTCACCTCGCAGTTACCGTGGCAACCAGACTCCTTTATTAAGTATAACCTGGACAGTTTCCTGCGTGCAGGCATCAACCCTCCGGTTGGCCAACACCTGGACCGTGTGTCGTCGACCCTATCGTCGACGGTTAGTCTCAGACGGAGGACGAGCGAAGCCCTGGCGGGTTAGAATCATACGACCTTGGCACCGGGTCTACGAACCGAGGTCGGTGCCAGGTTTCAGGAAGAGGTGGATCTGGCCAGCCTTGACGTTCGGTTCTACCTTCGTGTTCCGACCGTTTCTCGGCCATTTCGTCCATTTAGACGCGCCACGTGCTTCATCGACCACGTACTGAGAGGTTAGGGTCGCCTATCGGATCCCGAACGACCGCCATTTTTATTTCACCCTGTCCTATCGCCTTGTAATTTTCTGACGAACTTCCTCGTCGATGAATTGAACGATTAACTCTAATTCTATGGCAATTTTTATCTTACAAACTTCTGCACGATCAGATCATCGCGAAATATTATTCTTCGTTACTTAAGAACACCATAAATTAAAGGTCCCTGAACAAAAAATTCTAGTCTGAGGGGCTTTCGTTGATTAAGATCACTATTTTTCTTAAAAGAGGGTGGTTTTTATATTACAAGTTTCTATTCGATCAGGTCATCACGAAATATTATTTTTCGTTGCTCAAGAGCTCCGTAAATTAGAGATCCTTGAACAAAAAATTCCGGTCTAGAGGGGCATTTAGCTGCTGAAAATCGCTATTTTTCTTAAAAGAGTTCCTGTACGGTCAGGTCATCGCGAAATATTATTTTTCGTTGCTTAAGAGCGCCATAAATTAAAGGTCCCTGAACAAAAAATTCTAGTCCGAGGGGCGTTTTGTTGGCGAAGATCGCTATTTTTCTTAAAAGAGGGTGGCTTTTATATTACAAATTTCTGTTCGATCAGATCATCGTGAAATATTATTTTTCGTTGCTTAAGAGCTCCATAAATTAAATATCCTCGAACAAAAAATTCCGGTTTGGAGAGGTATTTGACTCACGAAGATCGCTATTTTTCTTAAAAGTGGGTAGTTGTTCGAGATTAGGAAGATCGAAAGATCAACCACGGCAATGACATTTTAGGAACGCTAGTAATTGTTGATTATTTTCGACTCTGGAAGGTTTCTCGGCCGTGGCGCGTGGTTCATCGACTCCGAAGGGGGTTGGGGTCGTTGAAGAAGTACGTCAGTTCCCTTTTTGGTCGCCTGCTTGTCTGCTTGTCGAGACACCGGATGCTCTACTTCATGAATTTTACCTTACGAGCTGGTTGACGTCGCTCGACCCTTCCTCAGTTCCGTCTTGGGCTATTTGGAGAGTCGAGCGAGCACAGCTAAGGGCGGGCTCTCGAGAATGCAGGATCGGTCGTTACTGGAATCGCGCGAGTCGGTCCAGACTGTGTTTTATCATTTGTTTGAGGAAATAAACGTTCCTTCGACGAACGTCCGTGACCGTTCGGTTTGCCAAGTTATTATAGCCGGTTCAGCGATTTGGAAATTGCGTACGATCCTCGTGTTTCGTGAAACTCTAATCCTCGTCGTTAATGGTACCGACGGTAGAACGATCCGCCGAGTGGATTAAAATTACAATAATACAGATTCTAACCTTTGAACACATTTGCAGAATTCCCCTTGTTAAAAAATATTACACAATAAGTGCAACATAATCTTTCGATGAGATAATTCGCGTATTCTTTCACATAAATCGATTCCCCGCTCCATTCCGTGTGCAACAATACGAAGATACGTCGCTGGAAGATTTATTGGTTCCGGCAGAAATGATGTCAAACTCATTGTGCTCGAAGTCTGGGGCTAATCTATTTTCCATTATCACTTGTCACAACGGTCGATCAATTCTCCGCCGTTACACCTTTGTCGCGTGAATATTTTTCTTAAGTACGAAGCTTGTTGCAACGTAATTAGCCGCGTATTCCTTAAGAATCGAGTCCATCGAACATCGTAGATCAAAGAGAAAATCAATTTTCAGTTTCAGAAAATCAATCTCCGGTTTCGAGGGTATGCAGCACGTTTCCCATTCTAATTTCTCAATTTCCATGCATAACGTCTCAACTTGAAATCTTTTCGCGCTGATACTCGAACCGGATTCCCGTTTTCGATTCAGCGCGCGTTTATAGTCACAGATACAGTTTCCATAAAACAGTTCCTCGACTTCTCGAGGGGTCTTCCCTTCGACAGGAGACCGATGCAACATCCATAATAAGTTCCAACGCCGCGCACAGAACGCGACACATATTCCTACGTATCGTACAGCTCGTGTGTCTTAAATATTTATGGATGGTAATGCCCCGATAATAAATATCTGTGCTGCCGTTCTGGATTCGCGACAAAGTTGCATCGCCCTCTCGGCGGAAGGCATCAAAGTTGCATTATGAAACTTCGCGAATGCTCCTTGGAACTTTAACTCGATCGAGCACACGGCTGTTAATGTTATTTGTCAATTTGTGTGCAACGTCCATTAAAGTCAGCTACCCTAGGTTCCCTTTCAGACACGACTCACTCGATTACTGGCCTAACCTAGACCCGAATTGCTGCACGAATCTCATCGAAACGCAACCCTTCAGACATCGGACTTACAATGTGGATAATGTTAAGCTTAACCGAAGTTTGCTCGAGAAATATACCGAGTCTATCTCGTGACGTGTTAATTATCGAGTTAAATTTTATTCTTTACAATCAATCATGTGCAATCAACCCATTCTCGGATGCTTCGTCGATACCGGGACGCTTTGCGGATTCCTTAGCCAGAAGTCTGGCCAATGGCAGGTGTGAAACGTTCTCCTGAAAATGGAACGGTAATTCGGTTCAGAGAATCGATGATTAAGGGACGGAAGAGAAAAGAAACGCGGTGGCGCGACCGATGAAAGCAACAACCCGGCGCCAATGATCTGAATAAGCATCCAGGTCACCACACGTGACAGCCAGAAGATTGTTTAGACCCGGCGCACCCGCTACTCCGCTGTTAAACTGAATCCACGCCAGCAGGAAAGCTCTATTTATACCGCGGTAACGAGGTCTTGGATGTAATCTTGCGAAACGCCCGGAGGAGCATTCGTTTCCTCGCGGAAGCACACCACCGACGCCGCATTTCGAATCGACTGACTGTCCCAGACCTGGCGAAAAACTGGACCTGTCTGTTCCAGCCAGGATTTTCGCCCCCTAAATAGACCGCAGGACGTTCTGGGAAATTGAATCAGTAAAAGGACCTCGTCACCGTACACCTTGGGTCCTTTTTAACCCGTCCTCCGGGTCATCGACAAGGTCAACATGGTGTGGAAATTGGAGTCTTCGTTTTTTTAGATATTTTGATTTCAAACGATTAAAGTATTTTTCAATATTTTGACAAAATTTCCAGTTTCTAGAACCACTCTGTACATTTACGGTTAAAACACGCGCCACAACTGTTATTAACCCGGTCTCGATCGCATTGCGGGCAAAGTAATTAAATAATTCAACGTATAACAAAGAAAATAATTTCGTCGGATAATTACAGGCTAATCGCGGTTATCGTTATCGTGATCGTCAAAGTGACTGGCTCTCTATTGTTTCCAATACCTTTATTAGTCACCTAAGCGTGCAAATTGATACTAATCTCTTCCGAGGCTTCGAATTTCGGAACGACCGTGATGGAAATAGTTAATATGCATAAACGAAGTACTGAAAACGAAACGCGCAGGAGCTAAATCATTAAGCGAACCGCTTTGACGCAAAACGATTCATTTAGCAAATTGCTGTATCGTTTTTTTTCTTTTCCGCGTAATCTAGTACCTTTCGTTTTCCATTATCATTAGCGTTATCTATTATTTTTATCGTCGCGTGTTTTCAGTTGGGCAGAAATGCAGTCCGCGTAATTGTCTCGTTCGAAATCAATCGATGCGAACCGCGGGGTGGTAAAAAGCAGAAGAAACTGTCGTGGCGCGGTGAAAATAAAAAACGAAATAACGTAAACTATTCATGGAAAAATGAACTGTCGCTCGCGTGACAAGTATTTGTGTCACCGGGACGCCACCGTGACACGTCGTTTTTATCGCGAATAATTATTGCCATCACCTGCGTTCCCCTCCGCTCTCGAGCACACGATTACTCCAAAGTCATCGTTCTTTGCTGCGAAATTAATTTTCGAACAGCCATAGAATATCGTTTCCGGAGAGAAAATTTTTTCCTCGTTCGAGCACTTTACGAAACCTATTTATTGTCGCATTTTACCAGGGAAAATGCATTTAATATCGCCCGCGATATCTCGCGAAGCAAGTACACTATATCGTTCGCTCGTAACGAATGCGCAGCGGTAGTTGAATATGCGTGGGAAGACGCATTATAATTTCAGCCTCGCGCGAGCGACGAACAGGAAAATCTAGATTTCAGCAAACTTTGATAATACATGAATTTATTAAATCGTCGCGATTCATCGTGCAAGTTCTATAAATTCTTGAACATTTACCGGAAGTATCAAACAACGTGCTCGAAGCACAAACGAGCGTTTAGTCGGGAACTAATTAAATACAAAATTCTAGAAATTCCTATTAGAAGTATCCAACTAATAATATACGTACTCGAAACAGAAACAATTCCTCTTCGTTGCGAGGTTAATGTTATGAAAATTCTCCAAAGAAAGTCCGCGATTTATTCGACCGATAAACGAGTCCTGGACTCTCGGCTAGCAAACTAGTTCCACGCAAATCCGAATATCCGAGTAACAACAGTCAAACAAGTAAACCTCCAGCGAACAATTGCGATGCGTGAACCGACCAATTTACACTCCGTGCCGGTAAACAAATAATTAATTCCACAATGGAAACGCAACGAGCGTAATGTGATTACCGTTAAACCCCTTGGCGTGTTTCACTGCATTTGTTTAACGCGTTGCTTGCAAAAGGGCTTCCCTGTCTCGTCGTTCGTTCATAAACTGGGACTCCGATACATAACTCGGGCGCTCGGAAAAATTAGTTCGACGCCAACGTTTCACCTTGCGAAACACCAATAGCGATTCTTCAATCTTTAATTCGACACTTTTTCTCAAATAGCTTTCACGCTTCGCCGGCTTCGAGAGGGATAGAAATGTTCGACTTACGAATCATCGCTGCGCCTTGCTGTTTCGCGGGAAACGTCGTTCGACGACGCAGAAAATTGAAATAAAAGCTTTTTTTTAGCGCGTTCGGTTCGGTCGTCGATCGATTCGGGAAAGAGGGTTTCGACGGGCGAGCGTGCAAGAAAAATGTCGGGAAAGCCTCAAAAGTACCGCGTAAATCTTCTCGCGTGGTCGGCCGTAAATAGAGAGGAAAATTACGAGACTTTTCGACAAAGTTCACCAAAGCGGGTTATGCTAGCAAGAGAAAATTACATGTTGAAAATTGTTGTTGGTGGAGCGTAAGAGCGAACGCGTGCGTTGCAGTCGTCGAGCGAACAACGTTTCTTCGAGGATTATTCGTGCGTGAAACTTTTCACAGATTTAAGATTTAAAAAAATTACAACACGGTTTCCTTCGTCCGCCGCCACCGTTTTTAGATATTCCCTTTTATCGCGCCGCGTTACGTTTCATTTTTTCTCGATCGCATAAATTCGCGATTTCCTACCCCCGGGGGCAAGATGGAATAAACCGTCTTTCAGCACGAGAATTACTAACGTAACTCAACAAATATTTGCCCCTTAAAACTAAGAGTCTGCAAACAACGTAGGTCTCTTGTTCCAATTTAGAACCACGGTAATTTGCAATTTTTCTTCTCTTCGCGGGTGAGAGGGGGGTGGGGGAAGGGCATTAAACGAAGAAACAACTTGTACGTCTCTTTCCACTCAACGATTCACCGCCGTAACTCGATAAACTCGATCTGCGAGTGCACTCTCTGCTAACAGTCTACGATAAAAGTGTACAAAAGGAAGGTGAGGTTCTCTACTTCCTACGTTGTATAACCAGGCAAATTTTCAAACTTTTTTTCCAGCCATCGATCGGCAAGATCGATCGCGAGCGTCGCGCTGGACAAAGGTTAATCAGTTTCGACGTTTTCGAGAACGGAACGCCTCGATGAAATCGCGTTCGACAGAGACCGATGACAGAAGGACTTCGTAATAGAACCACACGCCCTTGATATAATTAATCTTCGGTCACGAGACGGTGTGATTGGCCTCGAAAGAAACCGCCTCGCCGTGAAAAATGTCCGACGGTCCTCTCCGCGCCTTCGTCCCCGGAAGACAAATTTCTCGCACCTTCGGGGCTTCCGTCTTTACCAGGGAAATCGGTGTTTATTTCTGCGAACCTCAACGCCTCACGCGCCCCTTCCAGAGTGAATTTCTTACGCTGGCCGACGCGATGAATAATGAATTCTTCCCTGACGCGTTCCTCGATTTAACGCGAGAATTCGTGTCCGACGGGGCTGCTTTCGAACGATCTCATCCGTTCTGCGCTTCGACGCTCGATGAACTTACTTGTTGAGCAAGTTTATAAATCCAGAAATCTGCGTTTAATTATCGTTGCAGAGGGTAACAAAGAGGAAAATCAAATATGGTAAGATACAAGAAAAGTGAAGGAAAAGGCAACTGTACAAAGGTGAAAACGTGTTGCAGAAACGATGGAGCTTTCAAACATTGTTTGCCGCCCGTAACAACGCCAATCTGAATTTAAATAGCGACTGATTCGGATTTATGAAAACAAAGGGTGGAGAATAATAAGAACGTTCATTTATTTTGGAGATCGGACGATGCTCCAAACTTTTGAGCGACAGTGTACGTTAAAAGCATAGAAGCAGCCGGCGCCACGGATATACCCATTGGTACATGACCCAAATGTACCATTTCTCTTTTGCAAACAAAGGAATGCCTTTGGTAGCCGTTTTCCAGATGTCATTATTTAATACTAGGCAACCCCGTATTATTTCTTATTTTTACCCCGCGTTTCCATGGATTTTTCGACCCAGTTTGATAAAGTCCACTGAATAATTGCTTCCCAGCGGTCAGGTCGACGCTAATAACGATACGCGAGTCAACATTTTCTGGGAAACTCTGTTTCCCGTTTCTGTAATATCCGATCCTATTGTGCCTCCTCGTTTTCTACTTCCTCTCAAACGTCACTGTACAAATTTACCAATAACTGTACCACTCGTCGACATATTCTGTCTTCGCGAATCTTGTATCTTTATATCAAAGATATAAAATGAATCTAATGTTTTATATTTTGAAAATCTGACGTTAATACACCCGAGCCTGAAAATGTTCGCGTTATTCGAGGAGGAGCCAGGGGAAACATTGTTTGCTCCACGAGAAAAAATTCTGCATTGCAAATACCCACAATATTTACAACGTTCGAACATCGTCGAATCTCCCAGTTTATCCCGGTGTTGATCGAGTTTTTTTTTCCTCCCCCGTGGTCGAATAAGTTCCATTCGACGCGCGATTCTTCGCGGTTTCCGTTGCGTCGTCAGCGATATTTCGAAATTTATTCGTTAAAGTAATTGCTCGGAAAACGTGGGTTCTGTTATTCGACGGGGAATTAAAAAACTTTCGAATGCAGCGTGTATTTGTCGATGGAACCCGGTGCTATTTGCCAAGGGACAGAAAACTGTTTTAATTTCAACAACGTGCAGTATTGGCTTTCAAACTCGCGTTCAATTTCCGTGTTCGACAGCGGGGCTTCTGACAGATAACAAAACGAGAAAGGTTCAAAAATAAATGTAGCTAATAATACTCTTTTTCAATACCGTGGGTGAACAGAAAGAAGGACGCAATTTCCTCGACGAGCAGGAAATTGATTCGAAAATTTCTGTCTCGATGATGAAACGATGTCCGTCCCATTGTTTACGTTTATTGTCTGTTTCAGTTGCCTGGATCGTATTATAAAACTGACGAAGAGACGCCAAACGCGGCTGCGCGTAGCGTGAGTTTTCATGCACCCCCCTGTAATAATAAAAATACTAATAACAGTATGTCTGCGTTGGACTAGAATCGTATACCATGTGAATCGACGGATTAAATAAAGTATGACACGCAGATGAGGAGATAAACATAGAGTCACACAACTGTTATTAACCTACCCTGGCATAAGGCATGGAAAGCTTAACTAGGGCACACGGTGTCACACGTTCACAACGAAATTCCGTTTCTCGTTTAAATTTAATTTCAGGCTTTTAATTCCCCAGATTCGAACGTATAAAGTTCTTTATTCGCCGCAAGACAACAGGGGGGTTTGCGGGCAATTTAAAAACTCTTGCATTGTGTGTACAATTGCAATTTATAGACTGTGGCTAGACTCCAGTGACTGGCCCTATATCGTTCATAAAGCTCACGACTCGTATTATTTTCAGCGCTCGTAGCTGAAACACGCCACGTACAGGGTGTCTCGGTAATTCCGTCACGAGCGATATCCCCGTTACTTTTAACGGCGCCGAGAAACGTCCAACGGTCGAAGTCGAGACGCAAGTGCACGGAAAACCCAGGCTTTCCCGAGAGCTTCGAACCCGGCGATTTGTTCGAGACTTTGGTGCAAAATTACCAGAGACACCCCGTGCATGTCGCATAAATTTAACCCGTGTCTGGCCGGTTCGGGGCACTCGAGCCACAGATTCTCTCAGAGTTGTCCTTAGAGCGAGAGTATCCGTGCCAACCGTGATCTCCGCGAGTTTATTCCACCGTTTCGCGATTCTTATGGCCCCGCGAGCTCGTTTCTCCAAAATTTATCGTCTACAACAACGCGAACGAGATCGCCGTACATCACAATCACCGCCAGCGCCCGCGGTCCAGACTTTTCGGTGGAAAATCCGAGGGAAATCTGAGCCAAAACGTGCTTCCTTCCGGTTAAAATTACCGTTTCTGTCGCCGGCGCCGTGCGACGTCTCTATTCCCCGAACGATAAAATTTCTTCCGATCCGAACGTTTCGACGGCGAGACTGAAGGATTAATCGAAAGGAAGGGGAGCATTCGTTTCCTGCGTTCCGTCTGCGTTCCGGACGGCCGAGCGGTCTCTTAAGTGGCTCGTTTGGGGCAGCGATAAAGTAACTTACTGCCTCCGAGCATGAAACCTAAACGCCCGTTACGATGCCTTTAGTACGCCGCCGAGCGACATAATAAACAGCGCGAAACCTCGAAAGTTTGAGTCTCGCGAAACGTTTGACGCGAGGGAAAACAGTAAATCTAACAAAAAAGTAACAAAGTTTCATTAATCGTTAACATAGACGCGCATAAACTTCTGGAAACGTCGGGTAATTATTTCTCATCCTGCCCCACAACTTCCTCCACGAACTTTCCCTATCGGAGTCTAATGAGAATCTTGGTCCAAACCATGTCAAAAGTCATCAAACGTATCGAACGTCATGCGCACGTTCCCGATAATTAACCCTTTCGATCGTAACATCCCGTATGACGCTCGGAATCCTTAATAACGATACGATACGAGAGTCCAAACTTTAAATTATGTTTCATTTGTTTATTCCACCCTTGGAGGAATATGTGTTTGTCGTTTTTCTGCACTCAATATACACGATTTATAGTGGCAAACCCCGGTCGAGTCGGAACCTTCTGAAGCTGACGCTATTGTGTTTACATTGCGTGTATATCGGCCGCTTACACGCAAGCTCGGATCTGATAGCCTCCGTGTAATAAGGTGGCACGAGTAGGGAAAGGCTGCTTACCTTACGCTAACTTTCAACGGCTTTTTCCTGGGCTACGTACGCTATGCAAATCAATTCAAACCACGCGATACTCCGACAAAAGGCACGAGAGCTATCCGTCAAGAAACGCTGGGAGAAAGACGTCTGCTTTCAATACTCCGAACGTATCAATATTCCCAGAGTTATCATATTTTTGGGTCATCGAGTATTCGAATTTCGTGGAAAGCATCAACCACTTGCCCCGACATCGTAGATTTAAGGAAAATGTATTTGCTCTTAAGGTCTTTTAGTGTACGCCTTTCTTTTTTACATTTTCGTAAAGAATATAGTTTGGAAAATACATGAACTCATATTAATTAAGAATCTTTCACGTTTTTTCATCTCAAACAAATAGAACGGCCAGAATCACCGTGAGACAGCCTTTTTTAAAAGCAACTATGTTTGACTATGTTTGAGAGTATGCAGTCCCACCAATTTTAACTCTTTTTCGACAAAAAAAATTTTTAAATGTCAGTGAAATATGTAGAAATAAATCTTGTAAATTTGACTGCAAAAGGTGTTATAGTTTATTCGAAAAAAATTCTTCAAGAAAGTCTAAAAAAATGCACTTCACCCTGGAGTACGCCCTTGAAAATCTGAGATGAAAAGTGAATTTGGAGTGTTAAAGTCACGATATTTTCCCCAAATTTGCTACTGAATTAAAATTATCGAGTTACACTTCATAGTTTACACGTAACAATGGGGACATGTAATGAAACGTCCTGCAAATGTAGGTTAAAATTGAAGTGGACAGGTGGAGTTCCCTTGGAAGCACTCTAAATTCCCATCACAGTTATCAAACATTAACAAGGGAACTACATAAAGCGCAATACTTGGTTTAATTCAATTTTGAAGGTCCCTTTTAAACGTTCTTCTTTCGGTAAAAGGATCTACGTTTGGAAAAACGAAATTCCAGCTTCTGTATACCTTTTCACCAACTTCTTCCCCCCCAAAAATAATTTTATATCTGCTTCGAACATGTATCTTCAACCATTTTATATATTTCTGCGCGAAAAAATTGCCTTCTTAAATGCAGGCCAAAAGCAACCCACAATTCTTAGTTTATCTTATTTTTAGTTTTGAGACCCCCGAAATTTCAAAACAAACATGGAAAAATTGATAATCAAACTTTTTGTTCTGGTACCAGCTATAGCCAAATTTATACCAATTAAGAATTATTCAGGTTTTTTCATTTCAAACAAATAGAATGGTCAGAATCATGGAGCATGCACTGCCATCAATTTTAATTTCTTTTTCACCCAAAAAATTTTAAAAATATCACTGAAACCCATACAAAATAAACCTTGTAAATTTAACTGCAAAAGATTTCATGGTTTGTTCGCAAAAAATTCCCGAAGACGGTCTAAACAAATGTACTTTGCGCTAGAAGACCCCCTTAAGGAAGCAATTGTAAATGCTTGAGTAGCACAAGGTAGAATTCGATGTGCAAAATGGTAAAGAAGCTCACCAGTTTGTACGAGTTTGAGGGCGCCAGCATTGTGCTGTTTGAGGTGCTCGTTGAGCCCCGGTTGCGTGAGATCCCTGAGAGGATTGGCGGCATCCTCGCCGCCGGCACCGCGACTGTTCTGCATAGTCCTGGTGCCGTCCCCTGGACGAGTGGGCTTCGTGACCTGGTAATCGCGAGCCTCGTTACGTCGGGCTCTCCTTCTGCGCGTCTGACCGCGCTCGCCTCGTCTGCGCTCCTTTTGCCTCTTACGATCCTCCTCGACGACGACGCCGCGGTCGTTTCTGTCGTCGACAGCGATCACGGTGATCCGACAGCTCGGTCTACGATCGCCGCTCAACACTGAGCTAGGATCACGGACGGGATTCTCATAGATACGCAGGAGTTCGTCCGCCGGGTAGATGACGTACATGCCCAGCCGATGATGGTGTTCCCGTAGCCTGCGTCCCCTTTATCGACGACTCTGAGGGCACGCTCGGCCGCGTGGCTGCCGCCGCCGTTGTTGCTGCTGCTGCTGCTGCTGCTGCCACTTTTCTCCGGTCCGCGTGAGCCAACATCGCTGCCCGCCAAATCATCCTTTACGATCCTCTCGCGAGTCACGCTGCCTGGCCACGCGAACAGCCGCATCTTCTTGGCACGACCGCCACCGTTGCTACGACTTCACTTCCTGACCCGGTCCGTCCTGTCGGCTGCCTCTTCCGCGGGAGATTCCTGGATCATCGATTACCCTTGTGGCTCTTGGGGTCCGTCGACAACAATTTAACGGAGTCCCATAGACCCGGAGGTGTCTATCGGTTGGACGATTGCCTGGAACAGAGACACTGTCGTTAGAGGAATCCTCCAGAGGAAGAGATTCTATTCTATTTGGTACATTTCGAGTTTATTTTGTAATGTATATTTTGATAATAGAACGAATAAAGTGATACTTTTTCGAACTAAGGTTCCGTGGAAGGTCAGCAACGCCAAAAAGACCATAGAATTTTTAGAAAAAGAGGATACTTGCAACGATCGTCGCACCGCAGCGCCGTATTCGACACAGCTGCGGCGCGAGTTTTCTTTCCATAAGGGAGTATCGATTTGTTTACCTTTAATTAACTTTCGAAACTCGGATTATATACGAAATATATTGATCCCGAAAGGAAACGAGTCCTTTCAGGTGGAACGTTTTGGTTAGCTTTTTTCTGCCAACCACAAATCCTCCAATAGAGTTTAAATCTTGACTTTTAAGTGAACTATAAAACGTGGAATGGCATCTTCCATGAAGTTACTTTTTCATCAAGAATTATTTTTACGTTTATGTGAACATTTTCTAAGGTACTTTCCCTTTTCTAATGTTCGAATCCACATTATTTTTTGTTTAACGTGTTCTCCAAAATGGAGCTCCGTTCACGACATCCTCGATTTACTTCAACACTTCCTGGACTATTCAAGTCGTATATTTTTATTTCTATTCGAGAGTACCCAGCTCCGACATCAATCAAGACTTTTCTCCTTCGTACAGGCGTCTTGATTGGTATCAGAGCTGGTGACTTTCCTCTCTCGCGGCGTGAAGTGCTTAAGTAGTACTTCAGTCGCCATTCAGGCGGCGCGGACGGTTTATTCTCAAAGATGGCAGCTTCCGGTCCTCGAGGAGCACGCGTACGGAACAAAGCGAAGCAATAAGCGTAAGAAATCAAGTCGATACTTTGTTTCAACGATCCTATAAATAGAAGTTCGATTGATTCATTTATTTCATTCGAATAATATTTAGTTCGAACATTCTTAAAATTTCTACATAATCTTCACTCAAATGTGCGTTGTTTGCATTTCGAAACATTAAAATCCTCCAATCCGTTCAGGAGGTATGATTTTTTAAGCATATACATGAAGGGAAATTAGACATTGGTTAGACATTATATTTTCGGTAAAGAATTTTTTTTCTTGAAAGTGCGTAGGATTTTGGGGGTATGTCTATTGGCCAAAAATGATTGGAATTGGCCCCTGCAACTGAAAATAATTTTTTTAGAACGATTTGACATTTTTTAATTTCGCCGAAAAATTTAGACAGCTATTCGAATTTTTTTCTCGAAGATGGATAGGATTTTGGGGGTATGTCTGTTCACCAAAAATGAATGTAATTGACCCCCGCAACAGAAAATAATTTTTTTAGAACGATTTGAAATTTTTTATTTTCTCATCCATGAGAAGAGGGGGCTAAAATCACGTCCGAAATTTCTGGTTAGTGTGTCACTCAGATTGGGCCACGAAAGTCCATAAGGTGCAAACTCTGCTCGTATACCTCGTATATGGTAAATCTGTTGCGACGATTTAAAAGACGAAAGCTCCGTGGCAGACGATGGAAGTTGCGCGAGTTGGTTACGACACAATGTGGTGCAATCGCTTCCAAACTTTTTCGCCCGTGCTTTTACAACGCAATCAAGTTTTGTATCCTTTGTACGCCTCGTTCTCCGAGAGGTTTGCTTTCACGAAAGCGGAAAGAAAGAGGATCGCCGAGATTAACTTCGGAATAACGTTTCTACTCTCCCAATAATCTACCAGCGAGCGGTATACCGATTGTTACCGGTATCCCCCTTTATGTTTATAGACGTTTC
This sequence comes from Colletes gigas, assembly GCF_013123115.1. NCBI lineage: Eukaryota > Metazoa > Arthropoda > Insecta > Hymenoptera > Colletidae > Colletes > Colletes gigas. The sequence continues at coordinate 1,764,309 of NW_025106664.1, forward strand.
CCGAGCTAAAGCCCGGCCTGAATTTATTTAAACAATCGCCGCGCCGCCGCAGCCGCCGCCGCCGGTCTTATGCATTATTAATAGCGCCCATTTCAACTTGGTTAAGACCGAGCTTGTTCCGCCGTGAAAGAACCGCTCTGTTTGCAGGGTAAACGACTTATTCAACATCCGAATAAATACGGAAACGTCCTCCCATTTCTGCAACTCGAGAACCTCGACGTCGTGCAAATTGTCCCGCTGATTTAAATCTAATTTGAATCCTATTCAATGCGAATGCTACATTCAACCGGACTCGAGTGTCCTTTCTAGGAGCCATAAACAAATTTCCACAGCGGAAACTTTATTTTAAACGTTATTCAGTTCGACCGGTGGAACACAGGTACTAAACTTCTCGAATACTAGCTTTTACGAGTCTCCAATTATCCGCGAATTCTTGCACCTTCCGCTTCACGCGTCCCAAAATGGCTAAAGTTCGTTCTATCGGAACGATCGCGAAACGCATTTCTGTATTTATTTATCGTGGAAATATTAATATTAAATTTCATTTAAAAATGTCAATACCCGCTCGAATTTTTTTCTCGAAAGCGGTTAGGATTTCAGGGGTATGTGTATTCACCAAATATGATTGTAATTGAGCCCCGCAAGCGAAAATACTTATTTCAGAACGAATTGAAATTTTAAAATACTTTAATAATTTCTATTCGTCGATTCTCCATGGATTATCCGTCGAAATCACGAGCACGAAATCACCCTATTTAGTCGTGCGAAAACGCGGCTGGCTGTACGCAGGAATCGATCAATCAATCAGGATAATACCCGGGGATCCTTCTTCTTAGACGGAGATCAAATGCGAATCTCGCCTATCCGGTTATACCATTTCCATTCGTGGAAGCCACCGAGTAACTTTAATTTGAAATTGACTTACTTTTCGATAAAAGTTTTTATCATTCATCCGTGTGATCAATTTCTATCTCCACGACTTTCTTTTTCGACTGTGAAAATCTGCTGTGGAGAATGTGCTGGGAAATTTCCGGGTGTCCAGAACCCTTTTCCAACGATCAACAATAAGCAAATTTCTTTCCTTCGATAGTTTGCTTCTTGCCCGGGCAAGAAAACGGCGTAAAACGGAGAGCACGTTTCCATTTTCGAATTAAAAATTCCCTGGTCGTGGCCGTATCTCGAATCTCAGGAAATTAATAACGCTCGCAGCGCTGAAAAGGTCTTGTTAATTTCCCTTAAAAGCTTATCTGCGCCGACGGAACGGACAAATGATGCAATTATCACCGCGGGAAACGCGGAACAGAAGGAGGGGCAAAAAAAACGTTGAAGCTCCTTGGTGTTATGCTTTATACGCGCGTTTCGCGCTGATAATTCCCGCGCTGGACCTTTTTGCGTAATTGAACGAGCACAAAGAAATCGATTGTTCGCGGCGATCCGACCCGACCCGCGAAGAAATTCTTCATAAAGAGCTGTACAAACTACGACAAGCCGTTTCGCGTAATTACACGTCCCGTCGAAGGCTCCATTTTACTCTCGCCCGGAACAAATTATACAGGGTGTTCGGCCACCCCTGGAAAAAGTTTTAATGGGAGATTCCGGAGGCCAAAATAAGACGAAAATCAAGAATACTAATTTGTTGATGGAGACTTCGTTAAAAAGTTATTAACGTTTAAAGTTCCGTACGTACTGAATTTTTTTCTAGAAAGTGGGTAGGAATTCGAAGGTATATGTTTTCACCAAAAATTATTGTAATTGACCCCTGTAACCGAAAATAATTTTTCCAAAGCGATTTGAAAATTTTCTTTTCGCCGAAAAATTTTGGCAGTACACCTGTTGATTTTTCTTAAAAATTTGTTTTTCATTTTTAATAAATTTGCTTGACGCTCTACAGAAAAGTTGTCTAACACTTTTTTGTAGGTACCCATGGGCTCTGCTTCAGAAATAAATTTCAATGAGATACCTTCACTATTGTAGAAGTTATGGCTGTTTGAAAATTGGACCAGTTTTAGGAGGGTTTTCTCAGTTTACGGGGTTAAGGACCAACTTTTTCAATATTGTTAAAATTTCTACATATTCTCCACTAAAATACGCGTTGTTTGCACTTTGAAAAATTAAAATCGTCCAATCCGTTCAGGAGTTATGACATTTTAAAGATTTTCAGGGAAGCATTTCTGGCCTCACATTAGATTTTCGGTAAAGAATTTTGTTCTCGAAAGTGCGCAGGATTTCGGGGGTGTGTCTATTGACCAAAAATGCTTGTAATTGGCCCCTGCAACTAAATAGAATTTTTTAAGTATAATTTGAAATGTTTTAATTTCGTCCAAAAATTTCCGTACCTACTCCAATTTTTTTCTCGAAAGTGGGTAAGATTTCAGGGTTATGTCTATTCACCAAAAATGATTGTAATTTACCTCCGCAACCGACAATAATTTTTAATAATAATAATTTTAAATTTATAGTAACCGTGAACAAAACTATTTAAATATTAAATTTATTACACTTTTGTCCGGGAATAGGTAGAAAGGGGACTTTTAAAATAACGCGGAAAAGGGTTCGTGATTGGCTGCAATTGGAACTCATCGTCGCGATCCTTTATCCGAGAAAATCAATCCAAGAAGGATCGAATCTGCGAAAGATCAGCTCGTTTCTTCAGAAAACGTTGATAAAAGAGAATGCCCATTCTAATCTAATATTAAATTTATTACACTTTCTCCGGGAATAGAAAGTGGACTTTTGAAATATGATTGTTGCGTCCGTAATGTTAATATCCGATTTGTGTAAAAGTACGTCGTATAAATAATGTATGCCCCGAGTGGGACGCCACGAGAATCGCGAGACAACGAACGATGTAAAACGCGAATCAAGCGATTCGATAAAGGATAAACGTAGCAAAGTGAGCGTCGCCCGAAAACACTTTGACGCAAAGTGTGTCATATTTATTCAACGAATTCCGTTATTTTAGGCACCTGTTTATCGAACTTGATGCATAAATCACGCTCCACGAAGCATACACCGCGCTTCCGGAACAACCCCCACCCCCTACCCTCTTTCTATCCACTTAAACTCGCATTACAAGTAAATACAGCATCGTTAATAATCGTGGAGTCGAAGAACCAAAGGGACCAACAGTCACGATTAAAATATCTCTACTAAATAAAGAAACGAAACGCTATTTTTACGATTTTATCCATACATGAAAGGTTCCATTTGGATGCAAATAAGTAATTCGAGGAAAAATGAGTCTTTCAAGATTTTAATTTCGATTTATTTATAGTAATGAAATACTCTCTCGTCGAGCTTCACCCGTTGTTTGAGAATAATTCCAAGCTAATGAAAGGATTTAACGATTAGCAGTTACGGAATTCCGGATACGTCGAATAAAATCACACGACACCTTTTCGTTCGTCCGTGGCCCCTTTTATTAGCATCTAATTCCCTTTTCAAAGTCCGCCCCAATGAGCCCGTAACCTAATTCATTAGTCGGGGCGCAGCACGCAGACGAAAAGGAGCATTTTAAAGCGGCTGATAAAAAGTTCGAAAATCGTGTTACAATATCGGATTAAAAAAGCTCACCGGCGGCTTGCTATTCCATTCTACGGCCGAATAATTGGAGCACTCGCTCAATTATCCGGTTCTCTCGTTCCTGTTCGAGACCCCGCGTACCAAGGAACTCTCGACGAGTTGGTGGACTGGGTTTCCTCCCCCCGACGTATTCCGCCATCGAGTCGACGAGTTTTTGCGGTCGTTGTGGTCGTTTTCGACAAGAATGTCCTACTGATAACCGACAACTTTTTCATACGAGCCTCGACACAGTTAATACCGTCGTAAGCAACCGGGATGGAAATTTATTACTCGAAACCTACTCAAAAGTCGTCCAACTTTCAAGTTCCGTAAGTTTGGCGAAATTAGACTTTTCGACGGGGGAAAAATCCCCAACTCGAATTTAATTGGATACGATCGCGGTGACAGTAGGCACCGAAAAAGTGTCCCGTTTGCTATTCTCTCGCCAATTAGAAGGACCTTGAAACAAACAACTTTCCAGGTAGTCAAACGAATCGAACGTGCTTACATTTTCTTCTGAAATTTCAATTATTCATCGAGATGGATAGCGACTTTTGGAACACCTTGTACCACCGTGCACGTAGTACAATCTCTCGAGCAACGTGTCAAGTATCACGTTCATCGAACTACAACCGCCTGTCGTTGCATAATTTCAACGTAACTCCGAAACGATGAAGATAGCAACCGTGCAGAACTCAACGACGAGGTTTTATGAACTGATTAGTTTAAGATTACGGGTTCGGGGAGAACGGGGAGAAGTTTAATTTAAATTTTAAATTGATTCCGTGAGCTCGATTTTCGAAAGTTGCAACTTTTTTTCAGACGTTTCTTAGGCAGATCCATAACTTCGATTCGCTTTTGGCCCGGAATTTCTGGCAGATTGCCCCGGTAGCGCGGAAAAAATACCGATTCTGGCACGGGAACGCTTTCCCGGCGATAAACAATTAAACCCAGAAGCGGTCTTACGCGTTCGCCACGGGTTCGCAATTTAATCGCGGGACGAGCGAAAAGAATCCCTGGAAACTTTTCGAACAAACGAGTTTTCGTTCGAAAGAAACCGGGTGGAAAGAAAAAGTAGAAAGTAGATTGAATCGTCCGTCATATTTGCATAACCGGGGATCCGGTTGGCCGGACTGGCGACGAAGGATGGGGATTTCAAACTTGTCGGGGCTTTCCGTCCGCGAACGTTCGGGGCAAATATGAAATTTCCTCGACAAGGGATGAAATAACGCCCGATAGAGTACCGATTTCAATTATCGACAATCGGAACAACGTCGTTTCTGGGAACGTTAACCGGAGACAGTGAATATCGACGAGATTTCCATTACACGCGATACCGAGTAATTCGCGAATCTCGTTTGCCCAAATTGTAAATTGATTACACGTTCTATTGACGGGTATACAATTTGTCGATCCGCGACGCGAATTAGTATCGAACGTGATGTTCTTATCTGCGAACCGAACCGAGAATTTCGGATCTCTCGTTGTATCAAGCATTACGATTAAATTAAATTTCTGTAAATGTATTCGATAGTATTGTTCGAACAGGTGTGTCTACTCGGAACTACGTCCAAGTTACGCGGGTCGTAAGCATCCTCGCGATTTAAACGTACTGTCGAGTATCGATGCTTGTAAATCCTCCTTTAATTGTTTCCCCTGCATCGTTTATCGGTATTTCCGTTAAACTCGTTGAAACGTATATTAAATATACTGTTTCAGGTATGGATGAAAAAACATCGAGAAAATTACAAAGATCGAGATTCTAGAAACAGAAAAATATTACGAACGGTATTATCCTTGTTATTATAAATGGGATTAATTTTCTAAATACAAGAGTAAAGGTTAAAATTAAACATTCTGGCGAAGAATAAATAAGCTTTGAACGGTAGCCTCAAAATTGTGTCCTTATCATTGATCGTTCAGGTAGATCATCTCTGACCACTGGCGAGGACTGATTGTACTACCTCTGACACTAATTTACCGAGCAACAATAATGCATTGCTAATTTAGCTTCCCCGTATTGTTCACAAAATATTATATTTGTTCCAAGGATAAAGAAAGATTTTCTAAAATTACTCCAAGCCTTGTATTCGAGGTAAACGATGTTTAAATTGATCAAACAAAGAGTCTTATTGCTCGAAATTTAGGGGCAAACGCGAGATCGAAGTTCCGCCGAGACGGCTCTAAGAAACACAACTTTTATCGTGATTTAAAAGAAGAATGAGGGTGAACGAGGCTGTTGGGGATCACAGTTAATTTTATGCTCGCAGTCGGCCCTGCGATGGCGACCTTCGTCGCGTCGCTGCCGCGTGTAATGCCAACCTTTTTGTGCCAAAAGTGACTCGAAGGATAGAAATTCCGCCGCCTTGATCGGCCAGGCGAGCTCATCGAGATTCTTCGGGCACTCGATGAAAGCGGAACCACTCGAATCGTTTATACCCATTCGAGCAATCCCGCGAGTACGTAAAGACGCGGAAAACGATCCGTGATTGGCTGCAATTGGAACTCATCGTCGCGATCTTTTGTCCGCCAAAATCAATCCAAGATGAATCGAATCCGCGAAAGAATAGCTCGTTCCCTCAGAAAACATTGAGAAAAGAGAGTGCCTTTCTCGATCGAGATTAAAACCAAAGAATCGAAGCTGTATAACGAAGTGCTTGATATTTTTGCAGTGGTCTTTGTCAAAAATGAGTAAAAGAACAGGCGATTGGAACTTATTGCCGCCATTTCTGGAGAAAGGATACTCCTTAACCACTTAAGCTTCGCGAAGTGCAATGCACTGTTCGGTTTATTTACAAATATGTGAACCAGCCGTCCCCGTCTTTGCGTCAGGATTATTTGAAACGAATCGTGACAGCGAATGGGAAGATATGAAACAAGAAAACACAAGTATCTGGTCCCCCTCTCGGCGATAATTGGATTCTTATTACTCTAAAAGGTGTTTCGCACCCACCTGTTGAATTTTTGGACGTATTAAGATGAAAAAGAGTCTTTAAGAATTTCTCAGAATAATCTAGGATTTACTGCTATTCTAGTCGAAATAAATCAAACCGACTTATCCGAGTTTTCTCGAATAAATTGTCGAAAAATTCCTCTCTTTCGAACCAACAATACCTTCGTGTTTTGTTACAATTTTTTAGTAATTTAATAAATATTCTCGAACATGTGCAGCTCTGTAACTTCCAAAATATGCGTTGCACGAAACAATTTCGTATATAAAAGTTGCATGGTTGCATTTTTGAAATTTGAAAGTTAATTTTGTATGAAAATACGGAAGAATATCGAATTCCGGGTAGAAAAGTATTGAGTTTTATTAGCCCTAAATCTAATAGCTAACGAATAATTTCGCTTCATTTCTTGACAATTTTCTTCACGTAATATCAAATTGGAGACTCGACCTTATCACAGATTTCTGTAGAATAGTGAAAATTATCAAGAAATAAAGTGAAATTACTCGTTGGCTATTAGGTTTAGGGTTAATAAAGGTCAATACTTTTCCATATTTTGATATAAAAAATATATTATTCTATTTAAAAAAACAAAGTTAACCTTTAAACCATGCAACTTTTCTGCATAAAATTTTTTCATCTAACGCATATTTTGGAAATTACAAAGCTGCACAAGTTGCGTGAACCACCTTGTATGTTAATTGTAATTAAACAAATTTTGTTAAGAAAAAGGTGCGACCCAAGGCGAGACCAGCGAGACGTTTTCATTCAACCCGTGTGGTTTAAGATCCGCTCTTATCGATTTCGACGTTCATTATTTATAATGTCGAACCGTACCCCTTTTACGCAACGATACCGAACCGATACAGAACTCGAGCGCAGGTATAAAAATAGCTAATAAAAATAATCCTCCCGACACAGAGCATTAAATTCGCTTCCCTTTCGCGTTCCCAACGAAAGCGTCTCCCCGTCTCTTTGAAAACGGTCATCCAATACGAATTTTCTCGCCTCCGTCAACGAAACTTTCCGGTCCCTCGTACCGCGGTACAAATTGTACAGCACGGGGAACTCGAAACGCGACAATTTTCACGGACAGAATCGACGCTAAAACTTTCGACGAACATCTACTTGACATTCGGCCGCCGACAGAGCGACGACAATTTGGTCGAAATTTAAATATTAACCTCGAAAAGTTTCTACCCGCTTGTGTTTCCCATATTTGACGATTCACCGTACCAACCGTTTCACCCACGTTAGTATTTCTATTTACAAACGAATTCTTGCGCGATATTATCCGTTTATCATCGAGTTTACTGATTACAATTTTCTTTTTGGAAAAAAATAGAACGTCCGACTAATCCGGTAGCAGTGTCGCCATGTTTGTCTCGATGAGCATTAATCTCGTGCTCCTGTACTGTTTAGTATTTCTTTTCCCCATGACTCTTTGCATTCACGTGCTCCCTCAAAGCGTCCGTATTTTCACAATTTCCCAGAGTGACTGCAATTTACTAAAGTAACCCCGGAAACGTAGTAATTCATAGATCGCCCGAACCGTACCCGGAGTCTCGACGACCACGGAACTTTTCAGTCTCCTCGTTGCTTCTTTCAAACGAGGCCACGACGTAACCGAGGAATAATCGTAAACAACGGGGTGCTACGTTCGACGATTGATTTAACGGAAAGAAACGAGGAAATCGCGCGGCAGTTACAAGTGGTCGTTCGTTTCGAGTAGGCTAATTTAATTACGACCTGGAATAATTTAATTTTAACCACAGTGCTCGTTGAACTCGTTTCCGTCGTTGATTTAATTTCGACGCAAACGTGTACCGCGTCTAAAAAAAAAATTCGAATATTCGCCCCGTTCGAAAAAACATTTTATACGTTGTAAAATGCATTCCGTTCGCGACGATCTCGTAACGTATTCCCTTTATGGCGTATTCTTAGGGGATTCGGAATAATGTATAAGAAAGGAGGAATGTTTCTCGCAAAGCACCAACCACCAGAAACGGTTTCCCTTCGGAAAATCTTGGCTCTCGACTTCCGTCTGACCGAGAATCGCAACGGTTCGCGGTGCCAAAAAATAAAGGAACATCGCTTTGTACTTTTGTTCATGAAATATTTCCTTTCGGTACGAAAACAGCACGGATAAAGGGGGAATAAAAATCCAATACAGTGGAAGGTACAGTTTCTTTTCTGGTATTCTCCCATTTCTTCGACGGTCAGACCCTCGGGGAAACGATCAAGTTTTCGCGCGTTTCATCCTATCCGGCGTAAAATCGACGTTCCCTCACGTTCGAATCTGTTTAACAGTTATTCCGAGACACGCCGTGCATTTCGCGCTGGCTAAAGCTTTTCTTAGACACCGGTCAGTCGGAAGAACAACCGTGGAACCGACGGGCCTGCGGTTTCCGCGACAATTCCCTGGCACCATCTTCGAATACAAATTAGACGATCGACGAAACCGATATCCGATCGGATTTATTCCTCCGTGTACCAAAATACTGTACCACGTTAGACTGATATTAATACTATTTGTTGAAACATTGTATTCGGGTTACGCTGGTTAAAAAATTTGATACGATATTGACGATACACCGGAATACGATCCGAATAAACAAGAGGAAAACCAGCAATGGGGGAAACAAACCGTCGCCTCGTGTTTTCAATTAGCCGCTTTATTAACCTCGTTAGCCGACGTGTCAAAGCGAAACTTTTGGAAAGGGGAATGGCGGCCAGGTAGGAAATTTTCGTGAAATTACGTCGGGTTTGTCGAGTCTCCAACTTTTCCCGGGACGGCGACGCCGAAAAGCATAACTTCAAGGCCCGCCTCGCGGATAGGCGTAATACTTAGTTTCCTTTGCAATGCTAATTCCGGCCAATTTGCAAGTACAACGAACGCGATTTGCCGGAACGAATCGGTCGTTTTCTCGGTTTTCCCTCGACGCTTGTCGTCTCAAGGAATTCCGCTAATTCTTCGTACCAGCAGGGGATTCCCCGAGGGGTTGCTGTCGCCACCCTTTAACGACGTTCGACCGAGAAAAGTGGAGCAAGGGTTGAAACTTTGCGAACAACTTCCTTTCGGATCCCTCCCCACTTCTATTGTTCCAAAGAACCAAACGATCGATAAATTATTGACTCTCCTCGCGAACATTATTTCCTTCGGCCTCGTTAAGCTCCACTTTTCGTCTATTCCACACTTTACTGTTCCGTATCGGTCATAAAAATCTATGGTGTTGATTTTATTCGAATATAATATCTAAAGTTGCCAAGTATCATTAACTAAGAGAGGTATTATATTCAGCATTTCCTCCGTTTTTCTAACTTGAAATATTTCTATATTCTATTACAGTAAAGAGTGAAAACTTTACGATTCTTCGTTCAAAATTAATCCAAACGTTCGAAGCGACATTTTTTCGTCTGACCATAGACAAAACCGAGTTCATAAACTGTCGAGTGCAGACTCGGAAACCCCGGGGCGCCATTGTTGCGCGCGTATCCCCCAAACTATATTCGGACTCGATTTCCTCTAAAACGATACGTTTCGCGAGAAAACTATATTTTACAATGTCCACACATTTTTTAACAAACGCCACTTTTGTCGTTTGGCGAAAAAAAAATTCGTTCGACTCGAGGTTAAAGCGATTTCGTTCGATCGCGAGAATCATGAAGGGGAGGTCTTTATTCGTTAAACGTCCAACGATATCGGAAAAATGCAGCTACACGAATGCCAAAAAACTGAAATTTGGAACAGAGTCAGGGAAACTCGAGAACGTCAGCGCGGGTTTTCGTCCAACGTTCCGTAACATCGTTTCGGCTTATTCACCTCGCTTTTAATTTATCGATGTATTTACAGGACTCGCTTTTGCTGTTGCTTGCACACGTTCCCAGATTTATTAATACTATTCATCGCGTCGAACGATCCGGCCCGAAAACGGAATAAAAAAACAACTGAAATGCCGTTGTTGTTGCGCGATGTTTGTTCCTCCCGGCTATCATCGAGGCGAGAATTGATATTGGTTTTAATTTTTTCCGTTCGGTAAAATCGATCGTCGCGAGCGTAACGCGTTAATTCGTTCGGATCCGTTTCGAATAATAAAGTCGCGTGGACGCGGTCAAAAGGCAAAGGGCTGCCACGCGTTTCGATAATTTGATATTATTGGAAAGCCGGGAATATAGGTTGCGATAAGGACCCCTGTGCACGTTCTCACCTAATTTCCACGTGGAATAATAAACCATACCGCGACCGTGGAAACGCTACGTCCGACGTGGAAATATTCGCGAAACGTTCGACGTTTCCTCGCGAGACGGAAAACACGAAACGCAAAAGGGATAAAGAGAAACCGTTTTACTGTCGCGTGCTCGTCGACAGTTAAGTGGGAAATCATGGCTTATCAAATTTCGTCCGGAGGCTAATCTCCTCGAAACGGGATTAGTTTTTAATTACTAGCGTTAGCCAGAAAGCCCGGCGTGATTTATTAATGAGACAGACTTTAAATCTTGGGGAATAATTTACGCGTAATTTATGGCTTTGACAATTTCCGCGAGTCTCCTTTAATGTCGCTTCTAAGTAAAATATCTCGTCGTATCGTGTTAATTAGATCTTCGAGCAATTCCTCGACGTTTCATATTATAAAATGTCTGATCAAGCACAATATAGTGGATACGATGAAATTATATTAAATGCTACCCAGTACGTTGGTCATCACGGTTTGTATAGCCGTCTAATATTGTACGATTTAACATCGAGCATTATACAAGTTTGAAACTAGTATAATTAGAAAACTGATTTTACGTATACATGGCGTATGGTAATGGTATGCAAAGCATGTCTAGAATATATTTCATATTACGTGTGCTTGGTACGTTCATCGTACGCGTATACGTCACAAATGTGTACGATCTAATAATTCGATGCGATATTCGAGATAGTAACAGTGACACTATGCTATCCGGCGTATGATATTTTTCTGGCCAGCTCCGTCACGTGTCAATCTTCCGCGCGATTAAACCCTGTCGGCGAATAATTTAATGTACACACGGCCATTTTGCACACATTTATTCCGGGAAAGGTAATTTTATATGTTCCGCTGCGTGTTTGCACGACAAATAGAACGCAAGAGCGTGCAGGTCACGAAACGAGTATTTCGAACTACGACAATAACTCGGCCGTAGCCTCGTAGTAAAAATATGGAGCCGCGCGTAACTTTTATCCCGAGTATGATAACAGGATACCGAGGACCATGAAATCCCGGAAGAATATTCTTTGTGAATCCCCTTTCGTAACTCGAATCAGAAATATATTGAAATAACAATTTCTTGACTGTTAATCATTAGACTGGGGATATATGTAAAAATATAAGAAACACTTAAATTGAAACACGAATTATTCTATTTAGAGATTGAGTCAACCCTCAACAAAGCTTCTCCGCGTCTGTTAATCGTCCTCGCAATTGTCGATCTCCGGCGTAATTTTATTTTTATTACAGGTAACAGGAAACAGTACTACCAAGTAAAATCGTAACTTCTCGATCGTGAATTATTTCGCTGGAAAGTTCAGGGCGACCGTGGCTGGTGATTCGGATGAGAATTTACGGGTGAAACAGCAACGTTTTAACGCTCTCGAATGTTTACGTAACATTCGGTCTCGATCGCGAGGCACCATCGGGCCTTGAATAATTTACGGAAACGTACGAATCGGAGAAATGCGAAAACAGCCGCGAAGAAATCGATGACATCAGTCCCCCTTTGTTACCAAAAGTATTCTTAACCCTTGGACCAGCGGATTTCCATGAGAAATCTTTCGACGCCTGTTTCCTAATACATATCTCGTCAATGGAACACGAAGGCGAGAGAAGTCCGACAGAGAATAAACGTCGATAAATTGCGAACGGAATAGAACGATCGTATTCGATGCTAGAGTCTATCAGTCCGCCTATCCATCTCCTCCCTTTGACCAGGATTCTTCAAATTCGAATAGAAAATCCTCTATTCGAGCTCCCGGCTGTTCCTCGCCAAAGAGGAGATATCTTCCATTTTAATTCCGCCTCTTTGAACCAGGCGCGTCCAATTACCAACGTGCAGTGTCGTCGGCTGATAAGACCTCCGCTGTTTCGTCGAATCGACCCGCAGAATCCCGCGAGCCGAGGATTAGATCATAGTTGGACTGATCTACATGATAATCGGGGTCGGTCGGGGCTTCCCCCTCGAATACCTGCGCCGTATAAATTAATATTTCCAAGTGGAGCAGACGGGAAGACCGACAAGTGTTTCGCGTGCTTGCTCTTTGAGAGAACGAAGCTAGGCTGGCTCCCAACAACGGATAACCAACGACTCTTTGTCACGGATAAAACAGCCAAAACGATCCTCGGTTCCGACGCGTTCGACCGAGCATTGTTCCAAACGACCCCTTCTCCTCCTGCAATTCATTTCCTCGCCGACGAGAAAACAATCCCTTCGTTCGCCAAAAGTGACCGTTCTATCGTTTACAACCCTCAAAAATTTTGTGTCCGAACCGCTCGAATTCGACGAGATGATACGAATATTCTAATTAACAGAGCGTCTGCCTGAAACAATCAACATAACGGATTTGAGGCGTTTATTAAGGGGGTGTTCTAGCGTGAATCTTTAAAAAAATAATTTGGAAATGCCTGAATTCCTAGAATTAAATTGGTCGACGTTCATTCGGAATATTTAATATTTGGTCTACCAACAAAAAAATTTTATAGCGACTCCGAAGAAGTTTTCTTTTTTTTTGGTATCTTGTCTGAAATTTATGCGTGGTATGAAAATGCAAACTAGCGTATTCGGTTTCTCTCGAGCTGGAATTGCCGTAACAGGAGCCTTCGCTGCGTTTTTATGAAATTCTGATGAAATTCCCCGCTCCCCGAACTAATTCCGTCGTCGAACGGCAGTCGTAAGCCTTTCTTACTGTTCGAAGACACGCACCCGTGGGCTTTTTCCTTTGTTTTCGTCGTCGGCTGTCCTGTTCCGTCTCCTTTCCCTATACGCCACACGAATTTCGCCTTCCCGAGAGTCCCGAGCTGGCCTCTACGTCTTCCGCTAATAGACCTAGCCGTATTTATAGGGTCGCTTATTTAGAAGCTCGCAACTGAATATTTAGAGTTGCCAGTTACCGGTGTCTCGCGAAACTCGAGGCTCCCTTCCAACTTTCGTTCGTCAATATTTGATGAAGGTGGATGGGCGTACGGAGATAAATCCTGCGTCTTTCGATGAACGCAAATTTACGGACCAAACCGAACGGAAAAACGAACGTGCGCGACTAGCTTCGACTTTTCCTGTTGCGTGGATGTTTCGAAGCCCGGCAATCGAACACGTACATTCGCGTGAAATATAGCGTGAAATGTTTATTTCTCAAAAGAAAATATAGTAAATTTATTTGAAAAAAAAGACCTCGTGGAAAGATGTTTTATTTTCTGGAATATTCGTGAAGAATAGACTGGACATTTTCGTCTAATAAAAGTCACATTTAACTGACGGCGAGGTTCGTTTCAATTTGGCCGAATTTGACCCTTGTTTACGATTTCATCCCCTACGTTCAATGAAACGTAGCCCTGCCTTTCGGTCCGTTACAACTTCGCGTCAGTTTGCGCGACAGTGACAAATAGGCTGAGGAGATTTGGAGGTTTTCCAATGTCTTCCCTACGTGCCATCAATTATTTCTTCGTGCGTTCGTCGATCAAACGTCGACACCGAGGTGAAAGTTCAGGGAAACGTTCGTTTCGATCCGCGATACCTCTTTCCTCGGACAATGGCCGAAGACGAGTATCGAAATTACAAACTTCGGGTTCATTTTTAATGGCTCGAGAGGAGTTGAAAACTTTCCAGACCCACGGTACTCGTTAAACTAAATGAAAAATGGTCTTCCCGCGGACGAAGTTCGATCCGCGGATAAATTTTATTTACATCGTGTCTGAGAAAAGGTCGTAAAGTACGAAAGAATCGCGAAAAAATTTCTTAATAAATTCGCCAAGAAAATGTAGACGAAATCGATTTATATTTATGACCTATTTCGTTTGATGTTTCGAAACGAGAATGAATTACATGAATGCTTCAATTAGTCTTTTGTCCGATGGATTATTACTCATCGCCGAATTTAAGCCTTTAAATTTGTATATTTCTCGTTGCACCTTTACGGAAATATTACCAATGAATCGGGGAATTTTCATTGTGTTGGAAAGCACAAACACGACCTCGTTCTGACTCCCTATTTTAAATCAAACACAGTTCGAATCATTTCTGAAAAAACTTTCAGCCACGTATAATTAAAAGTAGACCGAATAAGGTCATGTTTGAACTCATTTCCAACGGGAAAATCTCACCAGACCGTTTGTAATACTCTCATGAATATACGATGAAACATATAAAAATTTTAAATTTCGTATCTTTCCGCATATCGCACGAGCCCTGAAAAAATACAATAAAAAATCGTCGCGCTAACACCTTATCGCATTTTAAAATTGTTATACCTTGGAAATTCACTGACCAAGAGGAGAAAGTTTATCACAATTTGTTTCGTTCCGACAATCGTCGAAAACGTTTATACTGTATTTCATTGTCTCCTAATTCAATATAAAATTTACTGCGTTTAAGACACAGCTATTCAATTTTTTAATTGTGCAAAGTCGAGCCAGGAATTCATCAAATTTCACCCGTTCCTTTCAACATTTTAATTGTTCGAGAATTAATTTAAATTTTTAGATCGAGCCACGGCCGAAAACCCGGTCAAATTCTTTCGAAAAGTGTCCGTAAAATTTCGTGACTTCGCTTTGACCCGTTTTTAATTGTTACCGTTTCAGAAACCCACCCCCAATCTGTTTTCTCATTGATACAAGTAAACCGTATTGCAACAATGCCTCTCGTTTTGCAATTATTGGACAAATTCCTAATGAAACGAAACAGTAATAAAGAATTTTCATTATTTCAATAATTACAAACGAAAGATCGAGACGGTTGCTTCGAATAAAATTTGTCGGTCAATAGAAAGAAATATGGTATTAATACAAACGAAGCACGACTACGTCTTTCACAAAGAACTTTTTCTCAGAAATGGGTTCGATCTGCTTAACAGAGTTCATCGAAGTTATGGATTTTTCATTAAACCTATAGATGATCAGGATCGGGATTCTCATCCTGGCTCCTGATCGACTACACGGGCAATTTCTTCCTAAATTCGGTTACATCGACATGTTCACGGTGGGAGTTCTCCAAAGAGTATAGTAAATTATTGATTGTCGAATTTGTAACCAGCAAATTTCATCGGACGCTCGATTCGCGAAAATAAATTTTGATCTTAGGATGTCCAAATGAATTTTCGATAACTCGTATGCTGCAATTTATACATTATATTTTTTTCTTCTAACCCAGTAATGCTATCGATATACTTTAAGTGTTATTTGATATCGTTAAATAAATCTAGAAGAAGGTAACTTTTGTACCTATGATTAATAAAACTTTTCGTTCGCGTTGGTGATCCTGAATTTTAAAACACGTTGAATCACCTCGTTGAACACCTTCTGTAAATACAATATTTTGATAATTAACTATGGTAGACTTTAGAAACTTAAACTCTTTCTAGCATTGTCATTTGACAGAAATTTGCAAATATAGTTTCAGTAAGTTTTAATCGAAAAGTTATATTTTAAAAAAAATTCTCATCCGAGATTCTTGCTAATCTAAACTCTGATGGATCTGTATGGAACAACGTTCTCTGTGATAAACTAACGGTTTCACGAATTTCTTTAACATTAAGTACACAGAAAATGGTCGATTATGGAAAAGTAAAGACTCACCAACGACGAAGGAAGCAGCGTTCGATCCGTGGGGAAGATCACACCTCGTGCAGCAGTCGAAGACACCAAGAACAGGATGAAACAGAACCAGTACTAACCGCACGTTTTCACGGAATAGTTCGGTCCTTTGGGGGAAATGATCGGGAACAGTCGTTCTTCTGTGATTCCATGCACTGACACGAGACGAACCGGAGAAGCACGCGCGACCAGGAAGCCGGAAATATGAAGCAGCGCGCACGTCCTCGCGCCCCGAAGGCCCGCGCACCACTGACTGAATTTACTCGTGTCGACGGCACGCGTTACTTTACGGAAACACTATGGCAGAGGGGTGGAAAACAGGGCTTGGGAAGGGGGATGGATATTTCCAAGAGTGCGTATTCTCGAACACCGGGTCCGCTGCTTCATATTTGCGAGCATCCGCCAACGAACGCGCACGAAATACAACCGAAACGCTGCCCCGACCGCCGAACACGAACCGACCCCCACCGCGCATGCTCCTGCGCGCGATTTCGCGCCATTAATTCGCGACTACGCGCGATGGAAGAAAATTTCAAAAATATTGTAAAAACATTGAAAACTTCGATACTCCATTATGTAACAAAATATAGGTATTATAGTAATAAATGTGATCAACATTTTTGCAAAATGCAACGTCGATATTTAAACAAAATAAAACTATTTTTCTCGTATAATTCCTTGGGTCGTTTCGCGTATAAAGGTAACGTTATGGTAATGTCGTCGTAAACTAAACGATTCGCGAGATGTTTCAGCTTTCTTAGCGATACTTTAGGCGTTTCCTTATCTCTACGGCCTTATTCACACTTAGCGTAGCTTGCGTACTGCCGAGAAAGTTTAATGTACTGTTTAGTTTACGTTCGTATTACCGTAACACTTTTACACGCGTGGCTCGAGGAATCGGGTCTGACAAGAAAAATGATATAATTGTGCAAATTTCATGCTACTTACATAATGTAAGAAAACATTTATTCCGTGTCGATAAATATGGTTTCGCGACATATTAATAATGTAGGGCAGTTTAATCCCGACGTTGAATTTTTGTTCGTCTTGTACATTTACCGCGTCGTGCTTAATATCGTGTCGGGGAAAATAAGGGGCAATATGGCGCTTAACAGCTGATGATTTTACAATCGTACCATATGGCGCACTCGGCAGTTAAGGGGTTAATTAATTGCTGCATGAAATAGTTGTTAGATGGTACGAGTTACGAGAAGATATAGTCAGGCCTTCCACGTATAATACGACTGCGGGCATAAATAACAAACTAAATTCGTTCAATGCGTACAATAACGCGTAATATATCTACGCTACGGACAATATTGTTATTAGTCCAGTAAACTCAGTGCCGTTAACACCGAGCAGTATAACCGCCCCACGTTACAATAACAGAATGCAATATACAAGGCGAACCGCACGAATTTTGTGGAACGATTCGGATCAAGGACGCCACATCGTAATGTATTCCTTGGAAATCGCTTCTTCCGAAATCCTCAACATCACCTTCGGTATTTCGAACGGAGCTTCCGACCTTCCCACGCCCTGTCACCGAATTTTTCCGGCTGGGAATGATCCCGTTCGAGAGAGGGTTGAAAGACATAATTCCGCGACGATCCGCGCGCCCCGAAATTGTACCACTCGCGGCTTCGAAAAAGATCGAAATTTGCACGACGAGCCCGCGGTACGATGAATATTAATGAACTCCGACGCTGAAAGAATATTTCGAGCGGGTAGAACGAACAAAAGCGGGCGGAACAACCCTCGCAAAGGGGTTGTGCGCGTCGCTGCGATGCAGTTTTCTTCGGCACTCGAACCCGCGTCGCGATACACTTTCTTGCGGACCCTACTCGACCCGTCCAAGAGTGGCCCCGAAGTTTCGGTGAACCTTCCTGCAACCCTGACGAGAATCGCGAGGGTCTCTCGGTTATTACCCTCGATTCGCCGCCCTTTCTCTGCGTTTTCCCTCCCCCATTCACCGACGCGACCCAAAGAATCCAGCTCCCGGCCAAAGGGACGCGATAAAACGAAACGGGAGCAAGGGTATTTTTACGAACACGATGGATTCCGGATTCTGCGTCTGATCTTTTCAAATTCAGCATATAGAAGACTCGTGCACGCCCTTTGCGACGGATACAGTCCGTTCCC
This sequence comes from Colletes gigas, assembly GCF_013123115.1. Lineage (NCBI taxonomy): Eukaryota > Metazoa > Arthropoda > Insecta > Hymenoptera > Colletidae > Colletes > Colletes gigas. The sequence continues at coordinate 1,782,787 of NW_025106664.1, forward strand.
ACGAAACGAAAGAAGAAATGGCTAGGAAAAATAAAATAAAATATTATTATATACCCGACCTAGGGAAAACAATAATAAAGTTTCTCTCGAATTCGTTTGTGTCGAAAATAAGTTCCGCGAAGTCACCTTCGCCTTCGAGTCTCGAAACCTGTCGATTATTCGAAATAGCTGGCGTTTTGCCAACGGTAATCAACAAAATGCATCGAGAACTTCCTCCTCCGTGTACCGACGGGTTTGCAAATTTCCATAACGGTAAAAATGGGGGAGAAAGCTGATCGCAGCATTTTGATGAACGATTTCGGGCTCTGAGAGATTGTATCTATTTCAGCGTGATGGGGCTCCACCACATTATTCAATTAACGCGTGGCAACACTTAAATGAAACCTTCGGAGAGAGGCGGATAGGACGAGGATGTCTAGTATAATAGAATGGCCTTCTCGATCGGCTGACCTTAATCCCTTAGATTTCTTTTCGCGGGGTCAATCAAAGACAATGGTCTACTCCTAGGAATATTTCAAAATGTTCCGCGGAGAAAGTTTAACGAACCTATTATAAACAGATGTGACAGAGAAGTTTCGATCATTCGCGAGGTATCCTGTGAAGGATCTAAAGAGAGGCAGAGCTCGCGAACGATCGTTTTTTACGAACCGTTTGACGTTCTTGGCAACGTAAGAACGAAAAAGGGTTGTTATTTCCTTGCTTCCGAGCTCCTCGTAAAATGCCTGCTCCCCTTTTATTACGAACTTCTGTTTTGCTACCGAAATTTCGTAACGATTCTAACAAGCACTCGCCCGGTTGTTCCAGTTCACCGGAATCGGATCCTCTCCGAGGAATCTCGGCCGACATGGAATGTCTTTAAATATATTTTAAGAAGTTATCGCGATTCTGGGCCACGCGTCAATAGCACTCCCGATTGGAAAAGGAACCCGTGTTTCTTCCGACGAATATCTGCGTCTCGGCTGGAATACCGCCTTGTCGATAAAAGTCAAAGCCCGAGGAAGTCTAATGAATATTGACACACACGACAGAATCCTTTTTCTGGGCCGCGATTCCTCCGCTTCCGCCCCGGTATCGCGTTTCTGGCAGCATCGCCTCCGTTCGCGTTAAAAGCAGACCGAATCGATTCAATTGTATTTGTAGGTCGTACGAAAATTGTGGCACGATCAGGATGAAAACGCAAACAAACATCCAACGATAAGAGAAGGGAACGCGATTTGTTCCGCCTTTAAAAAAGATTGTTTTAAAGCGAAGTATCGTAAATGGACTATCAAAAATAAACGCCGTTTAAAAACCGATTGGAAACGAATGGAAGAAAAACAAAAGGTGTTTCGTTTGGTTAAATCAAATTTTCAACTTGAACTTTTCGCTGTAAGTAAATTTATAGCCTACAACCCTTGGAATTCTGTCGAGGAAGAAGCAGCTCGCTGCAAAATGGCAGAACGAGTGCTCTTTTTCCCGATCGAAGTGAATTTTGCGAGCGTCGATCGGACAGAGGACGCGTTGTTAATTGTTTTGTTTCAAAGTTCTCCGGGGCGTGAAATTCCGTTTTCCAGCGGAACGAGACAGTTTCAATCGAGACGCCTGCAGGGAGAAAAACAATACGTCGAGACGCGGAACGGAACAAGTTAAGTGACAATGAGGAGAGAGCAACGAGACGCGACCGGAAGAAGAGGGAGAAGGGAATCCGTGAAAAACGGAGAAAATCGCATTGCACGGGGCAAAATGAAATATTCAAGGGGACAGGACAGGGAAATATGCGATCCGTGCCGCTGGTGTAAGGGTCGAGGAACGAAGGCGGTCTCGAAGAATGAAAAACGAGCGAACGTCGCCTTTTTTCTCACGGTTGCCGGAAGGAATTGAGACGAGCCGGAGGAAAGGGTCGAGGGACGAGGGAAACGAACACACGAATATAACCAATAAAACACGGGGATCCTAGGAGATGTTCCGTTCTGGCATTTATTGTGATTTTGCTTTCAGGAATTGTGGATGGTATTTTTGGTGGCCCCCGTGCAGACGAATCTGGGTCGCTTTGACGAAGAATTTAGGCGGCCTTTAAATACTGGATGTTCGCGCCTAACTTCATTAGCCAGAATATCTCCCCCACGTATTAAAAAAAAGAATTAAAAAGATTCATTTTTAAACACATTTAGCAGTACTAGCCTAGTCTTGTTGAAATTGAATTTTCAAAATTCAAATTTCCAACCCCTGAGGCATAAATGCGCCCTCGAACGAAAATAGTCAGATTCTAAATTAATATCTTTGACTAATATATTTACAATTCTCATGGTTTCAGGCGCAACATTTATTTCACGGTTATTTTTGCTGAGATTGCTGACTTTTTTTGGTTGACCCATTCGAGATCTGTCCTCGATTCTTTGCATCTATTTTTAATATTGCGCACAGTTGCGCGTGATTTGTTATCCGTTTCAATCATTTTTTTCGAGAGACTTCATCCTCGAAATTTTTTATGAATTAGATAAAATTAGGTCGGTTCGATGCTTCTGGTGAATAAATGATAAATCGAAAAGGATGTTCCTACTAAATAACTAAATAACAAATCGGATAACGTCGAATTCTGCGTTTAAGATAAGGTTCGCTGATTCAACAGACGAGTCCATCAGCGAAACGTAGACGAGCCGCCATTTAATTTTTCCTAACCATTTTATCTCGATGCTCGAAATCCGGAGCTCGTTATACAATTTATCCGAGGCACGGATTTGCTCCCGGAGAAATCGTGCCTTCGGTAAATAAACACCGTGAAAGAGAATTTCTTTTAAATTCTAATTTATTCAGAAGCAAAATAAAAGTTATATTAAAAATATAAAAGGGAATACCAGCGAAAAACTCGAACTGAAATGTCAAAGATTAACTCTGGTACGTTTCATTGCACTCTGATGTCCAAATAATCGACGCATTCTATCGAATCAAAATAAACACGAGAAAAATGTTGTGTCTACGGTCGTTTAAACGCAGAGATCCTTTTTGTTTTTAAAAACGGACGGCTTTCGAGAAATTTGGAAACTCGATAAAAAAGGAGGGAATTCGCTGTCGGTTTGTTTGCTCGTTAAATGTGGACGAAAATCGTTCGGGTCGATTAGAATTTTAAAAGAGGTCGAGTAACCTCTAACCCAGAACAGCTCGTTCGAAGAAAAAATTATCGCCGGCTCGAATAAAAATATTAAACGGGCACAAATGTCGGGCGTCTTTTAATAGTTCGTCTAACCCAGTTTCCGCTTCTCCCCCTCCTGGCCGACCAGCTCTTTAATCTCGTACAGTTCCGCGATTTCTGACAAGTTCGTTAACGTCCACCGCCGTGGAACCGAGGATTCAGAAACTAATCATCCCCTCATAAAGGGACCGTTAACGAAGCTCGACCGCTGGGTCGATGCCACTGAAAATTCCTTTACCTTGTTGCCATTGTACATTTCCCAACTTTTTCCCGCTAAAACCACCAGACTTTTCGCCTTAAAACGCGCTCGCGTATGCCCGCTTCGTCGTTTCAACATAATAAATCAAATTAAGAATTTAATTTGAATGAATTCAAGAATTTAAACGAAAAGTCTTATTTACTGGAATCAAAAATTACGCGCGATAAAATGGCGCAAAATTTAAAAATTACAATTAAATAAAATAAGTTTTAATACCTCGTCTTTCTATCGTCTCTATAAAATCAAAGCATTCGGATCAATAAAGGTAGTAGCAATGAAATAAATTTGAGTATTTGATGCACTTACCTCGGATCGATGAAAAGAATCTTAAAATCCTCATCTAAAATATAACGAAATAAAAAAATTATTGCTAAGAATAATTGTTTCGAGATACTGTTGCAAAGAGATTTAAATTAATCGATATTTTAAAATGAGTTATTTACAAATTAATTGAACTAGGAACGATTATGAACGATGATGAGAGATCAATGCTTACCAGGTAGCGATTAATCAGCAAGGCTGAAATGAAAAACGTCGCCATTCGCTTCGTAAAACGACTAAAATAAAGAACGAAGAGGCTCGTGATTCTGTTGACAGTCACACTTCTGCGTCAACAGCACATATTTTATTTTTCACCGATCTGATCGATACAATCGTACAATTTTCTTCGATCGATGGGATTACGGTTTTCTTGTTTTTTATTCTTCTCGATTACACGATGACGATTCATTTCTTCTTCGGGGTTCTGCCCGAGTTCACATGAATAAGTAACGCTTACATTGCACTTCATTACAGATTCAGTAATATATATATATATATATTTATATATAATATAATATATATAATAGGTATTTTTTTTAAATATATATATTGCTGTATGTACAGAGGGGCAGGTTGCCTAGTAGGTTTATAACGCCAAGCGACGACTCAAGCAATCGGATGGACGCCATGCTTTTCGTGATAATTGACGCCAAAGATCGGTGCTCTCTTGCTAATGTACCTCAAATCTTTTTATTCCTTCGATTTCAAACTATCGTTCGGGAGTGGTGAGCGATCAAAAAAATTGTTTCCATCAAATTTCTGTCTCGTCCAATATTGATTTCAGCTTTGCTTGTATTCTCGATTAACGTTATCGTGAAGGAAAGACAACGAATCGTTGGTTCAAACCGTCGAGATCATTTTTCCTTTCCACCGGTTTGCAAATAAAAATATTTTGCGAAATTAAAAAGTTCGTCGATAGCGTGGCCTGCGAGGAATTAAACGAGCCACCATTTTCTGGTCGAATTAATTGCAGAAAGGTCGCAGTAAAAATAATTCCGAATTTATTGTAAAGAATCATGACATTTATAAACGTTTGCAAAGTATGCATTGGTATTAACAGTGCTTCGACGAAACAAAGTATTTTAAACGCGAATCAGGTCGTCTAACTTCACTGTTCTGCTTTTTTCCCCCCAAGGTTTAATTAACGAACTCTTACCAACGCGACGACTCTAAACGTTCTCTAGTCAATGAAACGTTAGAAGGCGGAACAGGAACAATTGAATTTCAGCTTTTCCCAATGAATTTCACCAATCCAAGATTGTTGCGAAAATGGGGCATCGAGGTACACGGATCTCAATGCAAAATGGTTGACTTGTCTCGCATATTGGAATTTCGCTTTTCTCGGCATCGACTGACCAGCAACTTTCTAGTTATTGTCACGCATACATCGAAGCCAGAAATCAATACACTTTAATTAAAATTATAATGGTAGAGTATCGAGATTTAATCAAGTATTTATTCAATTAACTCCTCGATAACTTCGATATTCCTCAGCATGTTCTCCAGAGTCTTATTCAACTCTTTTTAACGACTGTTCCACATTATTCACCGCATAAATTTCGTTATTACGTCTCGTTAAATATATTCAGTAATCGATACAACGTTCTTCTTCGTTATTTTTCCAATGAATTAGCTAGTTCGATGTTTACACCATTTTCTCGTCATTTTCCTACTCAAGTATTCTCGATTATTTTTCCTACGTGGCTAAGACTTTACGAACGTATGGAAAATATTTCCATTACGTTTCCCCTAAAATTTTCCTAATTGCAGTCTCAAAGATTCCTCGGTCACCGGAACTTATAAAACTCCAAACTAAAAATTCCCTTTCCTCGCTCTCGTCGACGATCGAATCGCTACGAGAAAAGCAAAAGTCTTTCGATCGAAAGGGGGACGCGTCCAACATCCTCGATTTTCCTGAAATTTCCCCGATTCAACGTCCACGCCGACGTACTTCAGCCGTCGCAACAATTCTATTAACATCGTCACAGGTGCCCGAGCCTTTCGAGGATCTGAATTAGTGTTGTGCATCGGGACGACGTCGTCGAGATTTCAGATTCGAACGAGAACGAATCCCGAAAATGAAAATAAAAGATCGTCGCCGAAGAAACGGTTCTTTGTGTTCGTCGAGGCCGATGAAAAAACGATGAAATATTCAAATCGCTGAAAAGTCCTGGAACAATGTCAAAACACTGTCCCCCCGAAATACCTCAAACGGATCCTGTCTTCGAGTTTCGGTTCGTGAACGGGTCAAAACGAAAATAAAATAAAACAAACATTGTTTCGAACCTATTACGAAGTTTCATTAAATACAACACAGATATATATTTCTTTCTTTGTTGCCAGAGCTGCAATTGAACGCATAACATTTATTTGTCACATGAATTGCACGCTTGAACAGGTCCACGGCCCAATGGCGCCGCGTCCACGCTCAAGAAAACGTACGTCGACGAGACTCGTGAAGTTTCGTTTAATTCGTGGCTACACGTATCCTAAATTTGTGTCGTTAAACGTTCGTCGACCCCAAAAATTTTTCCAAGCGTGCACGCGGCTCGACGCGGTCCTCGAACAAATGTTTTTTCTTTTTAAAATCGATATTTCCCTCCCATGGATCGTCGAATATTCTCCGCTACGAATCCAGGTGCGCTTCAGATCGTCAACGACAATCGTTATCGTGGCGGCTGTGTTCTTTTGAGACCGATTACAACGACAAATCCAGGAAAAGACGAGGAGGAAAACGAAAAACGACGCCTACGATAACAGTACGTTCTTGGAATTATTTCGAAAGAACACAGCCGATCGTTTACGCAATCTCACAAGAACATCGTTCCTTTCGCCACTGCAAAACAATTTTTCTCGGAACTTGCTATCGACACGGTAACAAATGAAACATCAACGATGCGTTCTCCGTCCATTTCGCTCGTAGAAAAATCGTTCTCCCATTGATTATCATTTTCTCATTATTGTCCGTCTGTCTCCAGGTTCGTTAACAAAATCGTTCGAGAAACTAATTAGTACCGTCGATGAAACTATAATGCTGATAGTGGCGAAAGGCGAAGCTCGACGCGTGTTTCAAATTTTTCGCGTCGCGAGAACCCATTTCCGTTCGAGCCTTCGTCGATTTCTCGTCCCGTTTCTCGAATTTTCACCGTCGAACCCGCAAAAATGAACGACGTCCGCTCGCAATCGGTCTCGGATCAGCTCGGTGACACCTCCGCGTAATCAGGCTACAACCGTCATACATATTTATACATGTATACAGGGTGAGTGGCCCAATTTAAGCCATCCTGATTGTTCTCGCCGTCAGTGGACCGACTTCGAAGCCCATCGACCTGGACGATTTGGTACAGAGACTCGTGCAAGATTATATAGTACACATTTTTTTGTTATTCTTCGGCAGCATAGCGGAGAGTGAGCGAATTTTCAGCATTTCCAAAGAGTATGGACCTTGCTATCGTGATATGATACACAATGGAATTAATCTAAGTACGTTGCTCGAGTACTCGATCGCTAAAGTCGTTTAAAAAAGAACCTTCAATCGAACAGTCCACTAAAGAATTCCCGAAGAGAACCTGGAAAAACTTAGAAACGTGGGATAGAAACTATACAGTGAACGTCGCCATGGAATTCAAGCTCTGTCTCACGATCGTTCGAATTTAATTTCCGTTTGCTCTTGGCGTGTCGTACGGTCGTCCAGAATTGTTTCCAGACTCGGCTGGGACCGAACGGTCACGACACCAAGGAACCTCGGATCGCTCCGTCAAGGCGAGAACAATTAGTTGAATTTCACGGCTCACCCTATGTATATATACGTATTTATGTGCACATATATAAATATATCGATCGAGAAAGGAGGAAAGAAAAAGATCGGAACGAAGAACGGTCGGAAACAAGGGTAAAGGAACGACGAACAGGGTGAACTAGAGCCAGCTTTATCACTCGACCTTCCTCCTTCTGTCTTTCCCTCTACCTCGCTCTCTCTTTCCCACGCACACAGGTACACACGAGCGTACACGCACACAAACACACAAGATAGACACGCGTTCACGCACACATGTACAGACATACACGCGTTTCTCTTCTAATATTTCTTCTTCGGTGTCCTTCTTCTTCCTTAACCCCCTTGTATAGCGTTTAGGTGGCCATCCATGTTCTTAGCAATTACAGTTGGCGTTCGCTGGATTGGTCGGCTGATCGGTCAGTCGTTGACCCTTCGCCTGGCCCACGCCACCGACGATCAGGGTTGGATCGTTGTCCAGGGACTCGCTCATCTTGTCGCATATGATGTCCACCAGCTGCTCGAACACCGTCTACGAGGACAGAGGAACTCGTGTTAACGAGACGCCCCTTTCGTTACGAATCAACAAGAATTTTGTCGATACCTTGCAACGGTTTAAAATTAACGCGTAAACGAGTTTTCTTTTGCTACGTCTTCGTGGCGCAAGATTAACTTTACGATAAGCTTCGTCCAAATCTGTGCGAAGAAACTAGGTTTGCATTACTGAATAAATAAATAAATTATATATTTCACCAATATACGTATATATTTATACTTTCCATGGAAAATAAACCACGTTGCTGTAATTTTTATACGAATCTTCCACCTAATTTTCACGTAATTCGCGATTACTGTGAGCACAGAAGAGTCACTCGATTAAATTTTTGGTGAACAACGGTGACAGTCCACAGTCTTGCGGCAGACTGACTGCAAACAGAAAAATTGATCGGCTGGATGTGGATGTGCCAATGCCAATATGTTCGACGGGTTGTGTAAGAGTGATTAACGGTCGTAGACAACCGGCAATGGAGGCCGCATGATCGAAGGTAATGATACAGTACACACACCTTGCAGATGGGAATAAGCATTGAAACGTGACACGATAACCTTTCCGCCATCGTTCGCTAATGATGATAAAACGCGATCGATGCACTGCGCGGATAATGGGCTTGGTAAACAGTCGAAGAAATTGACTTCAAGCGGGGAAAAGTGTCGAGAAACTTGCATAAAATGCGGTCGGTTTGAAAATTCCCTTGGATCATTATCTCTGTTTCGAGGGACGTTAATGTACATTTGTTTATGAATTTCTCGATATTGAAATGATTTTAACGTCGATGATGTTCGATAGCACATAATAAAAGTGCTCCCCAGGCTGAAATCGAACCTCAAATTTATTCGAATCATCCTGTGTTATGGCGCTTGATTCAGTCTGCACGTTTTCGACCTCCAAGATTAAAATTAGATTACGAATTCATTCGATTATTGGCGTTTTCTTGGATCTATATCACGAGATATTATAATAGGAATTCCCAGATTCGTTCAGGTCGAAGTCGAATCTCGGATTTACCTTAATGTTCAAGTTCTCTTTGGCAGATGTCTCGAAGAACTGCACGCCCAGTTGGTCCGCCAATTCCTTGCCTTTCTCGGCGCTGATCACCCTACCGTCCTCCATGTCGCACTTGTTGCCAACCAGTATTACTTGAGCGTTGCCGGACGAGTAAGTGTTGATCTGCGTGATCCAGTCTTGTACCGAATTGAACGACTCCTCGTTTGTGATGTCGTACATTAAAATGAAACCCATAGCGCCTCTGTAGTAGGCCGTCGTTATCGTTCTGTATCTTTCCTGGCCCGCAGTGTCCTGAAATAAAACAAAATAGTCATCCCTGTTCTCCTTCGTTCTCTTTCTAAATAAATCAAACTCCAAACAGTTATGAAATTGCGTATCGCGAACGGGGGAAAAAATTCGTGGAAGCCGATTAAAAAGATACGACCGACTGTCGTAAATAAAAAATACACGCGTGAGGTGTGATATATCTTCTTTCGAGTGATAAATGAAGCCACGTGTGGATAAACTTGTCAGAACGATCGTACGTTTCAGTTCTCTTAGTTTCTACCATATTGTTAAATAACGTAGAAAGTTCTCGATCTTTTCGATAAAATACACAAACGCAGTTACTTTTGGTGAAACTTTTCAAGACCACAATACGAATTTAAAATATAGACGATTAAATCTTCGAGCGTACAATTAACGATTTTTTACGTTTTCGAGCAATCTTTTCAGTGAATTTTGATTAACAATATTTTTCGAGTTGAGTTAGAACTTCAGAATTTTAAAAAGATATTTTTCCACGATTTAAGAGAAATGTGGCGTTTCTGTTTGATTGGCTCGCCTTGTACGCGAGGCTCTAAGCGCGTGGAAAGTTCGATTCGCTAGGAGACAAACGGTCCGTGTAAAAATTAATGAACTACGAAGATTGTCGATGTCGCGCTCGGAACAAACGGTATGGACGTGTACTGACCCAGATCTGTAGCTTCATCCTTTTGTCGTGTCTGAAGACCGTTTTCACCTTAAAGTCGATCCCCACGGTCGATACGAAGGCCGAGCTGAAGGAATCGTCCGCGTAGCGGAAGAGGAAGGACGTTTTGCCGACGGACGAGTTGCCGATAATCAACAACTTGAACATGTAGTCGTAGTTTTGGTCCGCGGCCTCCTTCTTTGGATCCTCGCCAGCTTTGGAGCCCGCCATCTGCAAAAAATCACGGTTCAAATATCCTCAAAGAGAATGCAGTACTTTCTGGAAGCGTCCCTTTCGTCAAACTGAATCGAAAATTGTTGGTCCTCTCTTCAAAGACTACTTTGATCGTTTCAACATTTTTGTGCCTCGAATAGCCCTAAATTCAGGCCAGGTCCCAAAGTTTTTTCAATTTTTGGAGCAGATAATCGTCACAATTAATAACTATTAAAACCTACGCTCACACCTTCAAGAGTAGCCTAGAAATGATTTTCTTGGGAATTCGAGGGATCAATATTTGCTACCGACTCCTTTTATACGTTTAGAAAGTTCTCGTATTGTAAACTCTGTATTGATTTCGAAATTCAATTATGCAAACGCCATGATGAGGACTCGAGGGGACGTTTGCGTTTGACCTAATATTTCGTGGAGATACGGAGACATTTACATTATTTGAGGGCAAATACGTTTTTCAAGAAGGTCGAGGGTCGAGTCGAGTAAATTTCTTTTGCCACGCATTGCTGCCCCGAGTTCGCGTCGAGCTCTTTAAACGACACTTCATCTTTCCACCCCTGGAAAGAGGGGTGGTCAACAACGCAAAAAAGTGTACTACTTTAATCGCAGAACTTCACGAGCAGAAACCTAATCGCGCGGTCGTGTTCTTTTACCTTTAAGGGTCGACATTGAAAACAATTATTTTTTTCATATCTTACGTTGTAAAGAAAGAATCAGTAGACGGTAATTCTGCTTTGGTTTTTATCTGATTATTTTCGAACCAGTTTCTTTTAAAAAGATAATATTCATGGTCTGTTGTACGTTGTGTGAAAGTGTGACAATGTTGTAGGCTCGCAGAACCAGAATCGAGAAAATCGATACACGTTTACGAAGAAGTCAAGGATAACGACTTTAAATAAAATAGAAAAAGCTCTTTCTTTCCCCAGTTTAAAATATTGTAGAACACTTGCAAAAAGCAACGAAAGTTTAATAGCTAGTATTACTCGTTAATTTCGTCGCTAATAAATAAGCAGGTTCAAATCGTTGGAAACACTTCTTTCAATCTTGATCTGGCACAACCTTGGATCGTATTGGCTATTGTATGGCACGAGGTAAAACTTTTTTTATCAATTTTTCTGTACACTTTTCAAATAAATTTCATACACTCTTGAAAGCAAATATATTATTTCTAATTCGATATTTTTGCTCTCAGATTATTGTATTTTATTTTATTCGATCCTCCAACCTGCCTCTCCTCGTGCTTTCCAAGTTTCCCATATGGTTGCTGTTAATAATTTACCACCTTTCAATGTTACTTTGTAACTAATGTTACTCAAACACGATTGTCTACATAATCTCTACTTTTCTATCTTGACACAATCCTCGTTCCCCATAAAGTAACTGTTGATAATTTACTACCTTCGAATATTACTTTCATCGCATTTTCACTTCCAATGCACCGTTTCCAGTTCAATCGTAATCACAACTAACTACATACTCTGCAATTCTTAATTCTTATTTACAATTTTTCAAACACTCGTTGCAATATCCCCAAATATATCATCATCGATCCTCGAAAATCTAATCGTTCCTCGACCACGATTATCTACCGTATTCGCCTCGATATTTTACCTCCAACTCTTCCACCCTCGTTTCCTTAACCTCCATCCACGCTAATCTCCTTCCAGGATCTACGCATCCTATCGATATCCAATATTTAAAACCTGCTTCCTCGCCACGAAAACCACCGCGAGGCGAACGCGATCCCCGATCGACCAGCACTATCCGCGATCGTCGTGAAACGACAGGAACTGGCACTAGTGTACACGTGTCGTTACCGGAAACGAGCCCCGCGAAGTAATCTCGCCAATGGACAACATTCGCGCCATCCTCGTTCGCATTTCCAGCACGGAGTCCTTCACTGGCGGTCTGCTCGCGCTTCCAGACTGACTTCTCTTCCCCTTTTCCGACATCTCCAACGAAAATTTACGCCCCAACGGTCCCGTTTTGCTTTCGAGACGCCTCGAATTTCGTCCGCCCGCAACTTGACAGCGTTCGACGAACACTTGCGACTAATGTATGCGCCAAGATACATCGAGTCACGAGCTCTTTATTCGACGACCGTGTTCGTCGATCTTGACACCGTGGACACGTATCCTTCGTTCCAGTTCGCGTTTATTTCTTGTCAACGGTATCGCGGTTTCTTACGCGTGCACACGCCCACGCAGGAATGGCAAAAGAATGGTAACCGTCGAGGGCCGAGAAATATTATTTCGGAAAAAATATAAACGAATTTTTATCGAGTTTTCTTTTGCAATCCAGACGTTTCTGATAAATAATTAAATTGGTTCTGAAAAAGGGAAGAAGACTAAAACGCGACTTGGATTTCCATGTAGAGATGTTAAAACTATTTCTTCCACTGTAATTTAAAAAATAATATTAGCGTGTAGGAATGTTTGCAAGAGCTATGCTTTCGTTTGAAAATATGCTGGGAAAAAAATTGCTGACCAGGAAGTGCGTATCAGCAAACGTTTCATTCATTTAAATATCCTCAATGTAAATAAATTTACCGTTCCATCGCGCGCTTCATTCACCTCTTGGGTCTTTACTGTCAGTCGCGCGGACATAAACGCTTTTATGTCGGTTTTTACGAACCATCCATTCCTGGTTCGTCGTTTCCCCCTCTCCCTTTTGGCTCGAACGACATTGGGAATGAAATACATTAGTTCGTAGCCCGCAGAACTTCTGCCGTATCGGCGTCGTTAATCGTTCTTTGTTTCCTACGCGATAGGAGCTGTTCCGCGTCTGTGTCCGTGACTTTTTCCGGTCGCCAGGTGCGCTCGTATACATCGCAGACCCGCGCGTAAAAAAAACGTCGAACTTGTTTCGAGAAACGCTTAAAAATCGACGCGTCGCCATGGCGAATTTCGGAAGACGCGACCCGGCGATCGAAACGTCGGTTTGCGCTCGTAGCTATAACTAACTCGGATAATTGACACTGGCAGTCGCCACAGCAACCGATAATTGCAGGCTCCGATTGCTCCAGATTGGGATAATTGAAATTTGTAATCATGACGCGATCAAGTAATTTAAACTCGCAGCTGGAAACGAAACGGACGGTTGAAAGTTGCGAGAGCGATGGAATCGGATCCACGGAGGACTCTGATTGCATCTGTTTAGGATAATTGAAGATTATAACTGCAATCGTGACGGATAATTCAACGCTGCAACCTCGGAGAAAATAAAAATCTTGCGAGTCGGAGTCTGCAAGAATCATGCAAAATCGAATGTCGTGGAGATTTGGAGGGTACAACGGCTCGTTTCGAACTGTCTCAACCCTTAAATTTTCCCCCAAACTCGACTAACAAATAGTAATTCTATCGGTATCGTTTCCAGACGAATCGACTGTACATAACGTTGTCGAGTGCTCGTTAGCGTTGCTAGGAAAGCAAGATGACTGTCATTAACTTTGAAATAGTTGACGAAGAGCGTCAGAAAGTGAATAGCGAAGAATTCCGGAGCGTAGTTATGCCTGAAAATAAATTCCAGGTGAAAGGACTATAAATAAACGACGCTGAGGCACAGACACTGCGAACTTTTCAGACTGAGTGGGAGGTTCTTATCGATTTCATGCTCGAGTCGCGACGGCAACTCCAGAATTCCCTCAGATTTTCAAGTTCTATCGCTTCTGCCTCACCGATTCCCAGCCACGGTCGAACGAATTTTATTTCGAACGATTTGCGAAACTCCACGAATAAATTTTCGTTCGAAACAACGCGTACCCCCTCGATCGACGAGGGAACTTTGTTCGAAGCAACGTTCGCTTCCCGACTGCGAGGCAATTTTTGTCCTCGGTCGCGTCAGAGTTTACTCGAACGATGCTTTAATCCTCCGGTTGAATTTAGTCGCGGAAAACGATAACGCTATCTGTTACGCGAGAGTAGCGTATGCGCGCGGCATACAGGCGTTGGTGTATTTCTCTAAAAATTGTTCCTTGGGTTACTCGATCGTCTTCTGGCAAATTTTAAAACGAAGCAAAGGATACCAGGTTTCAAATTATTCAAGTTCCCATTAAAAAAAAACAAATGTTTGAAAACACGAATCCACCATCCGTGTCTTACAAAAGGAAGAAAATCACATTAAAACGCGGAATATTTTTTGAAACAGGCTGAAATGCCGGAAGATCGACAACCTGGCGGTCGATACCGAAAACCCGGGAAAAGATTTCGCGGGGAAAATGTGTCAGCCACCTACGCACCGCGCTCGTGTGGAGCCCGAGCCGAAGAAAGTGGGACAAGGTTCGCGATAATCATATCGCCGTCCATATGTTAACGTCGACGTGCAGCTCGTGCTGCACACAATTGCATCCTTAGCGCCGCGATAACGCGCCGAGCGACAATTTTTCGACGCCGAATGCACCGGCAAAAGAATTTCAGACGAGTGGCCGGAGCCCGTAAACGTAAAAGTGCCCCGAAGACTCGACGAGGGACTGACCTAATTCATAGAATGCACGTGGAGCTTCGGGGGGTGGCTAGGATCGGTCGCGTTATTGAGATTGGCGGGTTGGCAAGCATTTCTCTGTCGGTCACGATTGTTTCGTACCTGTTTCGCCCGTTGGCTAAACAGGAATTCCGCTATCCTGCGTATCCGAGGATACGTGAATCGGGGAACGGAGTTGGCCAAACTTTATTCGCGAATAACAAATCAAATTTCCAGACTCTTTCGTAAATTAATTTTTCCCTTCGTTTAATTCCATTTTAAAAAATTTAATTTCATTCGTTACGAAACTACTAAAGAAGAAGTGAAAATGTCTGAACAGGTGGAGGTGATCGAGGAAATGTGGAACGATGCTTGAACAGGCTGTTAGGGAGCATAATATATGGAGACGAGTGTAAGGACCCGTGAATGGTGTTGTTTGAAAGGACTCCTTGCCCTCTTCCCTGTTGTCGATACTCTACATTGACTGCATCCTCTTTGTGAAGAACCTCTCGATAAGTACGATTCTACCGAACGAACGCGACAATGGAATGCGTTTAAACAAGGTAGAATAGCGAGGGAAAGGCACTGCGGATCAAATCTCCACGTTCGACACCCGCAGTCAGCGAAATAACGAGCTGCTAGTTATGATTCTTAAGATTCCGTATCTTATTCCGGGGAATTTCTAAAGTTCTATTGCCTGTTACCGGAAATATAACAACACGGCAAAGGTCAGACCAACTTGGAAGGCCGATTAAATGGTTCACATTCTAATTAATATTGCACGAGTATAGTGGAGCAATTAGCGACCCTAGATTCGACCCAGACCTAATCCAAATATAACTCGTGCCGTTTCTCTCAAACAAGGGACCTCCTTCTGGGATTCCAGACTAACTACTAACGCGTTCGACCATTTCCCCTGCTTCGAATTCATAATTCCGACGTACCGAGTGGAAAATCAGCTAAAATGGCGGAAACAACATTGAGAAAACAGGAACCTCCACGCTTGTCGATTACGTTGCGCCACGGGGTAGTGGTGTCGACGGGGAGGGGGTAGCAACAGAGCAAATATTTTTGGAAGATCGATTCCCAACCCTGTCCACCCACGCCGCTCGTTACATAGTTTCGATTTCAGCGGCTGGCAGAATGAACGTAGACGAAAGATGGAGCCTCCGTATATGCACGTCGTGACGCTCGAATCTGGATCCTCGAAAACGCGTACGAATCGATACGGCGGATTCTTCGATATCGGCGTCGGGTCGATAAATTTCTAGCTACCCGGTCGCCTTGTCAGCGATGCGAGTAAATTCTTGAAGGGGGATTTCGTCGGTTCGACGTCACCGGTCCCTTTTACCCACAAAATCTTTGCTCTTTGACTCGGTTTACAGCTGACGCGATGCTCCGAGGACCCGAGACGAGAAGCGTGACACGAGGCCTCCACGAAGATAAAGACAGACACCACCGGGGAAAAGGGTTACACGTAACAAAGGGAAACATGTCACGAAGGCATATCGTCGCTAACGATCGGCCCTGGCTTCCCGCGAAGCGAGATTCAAAGCGGAGACGAGCCGTGGGGAATCCATAACCCCTGTTTCACCTGGCGGATCGAACGCGGCACGCATTTCGCAAGTACACCGACGAGGATGAATGAAAATAAAACGAATACCTGTACAAGCGACGTGTAACGCGCAAAGTGCGTGGGAAGTTGGCTCGACGGGCCACGGGTTTCCAGCGCGACGGAGAAGAAGCGAGGAAGAGCAGAGGGAAAGAGGGAGACAGAGCGAAATCAATAAGCAGTCTATCGACGGACTGGCTGGTCGGACAGAAATGTTCAGGGCTCGAAATCGCGATGCTCGGGCACCTGAAACCTCGCGGACGAGTCTGTCCATCCTATCCGACAAGTCGTCTCCGACAAGTACCTCCGAAAAGGGATGATCCTCTCACGGCTGATCGCTGAACGTGGATGCACCGCGCGCTGCACTCCGGAGCCTTTGCACCACCTCGGCTCGACAATGAATCTCCGGTGAAACGCGAGCCCAGAGATCCGACACAACGTTACGCACGCAGCACGGGGGTTGTTTCGCGATGATTTTAAAGAGACTGGACTGGCCTCGGTAAAGCCTCGCGCCACTGTAGCCCGCTATAGCTAAAATATCGACCATTTCGCGGACCCCCGCCCGTCCACGGGCCAATCCCGAGGAAGGCCGCGCCTGCGCCACAAGCAACCCGGCTGACATCAATATATCGCCAGGAGGAACTCGTTTCTACTGGAGGACACTTGTTGATCCAACATACACACTCCACTGCCCTACGACTATGCACGCTGCTTTTACAGGTCCTTTGACGATCCCCTGTTTACCGACCGTTGGCCATTTATCGACCTCTACTCGGAACAGGGAATCACAGACCAAGTATACGAGTAGACATTTTACCCAATGTATTTTTTTGACCCATTTTTCTGGGGCTCTAGGGGCCCCATTACCATTTT